>NC_064858.1:106881229-107181229 GCF_024139225.1 Suncus etruscus
TGGTGAGTACCGTAGAATTGAATCAGTCAGTTGCATGGCCAGGTTCCCTACCCTCTGTATTCTCTCACTGGGCCCTCATTTTAAATTTAATTATATTTTATTGTTTTGTATTGGGGGCCACACCCCAGCAGTGCTCTAGAGCTACTCCTGGCTTAGTACTAAGGAGTTGTTCTCTGTGGGTGCATAGGGGACTGTTAAGTCATATAAGTACTGGGATCCTGTATGCAGAGCAAGTCCTTCAACACACTGGAATCCTATCTTCTGCTCCTTTATTTTCTACTTGATGAATAAAGGATCTTTCCCTACTTGTAGGCCGGCTACCTGTGCTCTGTAGCTTTTCCTACATTGCTGTTAAATATTTGTTTTTTGAGGGGCACACCCATATTTGCTCAGCGCTTACTCCTGGCTCTGTACTCAGGGATTTCTCTTGGTGGGGCTCAGGGAAACACATGTGGTGTCAGGTCAGACGAGTGCAAGGCCAGCGCTCTACCTACTGTGTTATGTCTTGGGCCCCTTCTGTTGAACATTCAAATGATTTTTCCTACTTGGTTATAAGATTCTTGAAATTAGAAGTTTTTTTGTTCTCCTTTGCACCTTCCTCTGTTTTTCTTTCTTTCTTTCTTTCTTTCTTTCTTTCTTTCTTTCTTTCTTTCTTTCTTTCTTTCTTTCTTTCTTTCTTTCTTTCTTTCTTTCTTTCTTTCTTTCTTTCTTCCTTCCTTCCTTCCTTCCTTCCTTCCTTCCTTCCTTCCTTCCTTCCTTCCTTCCTTCTTCTTCCTTCCTTCCTTCCTTCCTTCCTTCCTTCTTTTCCTTCCTTCCTTTCTTCTTTCTTTCTTTCTTTCTTTCTTTCTTTCTTTCTTTCTTTCTTTCTTTTTCTTTCTGTTTTAGTTTTTGGGCCACACCAGGGAATATAAGGGGTTACTCCTGGTTCTACATTTCTGCATTCAGAATTACTCCTGGCAGTCCTCAGGGGGACGTTGCATAGGGACTCCTCAAGATGGCAGTCCTTTAGGATCCTGGGAATCGAACATGATTGCACTCAAGCCCTACCTGATAGACTTTTCTCCACTGTACTTTTTTTTTTCCTGTCCCAATTCACTGTGGGCATTGGGGTGCTGGTGCTTGCGCATTCCATTCATTCAAACAGCCATTTCTTGAAAATGTACTTAGCTTGCTGGGAGGAATGCCCAAGTGTGAGGTGGAGGTGCTTTCAGGTAAGAGGGCCAGCTGCATTCAGTGGGGCTCTGATTTCTACCATCCAGGCTCCCTACTGCCATATTCCCAGGACAAAATCCAAGTGGGCCAAGGAGTATGTCTTTTTACTGTCCTTACCAGGATAGATCCTGAAGAATCCAGTTGAGCTGCCAAAATATTGCCATGTCAGTGTTGGGTCTCTCTGGAAGTTCTCCACAAAAACAGGGTTCAAGGCTTCAGGACAGTAGACTCCATTTAAAACTTCTGGGTCTAAAGGGTGAGATTAAGGAAGAGAGAGAGAGAGAGAGAAAGAAAGAGAGAGAGAGAGAGAGATGAGAAGAGAGAGAGCTAGCTTAATGCTGGGAGCATGCAAGAGGACCCAGGTTTCTTCTCCCTAGCACCGGCATAGCCAAGTACCAAATGGAACACTTGAACACAATTCAGGAACAGCTTCTGAATCAGGAGTGACTTTATCCCCCTCTTAAAATATACCCAAATGTAAAAACTTTTGGAGGTCAGCGAGATTAGATAGGACTAAGATATTTAGCTTGAATGTAGCTGACCCCAGTTCAAAGACTGGCCTCACATATGGATCCCTGAGCTCCAACAGACATAATTTTTGAGCTACTCTCCTAGCCAGAAGTAGCCCCTGAATCCCATCAGGTGTGCCCAACCCCCAAAATAAACAAATAAATAAAAAGTGAGATGATAATGGTAACCACAAAATGTAATATATAGTAACAGGAGGCTGCATCTTCACCACACACACGCACACGCGCGCTGCGGAACACCACACACACACACACACACACACACACACACACGAATTCAGCAATGACATCGTTCTATCTCTCACCCCTCACTGTCACCTCTCACCCAGCAACACCATCTTGTCTCCCAGTCCAAGCTCATGTCCACTCGCTTCCTTCATCCTTTGGCCCAAGGAGATGAGAGAATACACTTATCACCCTGTCGGGCATTTCAGCTCAGGGAGAAAATTCATTCACTTCCAGGGCACCCCCACTCCCATTTAGTGACAGTGCAAGTAGAGAGTGTGGGGCACGGGGCTGGGGGCACCTTTGTTGTACACGTTGGTGGGCAGTTGCACATTGCTCATGGAGGTGTTCACCAGCTGGTTGCTGAAGTGCGCATTGGGCTCCAGGACAAACTCTGCCCCCAGCTCCACATAGTTGCCCTTCTCGTCTCTCTCGTTGATCAGCACCGAGTTGTAATAGTCGAACTAGGGGAAGAGGGAGCAGACAGGAAGGAGTTGACAAGACCGAGACAAAAAGGACAAGGTGCTCTGGATGATAGACTCCGAGCATCCAGATGTTCATGGACATCTAATAGACAGTAATAGAGCTAATTCAGGGGTAAGCATATATCTAGATCATTGAGAGCTATTTATGGGGGACTAGTTGGGCTGACTGCTGGAAATGAGATGAGTTGTGAAATGGTGGGTTGTTCATTCTACAATCCCCAGAGAGGGAGAGGGGTTCTTATGCCCCCTGTCCCGGTAAGACAAGAGACGCAGGTCTGGCAGCAATTCTCACTCAGGAAATAATCCACACATGATTGGGAAGGAATAGCAGGCCAGAAACTCACACCGCAAGTTGTTCACCCAAAAGCCAGTAGCTCCACCACGCTCCACCACGAGCTAAGATGGCAGCCCCTCCTCTGGGCCTCCTGAGTAGCCTTTATTGGGATAGACAAAGCCCACCCTCAAAGGGAGGGGAAAAAGCCAGATGAGGAGGCCATGGCGAAACACCTTTTTAACACGAAAACCAAAGGAACCAATCGAAAGACATCTACTGAGAAGGCAATTTGAGGACCAATCCAAAGGCCTCTACCAATGAGTGATTTCTCCACTTTGGTTAGAGTGTGTGCACTTGTCAAGAGTTGGGGAAAGACCCACAGACATAGACTCAAGGAGAAAGGAGGGAGGGTTCTGGGCTACCCAGAAGAGTGGATTCTCTTTAAGAAACAGCTGTGACTGCCTCTGCAGTCTACAATGCTGGAGGCTGGCCAGGATCCCACCCCTTGTACCACAGGTGGCTCTTCTCCACTCCCTCCCTTGCAGACCTTGGTCAGCCTTCATCCTACGCCCTTTTCCTGTTCCCTGGCACAGTATGGCAGCCAGCATTAGCACTGAAGCACAGCCCCCAACTACCTTCCCCATCCACACCCTGAAGTATGTGCCATTGCAGGCTGAAAAAAGATTTCTACCTTCCCACAGTCCCTCTCTAGACACACAGTTCTAACACCCCACAATTTTCTCTAGCTTACATTTTCTTGTTTCAGTATATCTTCTTTTCTCTTAGCCTAAAATCTCCCTCTTGGTGCCTCTGCCTGCTCATTGCCCTCAACTCAAGGCCCAGCCCTCACCACAGCCTTTTGTAGGTCTTTGGTAAAATCTGTCCTCTACACCTGCTTTCTAGGGACATAAATGTACCTTGTCCAATCTATCTGTCTTCCTATGAGTTTGTTGAAGTCAGAAAGTGTCTCATTCTCTTTAATCTTGCAGAGCCTGCCACGTCATGGTTGGATAACAAACTAACAATCATCAGTGAGTGAACTGTCCTTGACATACTCTCTCTACCCCCTTAAGAATCAGGTTACAGAATGGAGATTGGTATAAATCCTATACACATTGGTAGCTAGCAGTCTACTACTTCCTACTGTCTTCTCACACATGCTCACATACACACACTCACACACACACACTTTGACACTTTATGGCCTGCTGTCAGATGTTTCTGACGTTGGGCAGGTCGAGTAATTTGTCATTAGCCACTCGCAGGAGCCACTCCTCCTGTGATCAGCAGGACTTACCACCAGTGATTCATTGAATTCATGCTTCAGGTCAGCCTCCTCAGCAGCCTCTACCAGACTCTGAAGGATGGGAACACAAAGAGGAGAATGAATGGGCCACAGGGGTCTGGAGAGCCTTGTTAAGTTTTGCTCCAAAGAGATGCTCAGGAAAACAGAAAGTAAGTATGCAAACAAAGGCTCATGTTTTCCAATAGCCAGTGCATGCTGCTAAGTGAGACAAGATTGTCTAAAAGTCTACATCCAAGTTGATTTCAGTTAGCTGATAAATTTTGGTTTCCTTACATATATATATTTTTTTTTTACCTTGGGCACCATGATTTACAATACTCTTCACGACAGGGGTTTGTGCATACAATCTTCTAACACCACATCTTCCACCAGCTGTCTGCTTCCCTCCATCACTGTCTCAGAATCTCTGATTCCTCCTTCTCATACCTCTAGAGGGAGTTCAGTTCTGTAGGCTGGTTCTTGCCTTCTGTTTCTTTTATTCATTTCTCATTCCTTTACTATGTCGCTATGCACCTCGCCCCTTCTAAGTCTGACTCTCTCCTTCTGGCTGACTTCCCTCAACAAGATATTCCCCACAATATTGTTTTCTACTATAGCCAAGAAGTATTTCCTGGTGTACAGGTACCATAGTTTCTTCATCCAAAATGTTAGGTGACATTTTGGGAAAGGCAATACAATGGAGACAGTGGCTGGCAGGGGTTTTGGGGAGGGGAGGACTACATAGGTAGGAAACAGATAGGCTGCATTGTCCATTTGTCAAAAACCACAGGATGTGTAACCTCTCTTGAACCCTGATCCACACTGTGCGTTCGTTGGATGATCATGCTACTCATTGTAGGAGCATAACAACTGTGTCCCTCAGGTGGGGGGAATGATAACCAGGGAAGCTCTGTGTTTGTGGGGCAGGAGGGTTAAGGAGCTCTCTGTACCTTTTTATTTTTATTTTTTGCAATTTACTGTGAACCTCAAACTGTTCATTGTAAAAGAGAATCAAAAAAGGCAGAGAACTACCTCAAAGGGCTTGACCATGTATGTTGCATGAAAGAGCCCTGGGCACTTACTGGAGTGACCCCCAAGCACTGAAAAGGGAATCACTCTTAGGTATTGATTGATGTTACCTTCTAAACAAGAAAATGGAAACCCATCAAAAGGGGCGTGTGTGTGTGTGTGTGTGTGTGTGTGTGTGTGTGTGCATTCAGAAACCAGAATATAGGGACAGCTCAAATGCCTATCAATTGATGAATGGTTAAATAAAACCTGGGATATTTCCCAAATGGAATACTATTCACTAATAAAAAAGAATAAATTTTAATACTTGTTAAACCATGGATGAACTTAAAAGCATTCGGCTAACATGTAAGTTACATTGACAGAAAGTGGATTAGTGATTGTCAGGAACCAGGAAGTGAATGGAACCGGAAATGACTACTGAGTAGGTTTCTTTGGGGGGTGGGTAAAGAGAGCCACATTCAGCTGTGCTCAGGCCTAAATCCTGTCTCTTCACTTAGCAATTACTTCTTGCAGGCACAGAGGACGATATGACATGCTGATGACCAAACTCAGGTCTATCATGTACAAGGCAAGCACCCTATCCACTTTACTATCTCTCCAGTCACTGTTTTTTGTTTGTTTGTTTGTTTTTGGGGCCACACCCGGCAGTGCTTAGGTATTACTCCTGGCTCTGTGATCAGAAATCACACCTGGTAGGCACAGGGGACCATATGGGATGCTGGGATTCAAACCAACTCTGGTTCTGGGTTGGCCACATGCAAGGCAAATACTCAATGCTGTGCTATCTCTCCAGCTCCCTATTTGTTTGTCTTGTTTTGATTTTGGGCCAAACCCGGTGACACTCAGGGGTTACTCCTGTCTATGCACTCAGAAATCGCTCCTGGCTCAGAGGACCATATGGGATGCTGGGGATCAAACTCAGGACCATCTGGATCAGCTGGATACAAGGCAAACACCCTACCGCTGTGCCATCGCTCAGGCCCTTCCAGCCATTGTTCGAGGATTATGAAAGTTCTGGAATTAAATAATGATGATCGTTGCAAAACATTGCAAATATACTTAATACTATGGAATTACAGATGTTAAACCGTTTTATAAACAAATGGTAGTATTTATTCATACTATGTACACCTATAAATTATATTATGTAGATTTAACACAAGAAAATGAAGACAAGTATTACAAATTATCCTGGGGGACAGAGAGATTTTATAATGGTTCATGCACTTGCCTTACATGCTACTGACCCATGTTTGGTCTCTGGAACTACATATGATCACGATCCCCTTAGTGATCCCTGGGCACAGAGCCAGGGAAGTGCTTTGAGGACAACTAGATGGGGCCCAGCAAACAAACAAAACAAATTATAGTGAGGACTATGGAATTTATTCTCATTTATTAAACTTTATTTATTGATTGGTTGGTTTTAGGGCCACACTTGGCAGCACTCAGGGATTAATCCTGGCTCTGCACTCAGAAATTGTTCCTAGCAGGCTCGGGGGACCATATGGGATGCTGGGAATCAAACCTGGTCCCTCCCGGGTCTGCCACATGCAAGGCAAATGCCCTACTGCCGTGCTATCTCTCCGGCCCATTATTCTCGTTTTTTAAACAAAAAAATTTTCTCTTTACAGACTGGAAGAATTACTATCAAGTTCTATACTTTAAATATGTACATTTTTGTTATTAATTTTGGTCTTATTTGGCAGTTCTGGGGACTGCTTCCAGGAGCACATGAGGGACAAAGTCGTTCCAGATATCAAACCTGAGCCTTCCATATGTAAAGCGTGTGTTCCAGTCCCTAGAGCTATCTCCCTGTCCCACTAAATTAGATGCATTTTTAAATTGTTAATAATACCTTAGGAAATCTCACTATAAAGTGAGATCTACAGATTCATGGTAATATCTATCAAAACTCCAATGTAACTTTGTGTGGAACTAGAAAAAGCATTCCTAACTTTAATATGGTAATTCCAAAAGGCCCTTCATAGTAGAGATAAGTTTGTGCAAAAACAAAGTTGGAGGCATCATGCTTCTGATTTCAAAATATTTTAGATCACAGTAATCAAAACAGCGTGGTACTGGCATAAAAACACAGATCAATGGAGAGAATAGAGAGTTTAGAAATAAACCACACATCTAGAGCCAACTGGTCTCTGACGAGGATGCCAAGGATGGCCACAAGGAGAAACAACCTCAATAAATGGTCTTGGGTCCAAGAACAAATCTGAATCCTTATCTTGCATGATATACAAAATTCAGCTCAAAATGGGTGAAAGAGCTCAGTCTGGGGCTGGAGACGTAGTACAGGGTATAAGGCATATTCCTGTATGTGACTGACTCTAGTTCAGTCCACAGCACGTATAGTCTCCTGAACACTGCATGGTTGCTGAGCACAGACCTGGGAGTAATCTCTAAGCACTACCAGGTGTGGCTTAATACATTTCCCAGCCCCCCTCAAATCCTTAAATATAGGAAGGTCTGAAAGAAGCTCAGTGGTATAGAGTGCTTTCCTGGCAAGTACAAGGCTATGAGTTCAAATCCTGGTGTGCTCTGCTGTGAGATGTCCTCACAGCTCTATAGTTTGGGATACTGTGTGAGAAAGGATCTAGAAGATGGGTCAGTAGTTTAAAAATTGCCTGGAGATGGGGCTGGAGTGGTGGCACAGATGGTAGGGCATTTGCCTTGCAAACACTAACCTAGGATGGACCGTGGTTTGATCCCCTGGCATCCCAGATGGTCCCCCAAGCCAGGAGTGATTTTTTTGAGCGCATAGCCAGGAATGACTCCTGAGCGTCATGGGGTATGGCTCAAAAACAAAAACAAAAACAAAAACAAAAATCCAATATGCAGAGAGAGAGATGATCCTGACAACCCCTATCTGAGGATCACCAATGGGGGGGGGGGGGAAGAGAGACAAATATAGTACCAGAACCCTTACACTTAATAGAAAAGGAAAAAAAAAAGAGTAAAGACCTTTTCTTTATGGTGTTTTAAAAATGCATATTTACATGTCATTGAAAGTAAAGGCAACCAGGGAGAAATGCAGCAGCTGAGAACTGCTAAATTCAGTCTCAAGTTTCAGATCACTGGAGCCCTCTTAGGCTGGGGAGGTCCAGTCCTACCCTACTGGAGGGCCCTGTGCTCCACTCATCCGCACCTGCTTTCACTCTCAGTTATTTATTTTATTGATTTATTTCTTATTTAATCACTGTGTTTACAAAAATGTTCATACTGGGGTTTCACTCATAGAATGTACACCACCCTTCAGCAATGCGATCTTCTCACCACCATTGTCCCCACTCTCATTTGAATGGCTTGGTCCCTGCTGCAACTGAGACCAACCTGAGAGGCCCAAGATGTCATCCTGCTGGATCATCCCACTGGGGACATCTGGAGGTGTGTGCAGCTCAATTTGGGGCCACTTGACATCTCAGTATTGACAGCCCAATGGGAACACAGAAATTTATTTATTTTCAAATTTTTATTTATCTTTTCTCCATTTAAGCATCATGCTTCCATACATGGTTATAGTTGGGTTTCAATGATAAAAAGAACACCTCCCCCTTCACCAGAGCAACCTTCTCATCATCAATGTCCCCCATTTCCTTCTTCCCCACCTTCTCCCTATCTGTCTTAGAGGCAGGCATTCTACTTCTCTCACTCGTTAACATTGTCATGAGTGCTAGTGTAGTCATCTCTCTAACTAAACTCACCACTCTATGTAGTGAGCTTCACTTCAAGAGCCAGTCCTTCTAGTCCTCATCTTTGTTGTCTCTGGCATTATTACAATAATGTCTTTCTTTTTTCTTTCTTTTTTTTTTTTTTTTTTTTTTTTGTGTTTTTTGGGTCACACCCGGCAATGCTCAGGGGTTATTCCTGGATCCGTGCTCAGAAATTGCTCCTGGCAGGCACGGGGGACCATATGGGATGCCGGGATTTGAACTGATGACCTTCTGCATGAAAGGCAAATGCCTTACCTCCATGCTCTCTCTCTGGCCCCATCTTTTGTTTTTCTTAAAACTCATAGATAAGAAATCCTAAGTGGAGCAGGGAAAACCTCTTCAACAAGCAGTGCTGGCAGAACTGGTTAGCCACTTGCAAAAAAAACGAACATAGACCTCCAGTTAACATCATGTACGAAGGTAAAATCCAAATGGATTAAAGACCTTGATATCAGACCTGATACCATAAGGCATATAGAACAACACTCCATGACATTGAGACTAAAGACATCTTCAAGGAGGAAACTGCACTTTCCAAACAAGTGGAAGCAGAGATCAACAGATGGGAATACATTAAACTGAGAAGCTTCTGCACCTCAAAAGAAATAGTGCCCAGGATACAAGAGTCACCCACCAAGCGGAAAAAACTATTCACCCAACACCCTTCAGATAAGGGGCTAATATCCAAAATATACAGGGCACTGACAGAACTTTACAAGAAAAAAACATCTAATCCCATAAAAAAAAATGGGGAGAAGAAATGAACAGATGCTTTGATAAAAAAGAAATACAAATGGCCAAAAGGCACATGAAAAAATGCTCCTCGTCACTAATCATCAGGGAGATGCAAATCAAAACAACGATGAGGTACCACCTCACACCACAGAGATTGGCGAACATCACAAAGAATGAGAACAATCAGTGCTGGCGGGATGTGGAAAGAAAGGAACTCTTATCCACTGCTGGTGGGAATGCCGTCTAGTCCAACTTCTATGGAAAGCAATGTGGAGATTCCTCCAAAATCTGGAGATTGAGCTCCCATTCGACCCAGCTATTCCACTCCTAGGGATATACCCTAAGAACACAAGAACACAATACAAAACCCCTTCCTCACACCTATATATATTGCAGCATTATTCACAATAGCCAGGCTCTGGAAACAACCAAGATGCCCTTCAGGAGACGAAAGTCTAAAGAAACTGTGGTGCATATACACAATGGAATATTACAAAGCCATCAGGAGAGATGAAATCATGAAATTTTCCTATACATGGATGTACATGGAATTTATCATGCTGAGTGAAATAAGTCAGAGGGAGAGAGAGAGAGATGCAGAATAGTCTCACTCATCTATGGGTTTTAAAAAAAATAAAAGACATTTTTGCAACAATCCTCAGAGACAATGAGAGGGGGGCTGGAACACCAGCTCACTTCATGAAGCTCACCACAAAGAGTGGTGAGTGCAGTTATAGAAATAACTACACAGAGAACTACCATAATCATGTGAATGAATGAGGGAACTGGAAAGCCTGTCTGGAGTACATATGGGGGTGGGGTGAGATGGAGGGAGATTTGGGACATTGGTAGTGGGAATGTTGCACTGGTGAAGGGGGTTTTCTTTACATGACTGAAACGTAATCACAATCATATATGTAATCAAGATGTTTAAATAGGGGCCGGGAAGGTGGCGCTAGAGGTAAGGTGTCTGCCTTGCAAGCACTAGAGTAGGACGGACCGCGGTTCGATCCCCCGGCGTCCCATATGGTCCCCCCAAGCCAGGGGAGATTTCTGAGCGCATAGCCAGGAGTAACCCCTGAGCGTCAAATGGGTGTGGCCCAAAAACCAAAAAAAAAAAAAAAAGATGTTTAAATAAAGAAAAAAAAGTTTCAAAAAAACCCCTCATAGATGAGGGAGGCTATTCTGGAAACACAGAAATTTAAATGGGAAAGTTTCATGGAAGCCCTCTAAGCTCAATGAGTAAGAACAATGACACAGAAGTTTCACCTCCTAGCACCAAACAGCTCAGCAAAACCTCAAACAATGACTTTAGTAATACCATGGTGAACTATATGTTGACATGTAAGCAATCCAAAGTCGATTATTTTATGCCTGTTAAAGAGGCAGATTCAGGTTGGGTGTAAGTGGGACATCACTGGAGGGAGAGGCATGCTGGTGGTAGGACTGGTGCTGGGATACTGAATACACTGAAAAGACAGCATTATGGACAACTTTGTAAATCATAGTGTTTAAATAAAGTTGCAAATAGAAAAGTAAAGGCAACAAAAAAAAATAGACAAAGGAAATCAAATCAAACAAAAAGTTTCCTGCTCAATAAATGAAACACTCAGCAAAGTAAAAATGCCATAAGAAAATATTAGCAAACCATATATATGATAAGAGTTTAACGTCTGTCCCTGATTTTATGTTAATATGTACCTAAAATATTATTGTCAATGATATGAAAGCCACTATGATTAAAATAAAAATTATATTTAATAAAAAAAAGAAAAAAAGAGGTTAACGGCTGAAAAATATGAGAAACTTTTACAATTTAATAACAATAAAACCAAATAACTTAATTTAAAAAAATTGGACCAAGGTCATGAATAGACCTTTCTAGAAAGGAAATATATAAAAGAACAGCAGTTATATAAAAGGTGCCCATCTTTGACTCTCATTCACTTCTAATGGGAATGTCCACTGGCCCACCCTTTTTGGAAAACAATATGGCCATTCCTCAGAAAACTAGAAATAGAGCTCCCATTGAACTCAGCAATACTGCTCCCGGGAATATAATTTTGGTGCCCCCAAACCCAGTGTGGAAAAGGTATCTTCAACCCTTTGTTATTACAGCATTATCCATAATAGCCAAAATCTGAAAACTATCTAAGTGCTAGAGAACAGATGAATGGCTGAAGAAACTGTGGTACCTCTACACAATAAATACTATGTTGCTGTTAAGAAAAATTAACTCATGAAATTTGCTTATACATGATGAGAATAGAATATTATGCTGAGTAAAATGAGCCAAAGGGGAAGGGATAGACATAAAATGATCACATTCATTTATGGCGCTTACATAAATGACAGCATGACAATAATATCCAAAGACAATAGATATAGGTGCCAGGAGGACCAAATGCTGGTAGGAAGCTTGCCATACATAGTAAATGTAGTTAGGGCAGAGAAAAGACCATGGTGACTATGATAGTTGGAAATAATCACTCTGGACTGGGTATTGAAAATAGATAAAGTGTGGGCCAGAGCAATAGCACAGCAGTTAGGGCATTTGCTTTGCATTCAACTGATCTGAGTTGAATCCCTGTCATCTCATATGGTCCTCTGAGTCTGCTGGGAGTAATCCCTGAGTGCCTCCAGATGTGTCCCCCAAACCAAAACCCACAACAAAAACAAGATAAAGTGATATGTGTAATGCCCCTTCACTGATGATATTGCAAACCACAGTGTTTAAAAGAAAAATTAAAGGGAGAAAGAGGATGAGAGGGGGAGGGAGACAGAGAAGAAAAATGCCTGACACAGAAGAAGACGGGGGAGGGTGGGAGGGAAACTGGGGACATTGGTGACAGAAAATTTGCACTGGTGAAGGGTGTTGTATATTGTATGACTGAAAATCAATCGCGAACAACTTTGTAACTATGTATCTCATGGTGATTCAACTTAAGAATTTATTAAAAATAGATGAAAGGCACCCAAGTTCATGAGCCTTCAGAAAAATTGCAAATCAAAATCTAGAGACATCCTTTCACATGTGTTAGGATGACTTTGATCAGAAAGGCCTAATAAGGAGGGTGAGGATATAGAGAAAAAAGGAATTTTCCCACTGGCAGTGGAGGTATAAATTAGCAGCGCCATATGGAAAACAGTATGAAGGTTTCCCTAAATATTAAAAATAGAACTACCATATGATATAGCAATACTGCTTTTAAATATCTATTCGAAGAGAAGTGAAATCTGGATTTTGAAAAGATTTTGGCACACTTACATTCATTTTATTCATATTAGCCAAGATCTGGAAACAAAAGCAAAACAGATAAAGAAAATGCAACTTAACCTATATAGGTTTTATATATATTGCATTTATATTTATCATGCATGGCATGTTTGTCATATGATGCAACATTATCCAATCTTTCAAGTGAACAAAATCCTTTCATTTGGACAGCAAATACAAAGCCTGGGAGAACCTCAGCTAAATGAAATAAGTCAGAGGTAGAAAGGCAAATATTGTATAATATTCTTTTAATGTGACAGCTAAAACAGTCAAACTCACAGAAACAGAGGGTCAAACTCGTAAGATAGTGAGTCCTTGGAATGGGGAAAGGGTGGAATTGGGGACTAGTGTTCAAGGGGTACAAGATTTCAGTTCTGCAAGATGACTAAGTTCTGGAGGACTGACCTACAACAATAAAATTTTAGTTGCTTATATCCTAGTGCATGCTTGAAACTAAAATCTAAAGATATGGGGCTGGCGAGGTGGCGCTAGAGGTAAGGTGTCTGCCTTGCAAGCACTAGCCAAGGAAGGACCGTGGTTCGATCCCCCAGTGTCCCATATGGTCCCTGCAAGCCAGGGGCAATTTCTGAGCACTTAGCCAGGAGTAACCCCTGAGCATCAAATAGGTGTGGCCCAAAAAAACAAAAACAGAAAAACCAAAACATAAAGATAGATCATGGCCATTCTCATCACAGATACGTAAATAAATAAGGGAGAATAGTAGCTGCGAGATGGGGTGGTTATATCACAAATAGATACCATTTTTGATGTCAATATTCCTTCATAAAATTGCAGAGGTAAGAAGCTGCAGACTTGGACTCCTATTTTGGCAAGTCACTAAATCATCTGGGTCTTTTTCCAACTATAAATTGAGTGGAATAATCTTTGCTTTTCCTATTCCCAAGTCCAGATTCTAAGAATTCCTGATCCCAAGGATTGCCATGAAGGCATTCCCAGGCCCAAGATTCTTTCCTCACTGCTTTGCAGGAAACTCTGCCCTGTGTTTTCCCAAGGGAAGGCTTGTGACGATAGTCCCTAGGAATCCCTAGGAGGAAGCAGGATGTGTGTTTGGAAGAGGTGGCAGAGCACATGCTCCTTGCTTGGTTTTCTGGGGCTAAGTTTGGAAGAACACAAAGAACTGCAGCTCTTCGAAGCCTGGGGTCCCAATGTCTCAACACCACATGGATTCACTGTGTCCCGGAGCCTCTCCTTTGTCTGGAGACGTCTTGGTCTTAGAGAGACAGATTTCTGGTTGAGCACCCAAGGAATCACATCTTTATTGTTGGGTTACACCAGCCAGGTCCCCACAGGTGGTGTAGGCTGGCACGGAGCTTAGGGAATGGCCACATTCTGTTTCTCCCAGCATGCACAACACGCAGGGGTCCTCAAACTTTTTCAACAGGGGGCCAGTTCACTGTCCCTTAGACCATTGGAGGGTCTGACTCTAGTAAAAACAAAACTCATGAACGAATTCTTATGCACACTGCATATATGTTATTTTGCAATGAAGAAACAAAACAGATACAAATACAATATGTGGCCCGCGGGCCATAGTTTGAGGACCACTGCAACAGTGTGAGCCCATGAATGTGAAGTCCAGCACACGGGCATCTCTGCAGCTCAGGGCCTCTCAGAGTCAGGAGGCATGATGGGAAAAGATGGGTAGAAGACCAGAAGGGGAGATCAGAAGTCTGACTTCCCTTGCCTCCTATCCAGCTTTATTCCCATCCACAACCCTTTCAACCAGTCCTTCCTGCCTACACATCCAGCTGTTAGGCGACACCTTATTTTACCTAAAACTAGGATCATTCCAGGTTTCTTTGTGTCTGTTTGTTTACACCTTGGTTTCACCCAAAACAAAGATTGTCTTCTATGTAAACCTGGGCAGGACAGGTTCAGGATAACCCGAGCTATCTGTCCTTACTCTGTCCTTACTATTCCCCCCAGGGGTGGTCTCTGGACTTAATAAAAAACAGTTCTGGCAGGCAGCTTGGCCGAGATGCGAGGTAGATAACTGCCTGGCTATACATGTTTCACCGTCAGCCTGGTCTGGATTATTTCCTGTGTGACCCTGATTTAGACTCGTCCACCTGGGCTTGAACATACAGTGTGTGGAGTGATTTTATATTCAGCCTTCCTGATCTGATGGTCCTTCTGTGGGTGGTTGCATGGAACAACCTGGTTCTCCCCAAGGGTGGAGCACAGGTCTTGGACTCCCTCATGCTTTCTGCTTCCCAACACTTCTCTTTTTGCTCATGGAGATCTAGGGGGTGATGCTTGTGAGTGGGAAAGGGACAATATGGGGAAAAGATGCAGGTAGGAAAATTTTGGGGTCACAGGGCTGGGTTGGCCCTCACAGAGGGCAGGCTCGGGTGTACCTTGATGGCCTCCACCTTCCTGAGCAGCATGGTCTCCATGTCTTCTGAGAACTTTCTCACCAGCTCCAAGCCATCCACTTCTTGGATCCCCAGGCTGGCCTCCACATCCTTGTATTTCTGTCCAGGAACAATGGTGTGGTAGGGTATGGTCACATCGAAGAAGCAGGGTTGGCTGCTTCTATCCTCCCTCTTCTCAGTTCTCATACCATGCACAAAAGTCCTATCTTCTTCTACCTATCTTTCCATCCTAATAGTAATAGCTCTCTCTCATTCTCTCTCTTCTGTCTCCCCCCTCTCTCTCTCCTTCTCTCTCTCTCTCTCTCTCTCTCTCTCTCTCTCTCTCTCTCTCTCTCTTCCTTTTTACAGTTTTTGGACCACACACTATGGTGCTCAGGGATCAGTCCTGGAAGCTCTCAGGGACCATACAAATATGATGCTGGGGATTGACTCAGGATCAGCTGCGTGCAAGGCAAGCTCCCACCATCTGCTTGCTGTTCTATCTCTTCCTAACAGCCAACTCCTGTCAAAAATGCTTTCTTTTTCTGGGACTCAGGATTCTTGGCCACAAAGAGCCTTTAGAGGGAACAGACTGAGGCTCAGAAAGATCAATAAGTACTTTCAGAAGCACACAGCCAAGGTCTGGGAACCTGAGATGCTCCCAGAATTTTATATTCTCTGTGCTGACCTCTCCCTGTGTCCCATACCCAGGACTGAGAAATCTCCCTGAACCTCAGTTCACATCCTTGTTGGCACCATCTCCCCAGCCACGCTGCCTGGGAGGTCAGGAGACAAGAGAATTGATGCTGCCGTTACTCTGGGCCCATCTCTCATCCAGGGGAGGGCCACATATGTCCAAAGACTCAACCCATCGCCTGATTGCATGTTATCTTAGCAAGTTCCCCGGCTGTAAGAGAGAGGTGGCTTTAGAGGAAGCGCTAAATTACACAGATCAAGAGACTGTTTTCCCCCAAGTGGCTACAGAGTCACTGCTGTCTTCCTCTCCTGCCTTTGAAGCCACAAATGAGAAAGCAGAACGAGAGGGTCCTTTGGTGTGTGTGTGTGTGTGTGTGTGTGTGTGTGTGTGTGTGTGTGTGTGTTTGGCTTCCCTTGCCTTCCATCCAGCTTTATTCCCATCCAGCCCCTTTACCCAGCCCCTCATGTGTGGTGTCTGCTGGAAAATTTATCTTATCTGTCATCACAATAGCAGCCCAGGGGCTACCAGCTATCAGGAGGACCCTGTCCTTTTGCCCCAGGATTTATGGATTGTGGGTCCCCTCCCCCAACTTCGATCTATTAAAATACCAGTGGATGGTGAAGAAGGCAGCCTAGGAAGAGGCTTACAGAGACTGAGATGAGCTTTCTGTACCACTTAAAACTGCTCACCTCGAGTGCTGCAGTGTGAATACCAAGTTCCTGGCGCCTGGTAATAATAGGGAATGTTGAGCTATTATTAAAACCGGCCCGGGAGTCATAAATGTCAGAGGGGAAGGAGGAGGATTTTCATCTTGCGAGGGGACAGGTTGCTGATGTCGATCCTCAAGAAGCGAAGGGCGGAGGCTGGAGGAGAGTGAGGGTAGCAGGGAGGGCATTTGCCTTGCTCTGGCCAAACCAGGTTCCATCCCTGGCACCCCATATGGCCTTGTCAAACACTGCCAGGAGTGATCCCAGAACACAGAGCTATGAGCAGACCCTGAGTAGAGCTGGACGTGGCCCCCAAACTAAACAGCAACAGAAGAAGTAGTGAGTAAACCTTGGATTGGGTGAGGGGTGAGAGAGCTCCTTGCCTTACTCCCTGCCATGATTTGGGGTGTATGTGTGTGGGATAAGATCTCTCATCTGGGTCAGACCCTGGAGAACTGGAGGTTCACAAACTTCTCCTTCTCCATGCACCCAGGCACAGGCCCCTCACCTACCTTTAAGGCTCAACAAGCTCCAGAGCCTCTATGATTCCCCAAATTCCACTGCAGCCTCCCCTGCACCTCCCTTTCCCAGAATTCCCCTCACAGGGGGGGGGTTGGCAGCCCAGGCAGCTCTCTCAGGCCCCCCTCTCCCCTTTATTTTCTCACAGTGGCCCCTTCCCCAGTGAATCTGCTGCCTTCCAATTCTATCTTGGCATTGAATTCTCGGAGCTCCTGCTGATAACATTCTCTGAGTATTACTACTAGCACTAACTCAGGAGGTAACTTCTTCCCTAGTCTCAGTTTCTCCAAAAGTAAATTTAGGAATTGAACTCCATGGCTCTGAAAGACCCCACATAGCACAGATGGGAGAGATCTGGAATTCTGCTTCTCTAACAGAAATGGGGGTGTCCTTTCCCTGCCTGGCGACAGCCCTGGAAGGAGGTCACTGACCTTCTGCAGCAGGAGGGAGCCTGAGAACTTGGTGACAGTGTTATGCAGGTGTCTGCCGAAGATGTCAGCCCAGAGCTTCACTCTGCAGGGAGAGAGAAGCACGTGCTCAGATCCACGAACTCGAGGATGCAGAGACACAGGCAAGGGCTCACACAGATGCCTGCACACACTTAGGTATGGAATACACGTGCTCACACTCATGTACAGGGACACACAGATGCGCGCACAGGTGGACACTCAGGGAGGCACACAGATACCTGCACACACCTGCACGCTTCAGTCCAGAGACACAAAGAGAGACACACAGACACTCCACTGAAGGATGCGTCCAAATTCGCTTGCATGGATGCATCGGGTATACTCTCCACATGTGTACATATCTACAGACACACACAAACATACTGCACATGGATTCACACAGAGCTGCACACGGAGGCTCTGCACACATGTGCACATGCAGAATAGGGGTGCACATACATAGACTTGTATTGGTGCAGATAAAACACTATGAGCACAGAAATACATACTATTTACTGAGCCTGCACGCACATGCAGACACACAGACACACGCATCCTGGCTTACACCCAGAAAAACCCTCAAAGTGCCAGGACAGGAGACCCAGAAGACCCACTAAGTCTGTGCGAACTGAGGAACCCCCACCATGCTCCCTGAGGTAGAATCTCATGGGCCACAGAAACTCTGCTGTACCCTCAGTGTGAGGCCAGGGCCCAAATAAAAAGCTACCGAGCTATGGTCAGATGGGGTGACCCATGGAGACCTCATCTCAAGCTTGGAGCAGGAAGTCTGGAGGAAAAACCCTGGTCACTCATCTAGACAGACTGGGGGACCCCTGAGGCTGAGCACACAGGTTTGAGCCTCTCCCAGTGGGACTTGTCGACAGGATCCTCTCAAGGCCAGAGACCATTCAAAGGCTAATGGTCCAACTGTGCACCAGGAAGACCTCTCTTCCAGGAACTCCCTTCCTATGCAGATAGCACATTTGTGTTTGAAGGGTGCTGGAAGGGTTTCTGGAAGCCTTCCTGGGAAGGGAAAAATCTAGTTCAGTATTAGAAGGCTGGAAAAGTTGAGCCCAGCCGAGAGATTTAGAAGAGAATCTCAGGTAGAGAGCTTAGAGGGATGAACAATAACTTCCAGGTGTCGAGCGTGGGCTGAACTCACGGTGGGGTTATTGAATAAGATTAATACTGTCAGGAAGATCAGGGGGAGCAGCCTGGGGAGGGTGGAAGGCAATGAGTGCTCTGAGTGCACCGCATAGCTGCTGAAGGCCTCCATCTCTTTCTGGAGAAACATGACTGGAATTAAAATTTCGCCTGCTTCAAAACACCATGCAGAGGCTGGAGCAATAGCACAGCAGATAGGGCATTTGCCTTGCATGCGGCCCACCTGGATTCAATCTCTGGCATCCCATCTGGTCCCCCAAACACCTCCAAGGAATGACTCCTGAGCGCAGAGCCAGGAGAAACTCCTGAGAAGCAGTAGGTGTGGCCCCAAACCCCAAGCCCCCAAAACAAAAAACCCATAATGTAAAAAAGACATTTGCACTCCCATATTCTTTTTTTTGGGGGGGGGCCCACACCCGGTGGTGTTCAGGGCTCCTGGCTGTCTGCTCAGAAATAGCTCCTGGCAGGCACGGGGAACCATATGGGACACCTGGATTCGAACCAAACACCTTTGATCCTGGATCAGCTGCTTGCAAGGCAAATGCAGCTGTGCTATCTCTCCGGGCCCTGCACTGCCATATTCATTGCAGCACTATTAACAATAGCAAAAATCTGGAAACAACCCAAATGTCCAAGAATAGATGATAGAATAAGGATACTGTGGCACATATACATAATGAAATACTACTTGGCCATAGGAGGAGATGACACCACACAATTTGCTGATATGTGGAGGGATCTGGAGAGCATCATGCTGAGTGAAGTTAGTCAGGAGAGTGATAGACACAGGATAATATTTCTCATGAGTAGGGTATTAAAAGTCGTGTTGGGGATTATAGATGCCCCAAAGTAATAGGAGCAAAGAGCATGATAACTGGTTCTCAGTAAGAAACTCTTCCTTGGGGTGTGGGGGTCTGGGGGAGATCAGGGAAGAAAACACTACAACAGTTGGTGAGGGAAGAGGTCATTCTGGAGGAGGAAGGGGTGCTGAGAGGAAATAAAGTTATGCATGATACCCAATCCCCCGCAACAGTAGTGTAAACCACAGTTCTGCAAGGGATAGAGAACATTAAAAAGAAAGACTGCCTGCCACAGAGGCAGTCTGTGGAAAGGAGCAATATTGGGAATAGTGGACACTAGTAAAAGGATTGGGGCTTTAATATTATTGTATACCTGGAACTCAATCATGAAAAACCTCATAACTTTATAAATCACAGTGACTCAATAAAAACGTAAACACTGCAAAAGACTTTGCCTCTTGTTCAGGAGAAGCTGTCCACAGGTAATGGGTAGATAAGTCCATAGGAGCCATTTGTACGTGGCTGGAACTTATAATTCTGAGGCTAAATGGACTCTCTCTAGAAGTGAACATGTAGCATAAGAAAAGAACTTGTGAGTGACTGAGTCCACAAAGCAGAAACAAGGTGGGAGATAAATGAAGAGAAAGGAGTGCTGGGAGACAGGCATCTTCAGAGACTCGAGGAGCACAGACTGCTGGGGTTGAGGTATCAAGATTCAGTGTCCAAAACTAGAGTCCAGCAGAATGCGAAGGGGAAAACCAATGGGTAAAGCCAATGAGGACACATGGGGGACTTGGGCAGGCATTGAGGAGAACAGAAGACAGATAATAGAAGCAAAGGACTGAGGGGAATTGGGTGTAGCTTGATATGAAAACCATGAGGGGTCTTTGGGGGGGGGAAAGAAGGACTTGGAGGATATAATAGGAGAGAGGGAAAGCCTGGGGCTGGGGATTCCAAAGAAACAAGAAGATATGGGTCTTAATCTTAGTGCTTTGTCTCCTCCCTCCCTGTTACCCCACCCCCTTTTCTCTTTCCACTTTGCATCTCTCTTTAAGGAAGACCTGGATTCCAGCCATCATTTCTTGGCATTCAGCCCATTCCTAGAGTTAGCCTTCTACAGTACTTGCTGTTCTGGGCATAAAAGTTCTCGATGTCTCCCCAAACCAGCACATCATTTTCCAGACTGGAATTGGGTCTGTAAAGGGGAGGCACAGGCCAGTCTGAACTGAACACAAACCCTGGCATTTCTGTTTATTTGTACCATAAACCGTAGTGTTGATGGGGGGAGTTGCCCACCCTCTGTGAGTTTGGTCCCTTGTCTGTTGAAGAGGGTTCTTTGTACTCCCTCCACCACCACCACAAACACACTCAACGACTTACAGAGCATTTGGAAAGCTCTAGACAAATCAAAAGTAGAAGTCAGACACTTCGAATTCACTGTTGTGTATAGTTAAAGTCACACACAAGCTGACAGCTTCAGCTTATAGCAGCACAGCTGTTCTGAGAGTGGCGTAGCTCTAAGGTGGGTCCTAGGCTGAGCAGGCTCCCCTTTTGGCCCTCGAGGCTCTGCTTTCCACATGCACCAGAGACTTCTCTCAAGGAACCACCAGGTGTATGAGTTAAAATCAGACACTCTTAGATAATGCCACAGGAATTCAAATGTATAGAAAATCATGAGGGAGAGAGATAGACACAGAATAGTCTCACTCATCTATGTTTTTTTTTTTAAGTAAAGACATTATTGTAATAATTGCAGAGACAATAGAGTTAAGGGCAATAATTGCAGAGACAATAGAGTTAAGGGCCGGAAGGACTGGCTCACAATCTGAAGCTCACCACGAAGAGTGGTGAATGCTGTTAAGGAAATAACTACACTAACTACTAGCACGACAATGTTAATGAATGAGAGCTGTAGAAAGCCCGTCTGGAGAGGCGGCCATTGGTGGTGGGAATGTTGCACTGGTGAAGGGGCGTGTTCTGTTTATGACTGAAATCCAACTACAAACATGCTTGCAATTATGGAGCTTAAATAAAGATTTTACAAAACAAACAAACACATACATGGTCAATACTCCATACTGGAGATGGTGAGCGCTGGTGAGCCAGTGCCAGAAGATAAGACATCCCATTCTTGGCAGACATGCCCAAAGAACCCACCCTGATTTGAACACCCCAACCTGGTGGTGGACGCCATCTTTGGCTTCAGCTTCAAGGGAGATCCTGAGTGTCCTGAATGGACTCACTGTACCCATGATCAGCATGGGACTTTCCCTCAGGATGGGATGTGGAGAAGGGAAACTGCAAGGATCCAGTCAGACTCGCTTATCTCTCTGACAGCACTGAAACAGTCTGCAAGATCGTTTAGCAGCTGCCACACTACCTGGGACAGGGGGACTCTTTGTCCCACCTGCTCTGGGAAAGAAGTTCCAGCTGAACTTGCCCCCCTGCTGGGGGCTGAATCCAGGTCTGGAAGGAGGAAGAGGGAAAGCGGGAACCACCGAGTTCAGTTCCACCGAGTCCCTTTGCGGGCTGAGAAAGGCGTTTTGCTCTTGCAGAATGTCACAACAGAAATTTCCTTACAAACTGTTGGGGAGCCAGGAGGAGCGTTTCCAGCCAACACAGCTGCCTAATCGCAGCGATTCTCCTGGAAGGAGCATCCACCCTGTGGGCGCCCTGATCCCCGAGAGAAGACGGATCCTTGAGTGGGAAGGAGACACGGCCGTCAGTCCTGTCCAAAACCATCAGGAGTCTGGGGTGGTGTGGGATCCAGATGGGAAGAGAGCAGGAGCATGAAGAGAAGTTTTTCCGGGTGAGAACTGCCCCCTTCAGACATAGGCCTGAGGGAAGCGGGAAGTGGGGCAGGTGGAGCATTGAGGGGGCTGGGGAGTGTGGAAGGTGAGGAAAGGATGAGAGGGTCTTAGTGGGGTGACTTCTGCTTACGTTTCCGCAGGAATCTTGGTCTTTCCCCATGCGGGGGGCAGACAGGTACTGGACAGCAGCAGATACAGGACAACTGTGCTCCTCTGAGGGATGGCCCAGGACCCCTGGTGGTAGAGCATTTTGCTGTGGGTGCAGCAGGGGTCTGGAAGGGAACCAGAGAATCTGGGCATATGACACCCACTGGGAGAGGGAAGAGCAGTCTCAGCTGGTGAGCTCTGTCCGCCTGTCACCCTGCTCCTAGAGATGTTCCCAAGCTTTGTGTGGCCTAAGGCTGACCGTCTGGGAAGATAATCCACTGGCCTCTCTAATCCCTGGCCTGATAGCAGAGTGAGGTACAGGAGGACCTTGACAGGATTATCTGCGGGTCTGTGAAAAACCACAGAGGGTCAGAACTCCTGCTTTGAAGAGGACGAACACTCGCTGGGCCAGGGAAGGAGACAGGCAGAAACACTGACCTGAGACTCAGAAGACTGTGTGTAGCCCCTAAAACATCTTCCTATTCCACCCCAAAGCTTTCTTGGGACGTCAGGCCATCAACCCTTTGGGGGTGAGCTCTTGGGGTACAGGGAGCCTCAGGATTTGAGTTGGGCCTCTCAAGTTTTGAGCTGTATCAGAGACTATCAAGCTTTGCCCTTCTGTCCACCTTTCAGAACCTCCACATCATAACCTGATTCTGGGTCAAGGAAGCTACTAAAATGTCAGGGACCCTCCCACTCACCATCTACCACAGCAATATGTTCTTATGATCCTTGCTAAATTCTGCAAAGATCAGAGAGCTCAACCCAACTGACCTAAACCTCTGCCTCTTTCTTTTCCAGCTTCTCTGCAGCCTGGGTCGTCCCCCTCACACACACACACACACACACACACACACACACACACACACACACACACACACACACACACACACACACACACACACACACACACACACACCAGCTGGGAGAAGTTTTAAGTGTCTGCAAGTCATTCTGACCAGCTGGCCTAGAGCAAGTTAAGCTGGGGAAATCATTTGAACTCAATTGGCTAAAGGGATTAATTCACAGCCCTTTCCTGGCCTCCGCGTATTCCTGAGCATCCGGGTAAGAATGACTTCCTTGGCCCTCAGAGTGTCTCATAAAAGTTCATTTCCCGTGGAAACATCCAAAGGCACCCACCTCGGGAAAGAGGCAGGAGGAGCAGAGAAAGAAGGCTTCCAAGGCACCATGGTACTGGAGACCAGCCCTGGGTGAATGGGCCTGAAACAGGAGCGTTGTGAAAATTAAGAAAACACACATATAAGAGAGAAAAGCATGGAATCAAGGGGCTTACAAATAAAAGAGCAGAACGCATGGGGTTAGGGCTCTCAAAGCCTGTGAGATGAGGACCCTGACCATTATTCAAGTATGGTATTTATTGTTTAGAAACAGTAAACACAGACGGAGGGCAAATGTTAACAGATAATTACTTGTCTGTGATAATCTAACCAAGGTAGGCTTTTCATAGTCAACACCACTCCAGAGCTCATCTCTTTCAAAAGGGCAGAAAATGAAATGGCCTCTATGGACTTCGGGCCTCTTTAAAACTTGGTCCTTGGAGGCCGGAGTGATAGCACAGTGGTCGGGCATTTGCCTTGCTCGAGGAGGACCCAGGACGGATCTGGGTTCAATCCCCGGCATTTCATATGGTCCCCAGAGCCTGCCAGAAGCGACTTCTGAGTGCAAAGCCCGGAGTGACACCTGAGTGCTTCCAAAAAATAAAATAAGAAATAAAATAAAATAAAATCTGGCCCCCGCCTTCCTCTCTCCTCGGGAGAGTTGATCAGAGCTATGCCCTATTACAGCGCCGACACTTCTTGTCTTCCGCTGGGCCTTACACAAGAGTAGCGTTGATCCAAATTCCCGTGGAACTGGGGTGCCTTTGTGGGCCGGAGGGAGTAACCGTGGAGTCAGGAGTCAGTTTGTGGATTTTGGGGGTGAGGGCTGTTGGGTGTGACTGACGCATCCTGCCCTGACAAAATCTGCCGGTTGCAGCCAAATGGTACGCAAACTTGCCACCAACGCAGAGAAATGCCTGAAGAAGCAAGTGTTCTAGTGGCAAAACTCCCACACAGCCTCATCAATAAGCCAATGTTGTAGTATCAGGAGTCTGGTTACACAATGATGGGGCTGAGCACAACATGGGGGGTGATCTGGAAATGCATTTGAATCGTTCCTACAGATGTCTTAAGCCCAGATGAATCTGACACATTTTTCAGAATTACCAATCATTTCAAATTAAAAAATAATGTAGTTCAGAGGCATGTTGGGCGATGAATAAAATGTGTCCTCTTTCTAGGTTTTATGACTTTTGTGTCAACTGCCCACTTACTAAAGTGTGTATTTTCAGATGTGATTTGAAGTGATTGATTTATTAGTAAATATTCACATAGATGCATATATTTTTTTGGTATTTATAACTTTTATTTATTTTTTGAAGGAGTTTGGGTATTTTGGGGGGTATATTTGTAGTTTGTATTTTTTTTTTTTGGTTTTTGGGTCACACCCGGCAGCACTCAGGGGTCACTCCTGGCTCTCTGTGCTCAGAAATCACTCCTGGCAGGCTCGGGGGACCATATGGGTGCCGGGATTTGAACCGATGACCTTCTGCATGAAAGGCAAATGCCTTACCTCCATGCTATCTCTCCGGCTCCTGTAGTTTGTATTTTTTATGAGGGGTTTTGGACCACAACTAGTAGTGCTCAGGGCTTACTCTTTTAATATATATATATATATATATATATTATATATAATAACAATTTAACCCCTAGACTATCTCTCTGGATCCAATATTCTTTTTCTCTTGTTTTGGTTTTTGGATTATAACTGATTGTGCTCAAGATTTACCCCATGGGGCTGGACAGATAGCACAGTGGTGGGGCATTTGCCTTACATGAGGCCAACCCAGGATGGAGTCCAGTTCAATTTCCGGCATCCCATATGGACACCCGGAGCCTGCTGGGGGCAATTTCTGAATGCAGAGCCAGGAGTAATCCCCAAATGTTGCCAAGTGTGACCCCCAAACAAACAACAAACAAACAAAAAGATTTACCTCTGATTCTGCTCAGAATTACTCCCAGTGGGGTTTAGAGGGCCATTTGTGCCAGGGATTGAATTTGCCCTGGCCACATGCCAGGCAAGCATCTGCCCTCTGTACAATCTCTCCAGCCTCAAGTATCCTTCCTCTACTTCAGCAGGTTGTGGCCCCCTTGCAACCTGCCTTTTCTTCCCATCTAGAGCAGCTCAGACTCTACATATTAAGCATGGGACCTGCTTAGTTAGTTTCCTGGCATATTCACAGTCACAGTGATGCCAGAGGTCCCCACACCCAGACCCTTGGATCAACTTGGGGAACCCTCAAGGTACACCTAAATTAATGAAAATGCTATTGTTCTTGGTGGGCAAAACATATCCTGTTATTTGAAAGACATATATTTAACCCACAAATGTGCCCATTTAAGCCATTTCGGGTTGGGAGCTCTAAGAAGTGCCCTGGTGAGCCCCAAGTGTGACCATCCTCAAACATGGCTGAATGTGATCCCTAATTACAATATAAAAAGACCCCAGACCCTAAAGATGAAAAGCAGATTGCATAAGAAAGTGAATGCTGAGCACTACCACTGACTTTGATTTCTAATGTTTAAGAGCTTTGCAAGGGGCAAACCAACATTCAGCCAATTTTTAACCTTAACAAGGGAGGAAGATGGGACAGGAGGTTGGGGTTCACCTTCCACTCACCTCCTTCGACCCTCACAGCTTGGGGACAGGGCACCAGCTTAGCTGCAGCCACTATCAACCTGCATCGAATGCATTGGTTGCCTGCGGGACAGGAGCCCCCCAACCCCGTGTCCCTTTCGCCTGGAGAGTGAGAGGCACATCAAAGCCAGACAGAGCTAAGGGCACAGGGCTAATTGGAGTGGGCCAGACAGGCTGCCAGCTGCCTGAGAGGGTCCCCTGTGGACCGTCTGGGTCTATAAATACCTTGAAGGTAACCAATTGGAGGAAATGAGTATGTTTGTGTTGTGTACATATGTGCTAGCAGGGAGGAGGAGGGGAAGAGAAGGGAGACTGAGGTAGAGAGAAATTGGAAGAGGAGGACCCTTGAGGGGCATGGGGAGCTGGGAGTGGAGTTGGGGCTGAAGGAGTTGGCGATTCCCCAGAATTCCCAACTTCCTCCTCACTCAGCACTCGGGAGGGTTCTCCAGAGGACACCCGTAGAGCTTGCATTACTTTGTTCTGCATACTTCTATGCCTTTTCACAAATTGAGAAAAGGACAAAAAAATGTGGATGAGGGCCAGGGGCCAAGTGGCCTTAGAAACATTGAGTGGAAAAAAAATAGAGGTCAGATCTAAAAGCCAAACCCAAGCCAAAGTCAACGGCAGTACATTTAAGAGACCCAAAGTATAACACACTAAACACAAAATGGACCTGTTACATTAGTAGTCCAGGGAGCTAAGAATGGAGGTATGGATGCATGCTGGGAAGAGTGGCGGAAGGGGGGGTCAACACTGGTGGTGGGAATGGCCTTAATTCAGTCTCACTATGTGCCTGAAATACAACTGGGAAAGACTTGAAATTCACATTGGTCTCGATAAAAAAATTTTAAAGAAAGAGAAAAAGAAAAAGACGAGAGAAAGAATTAGCCTAAAGTCAGCAATTCCCTAAATTGGCCAATAGGCGAGGGCCTTCTTTGGGGCTGTGTCCTTCGTTTGGACACATCAGAGATAGACCCCAGGATGTGATTCGTTTCCAGCTACAAACAGACTGGCAAAGACCAAATCAGCAGCTTCACATGGTGCAGACAGCCTTGAGTGTAGCCACCCAAGGGACCGACCAGGCCTTGTGTCCCAGCTTTGCCTTTCTTTGCAGGCATGTGGGGAAAAGACTGTGTTGTGGGCTGTGGATTATGCACCTTGGGCTAATGGCTTGTGAGGTGCTCTGAGGCTGCCATAAGCCTGTGTCTGAGCAGGGTTTGCATTGCCTAGCTCACCTCTAGTGAGTGCTAGTCCTCTTATTCAGGAGGGGACATAGGTCACAAAACTTGCTTTAGAAAACAAGATTTGGAGCCAGAATGGTAGCACAGTGGTAGGACATTTGCCTTGTAGGCAGCGGACCCAGGAAAGATGGAGGTTTGATTCCTGGCATTCTATATGGTCCCCGGAGCCTTCCAGAAGCAATTTCTGAGTGCAGAGCCAGAAGTAATACCTGAGTGCCACCGGGTGTGACCCCCCAAAATCAAAAACAAAACAGAACAAATACAAGACAAGATTCATTGGCAAGTATTCTTGGAAACAGGGTAAACTTTCTCCTTCCATTTGATTTGTATTGATGACTTGCTTAACGAAGTCTGCACTGGGAATAAGAGACTCAGGCGGTGATGTCTGTGACGCTGGTTGTAAGCAGCCTGCTTCCTTCCTCTGTCTTTCAAGGCACCTCCTTCATCTAGTCATGAGACAGAGTGATGCTACCTGTCTTGCCAGGCAGGAAAGTATTCCACTGCAAAAAGGTAACAGGAAACACAGCTTACAAATAAGGGTTTGTGAAAACAGAGCTGGAAGTCTGGAATCAGTTATTTCTGGTCATGAACCCACAGCATCTAGATGCCTCTAGAAACCCAGTGCTTCTTCTCCCTCCCTTCTTTATGCTTTGCTCATCTTCCTGCACCCCCCCCCACTTCCCTCTACCTCACTGTCACAAGATAACTGCTGCCATTCCAAACATCACATCTAAGTTCAAGGAAAGGAAAAAAGAGAAGGTCATGTCAGATACTTTACTGTTTTTAGATGAAGGTAATTTCCCCCTCAGAACTACATTCCTTTCCACCCTCTCCATCATCATCAGTATTTTTCTGACTTAGTCATCAAAAGCAAGTTATATACTCTGCTGGAGTCGTGCAGATAGATTGGATGCATACGAACAGATTCATAGGTATGTTCTAGTGAATCATGGTTTCTTGCAGAGGACAAGAAATTGGCCTCAAGGAAGAGTGGAATGGATTCCCCTGAGCACCACCAGGAATGGTCCCAAAGCTAAATTATAACAATAATAAGATTAAAAATAAGATAAAAAATTAGATTAAAAAAGGCTATGAATAGCTATGGTTCCAAAGAAGACAAATGAATTGTCTATAATCAGCTGACAATGTGTTCCACATTTTCCTTCATTCCTATTAGAATGACTATGATAAAAAGGATAATAATGGACTGGAGAGATAATGCAAAGATGAACAAGAGCTTGATCACTTGCATGTGATCAACCTTGATTTGATTCCAGGCCCAAATCATCCATGATGCCCTAATCATATCCCGGTCCTGCCCTGAAGACCTCTAAGCACAACTGGGTGGCCTGGATAAGCCCTGTCATTGGCTCAGTCCTGTCATGGCAAGGCTCAAGCAGTACCACAGCATTAGGATGTGGCCTGCATAGCTCCCAGCACTGATGGGCTTCAACAGAGTCGGTCACAACTCTGGGCCCAGTCTTTGAACTCTAAAACCCATTGGACTGAGGCATGTCCTCAGGGTCCCATGGATATTGTTTAGGAGCCCTCATTCAAAATTATAATGAAAAATTCCATTAACTCAAGTAGATAAGTGGGGTTTAAGGTGCCTCTGAATTCCTAGCACAGCACAGCCACCATCCCCATCACTGCCAGGAGTGGCCCCTGACAGAAGCTTAATAAAAGTATCTACAACTATATTTATTGCGGTATTATTTCCAGTAGCCAATGTATGGAAGCAATAGCCTATTGATGAATGGAGTTGAAAAATGTTCTGTGTACTTACATATAGTTATATTGCAGGGGACATTCCTCAGCCATAAGAAGGAAAGGAATCTTGTTACTGTGATGACATGAATGGAACTTGAGCATCTTATGCTGAGTGAAATAAGTCAGCGAGAGAAAGAGAAATAGCATGCCATCACCTTAAGGGAAATCATAAAATCAAAACCCAGCAGGCAAAGAGATCAAAGCAAAGCTGGCTCACAGACATAGAAATGGGGTCGTGGGCAGTCAGTGACCATGCAAGATGGGTCAGGCGGTCAGAAATACGAATTCCGGTTATAAATGGAGAGAACCTTGGGTTCATAATGTATAGCATGCTGATGGTCATTCTACTTTGCCTACTTAAAAGCCATTAAGGCAGATTTTTAAAAGTTCTCATTGTGAGAATAAAACAGATAGCTGAATGGGGAGAGAGGTGATAAGCCAAACCACAGTGGTGAGCATTTCATCAAATATCTAAATACCGGTATGCTTCACACCTGAAATTTATATAGGACAGCTGATGACAGTGTCAAGAGAAGGACAGAGCTGTGGTCAGCTGCCCATTGCCTAGCAAAGGTGACTCTATTCTTCCCATTACTTAGGGACAATAATATTTGTTTCCAGAGTGTGTAAAGGGGGTCTTAGATATTTTAACCTCAGAGTCACTTTTGTTTATGGGTTCAGCTTTTTTAGAGCAGGCATCGAGGAGGAAGGGGAGGCAGAGGAATTGGGTTAGAGTGGAGGAGAAAGATATCCTGGGGTAATCCCTGAGAACTCAACTCTTCACATCCCCTCTTGTGCACCAGAATGGGACAGGTCAGACCCTAGAGGCCCAGCAGCCTGCGCAGTGTCTGTCTCAAGTCCACTCAGGAGGAAGGAACGAGCCTCTGGTCCCAGCCAAGATGAGGGTGGAAGTATGTCCCACCGGCCTTGCTACCGTCTGAGTGTCTGGAAATAAAAAGACACGGGATTAAATTTAGAACCATTCAGTGGTATCCTGGCAATGCGGTTCTCAAAATCCGGCCTTGCCAATTCAGAACTTTGGGACGTGCCAGCAGGCGTGGGTGTTAGAGGCAGTGCTGAGGCCTCCGGGAATTGGGCTAGGACGGCACACAAGCCACAGAGGCTGGATTTAGGACTCAGAGAGGTTCTGACCCTGCCCGAAGAGGACTGTTTCCTCAGAGAAATGAAAACTCTACCTGGTCCCAGCTGAATGAAGGTGGAGAAATAGTGGCTCGGTGCTTCCCAACATCATTGTCCAGACAGAAGCCTGTCACAGACCCACTTGCGGTAGACACGTGGGCTTGGCTTTCTCCAGGACCAGGCAAAGTGAGATGAGCAGGCAGGAGGTGAGCTCATGCCCCGAGCCATCTTGAAGCGCCTTGAAATGGAATCTACTGCCTCACTAGCCATGCTGGTGTGTGCTGTGGAGAAACCCCACCGCCTGTATAAAGTTCGCCCTGATTCATCCCGAGATAAAGGCAAAGCTTTGTCCATGTGCTTTGATCAGGAGACAGAAAGGGGCCACTGCAATTTGTCACTGGGCGTGTCTGGTCTTGCCACTCTCCAGGGAACAATTCCATCTCGAATTGTCAAGGCTCGTGGTGCAGGCCTTGAAGCCAGACTCCCAAGGCCCTTGGGCTTCATTCACCACAGGACCAAGGTGACAGGGACTGATGGAGGAGGGAAACTGTCTCTGATTCAAGGAGACAAAGGCACAGGCGAAGGACAAGGTGCAAAGGGGACTCGTCATGGTTGTGCTTTCCATCAGACTCTTCATTTCCTCTCAGTTCAGCGAAGGACAGTGACACCCACCGACTCTGCAGGTGTCTGAAGAGCAGCTTGGTCCCTTTACACTGCTGGCTCCTACCAAGCCCCTGCTGACTGCGTCTGATGGCCCTGTACCATTGGTCTCGGGGCTCTGTCACTGTCATTACAGCCCAGCTGAAAGCCTCGGATCAGTCCCCACGCCACGGGGCGGTTTCCCAGGGATGACTGAGCAGCAGCAGCAGCCTGGAGGTGGGGGTGAGGGACATCTGTGCCGCTTTCCCCTGCTTGCGTCAGCAACTATTCTGGAGCCAGCGCAGCGCTGGGGGAGGAAACTCAAGGCAGTTATTGGTTCTCTTGAATCCCCAAAGCAATTTTGAGAACCACAGCTAGACTTCACTTAGCTATGGGTTCATCCCTCTAAGCCTAAGCATGTCCTAATTTTTGAGAGAGAGAGAGAGAGAGAGAGAGAGAGAGAGAGAGAGAGAGAGAGAGAGAGAGAGAGAGAGAGAGAGAGAGAGAGAGAGCCAGAGCCAAAGGAGGAGGGAGTAGGAGGAAAGGGACCAGATGCACGGCTGATAATTAAGTGTTGGCCTAGGCTCCCTTGTCCAAGGCTGCTGGCCTCAGGGCCTCCATCCTTCTGCTTCACAGTCTGATCTTACCCTTCCTGGAGTGTCCACAGGTCTACTAAGAAGCTACACTCCCCATACCTTTGTCACTAAGCACTCTCTGACACCTCATGGCTCTCTCTCTCTCTCTCTCTCTCTCTCTCTCTCTCTCTCTCTCCCTCTCTCTCTCCCACCCCTACTCTGTCCTACTTTTCTCTACTGATCTCCCTGTGCTTCCCCTCTGTGTATCCTCTTTCCTTTCTCCTGTCCTCCTCCTCCTCACTTCCAGCAGTAGTGAGTGTCTGAGGAGTCCCTGCTCTGCCTCTGTGCTGGGCCCCGAGGACTCTGGCCATTAGGAAGGAGGGACTCATCTTCCTGGTGGATCTCACAAGTTGCTGAGTGACAGCTGCAGAGACTTCAATCCCAGAGGTAAACCTGGAATAAGAGCTGGAGTGGCCGGCTCCAGGGGGCTGAGCCCTCTGCCTACAGAACTATGCTCCCTATGATTTGGGGTCAGTCCTGTGACAGAGGGGACAGTCCACTTAGCCAGTCCTGACAGGAGAGTGTTCTGCTGAGGCCCCTAACCTCAGAAGCTCTTAGCAGAAAGACCTGGTTATGCCAAAAACACATATCTAGCAAAGTGGGTTTTTAGCTAAAAGTAACAGAAAATTCCAACTCAATGAAATCAAATATAGACGTATTCATTCACTTACTTTTGAAGGGTTCTCAAGTAGGGCTCAGAGAACTAGCAACAGAATTGATTTAGTGCTGGAGCCCAAAGAGTCGAGCTGCCTAGACCCTGAGGTGTCAGGAACACTTAGGGCTACCCAGGTGGTTTTCTGTGGCCGCCAGGGCTACACCAGGGCTACACATCAGGGCCCAGGTGGTGCCAGGGTTTGAACTAGGATACTTTCAGGTATATTTTGCAGACTAGGTGCCTCTGTCTGCGGAGCTATCTCCATGGCCCATAATGATGATTCACAGAAGTCTAGATCAGTATTCTTCAATGTTTCCTATTCCTGTGGATTGGCGTGGGTCTGTGGGCCTTGGTTAAAGACCACTGGCCTAAGTGGTTTCATGATTCAACAATGTGATGGCTCAACGACCCAGGTTTTCCCCATTTTCCTTTCCCAGAATTCTTGGTAGTTTACATGGTTCTTATGCCAGCTCTCCTCAGGATCTCAAGTTGACTCTCATTGTTGCTGGCAGGGTACCTGAGGTACCCAAACGTGCTCCATTCCAGCGCATCTCTAGCTGTGAGGGATATTTGCTGCAGCAGTCATTCAGATGATGGTCTTGAATTGTTGAAAGGTCAAACTGCATTTTCTCCCCCATTGGAAGAACTCATGCCAAGATGCCTGCTATGACAAGCTTAAGCACTTCCTGTCTGGGATTGGGGCAGACCTCTCTCCAAGAGTCTAACCACACACAGCCCGAGGTCTGACAGAATGGAGGAAAGGAGTGGCAAGTGGTGGCTGGCTGACCAAGCAGTTCCTGTTTAAAGTTCCTGAAGCTCAGACTCTAGTTCCTGGCTATTTATTTCACAGCTTTTAGGAATATTGTGGCAGAGAGGATGATGCTCTGGGTGTCATTAACAGGTGAGAAGTCAAGGGCAAAGAAGCAACTGATGTGATGTCTACCTGATGTTTTTTCTTTACATACCAGGAGGCTGTTTTCAAAGCTTTTCCAGGTTTCTCTCTCTCTCTCTCTCTCTCTCTCTCTCTCTCTCTCTCTCTCTCTCTCTCTCTCTCTCTCTCTCTCTCTCTCTTTTGGGTCACACCCGGCAGTGCTCAGGGGTTATTCCTAGCTCCAGGCTCAGAAATTGTTCCTGGCAGGCACAGGGGACCATATGGGACACCGAGATTCGAACCAATGACCTCCTGCATGAAAGACAAACGCCTTACCTCCATGCTATCTCTCCAGCCCCCAGGTCTCTCTTTAGCCATTTCTTTCTTATGAGAGAATCTGCCACTGAGACCATAGCATTTCCCATCCTCCTTGACACCTGCTATTCTTCTTCCCTCACACCTCCTTCCTCAGAGATATTTTTTCCTCCAACATGCTACATATTTGTCTTTCTTGCTCATTACCTATTTTCTTTTCTTTTCTTTTCTTTCTTTCTTTCTTTCTTTCTTTCTTTCTTTCTTTCTTTCTTTCTTTCTTTCTTTCTTTCTTTCTTTCTTTCTTTCTTTCTTTCTTTCTTTCTTTCTTTCTTTCTTTCTTTCTTTCTTTCTTTCTTTCTTTCTTTCTTTCTTTCTTTCTTTCTTTCTTTCTTTCTTTTTTTTTTTTTGGTTTTTGGGCCACACTCGGCAGTGCTCAGGGGTTACTCTAGGCTGTCTGCTCAGAAATAGCTCCTGGCAGGCACAGGGGGACCATATGGGACACCGGGATTCGAGCCAACCACCTTTGGTCCTGGATCGGCTGCTTGCAAGGCAAACGCCGCTGTGCTATCTCTCCGGGCCCATTAGAGCTCTGTTCTAAGATGGTGTGCGTATTTTTTACTTCATATGCTATGATATCTCTCCGGGCCCACCTATTTTCTTATTGAAGACAAACTCTGGTTTGCTTTGATGACTGATCTATTCCTAGTGCCGCCATTTTAAGTTTCATCCTGACTGGATGTGGGAGTGGCTGAAACCTGAGTGCAAATTAGAACCACCCATGGAGTAGGCGGGACATGTAGGTTCCAGGCCCTAGACCCAGATCCACTGAACCCCATGTCTATAATATATAATATAATCTTCAGAGATTTGAAACATTCAGTTTTGGGTCAGAGGAATTAATGCACTTGCACTCTATGCAACTGGCTCAGGTTTGAACCTGCATGGCCTAGTCCCAAATACCTAGAGCATAGAACTGAGAACAGGCTGCTCCCCTCCATAAAAGAAAGGTTTCACTTAAGATGGAAAATTTCAAGCTTGAGAAGTGAATGTTAACACTTGCACTAGGGGAGCTGAAATCTATAGCTATTTGCATGGTCTCGAGTGAGACCACGTAAGGGTGAAAGAAAGCCTACTGGGTTGAGGGGTTTTCCCCTCAAAAAAAAAAAAAACAAAAAAACACCAGCCAGGTTACATAAAAGAGAATATGTAGGGGAGTGAAACACTAATAGGGACTATTGGCCCAAATAGATTTCTGCAGTCATTAGAAGCAGCAAATGACAGCAGGGATACAAAGTAGAAACAGCATCTAGTGTCAAGAAATGAGATTTATGGCACAATATCTCTGACATCAATTTAAAATATATGCCCCAGGCCAGGCAATGATTTTTTAAACCCCCCAAAAGGCAGTTACTGTAAAAGGAAACTTTATAACCTGGACCTTATTAATTAACATTTGGGTAATAAGACCAAAAATAAACACACTGAAAAATGGTATTTCTTTGACAGTCAATCAATGACTTGTTTACCAAAAAAAAGTAGACATAATTGGTAGGATAATGTATCCACATAGATATGTTAAATAATAAAATGGATAGGAAAATAGCCTTAAATTAAAAGAAGGCAAGACATTGGAGGGGGCGTTGCACACAAAACTAACTGATATCCACACATAGCATAGGAACTCAATGCAATGAATCGTCAGAGCATTGATAAAATACTAAGAGATGCCATATTTCCCCATAGGAATAGCTCAATGACAAAGCTGACATTATCTTGAATTGACAAGGGTACCTATTCATTAGAAGTCCCCTATGTTATTGGAGGAAGTAAAGAATGACTTAGAGAGTAGCACATGAGAGAGAAGAAATGGCCACCATTCTATGAGTAATGCCACTAAGCCTGAGGGCAACAGGAATCTCATAATAACTTTATTATTTATTTTTGTTTTTTTGGCCACACCCGATGATGCTCAAGTTATTCCTGACTGCGCTCAGAAATTGCTCCTGGCTTGGGGGACCATATGGGACGCCGGGGTTCAAACCAGGTTCTTCCTGGATCAGCTGCGTGCAAGGCAAATGCCCTACTGCCACTCTATTGTACCAATCTCAATAGCTTCATTTTTAATATTTTTTTTTTTTTTTTTTTTTTTTTTGGTTTTTGGGTCACACCCGGCTGTGCTCAGGAGTTACTCCTGGCTGTCTGCTCAGAAATAGCTCCTGGCAGGCACGGGGGACCATATGGGACACCGGGATTCGAACCAACTACCTTTGGTCCTGGATGGGCTGCTTGCAAGGCAAACACCGCTGTGCTATCTCTCCGGGCCCTCATTTTTAATATTTAAAGTTTTATTTAAATACTGTGTTTTACAAAGTTGTTCACAATGTAGTTGTTTCAGGTATTCAATGATCCAACTCCAGTCCCCAACACCACAAATGTGACCTTCCCCGAATGACTCCAGTTGCCCCATCCCTACCTCAAGTCTGCATCCTCAGCAGACACAAAACAATTAATTTCTATTGCTGGTTACAACATATATCTTGTAATGGTGTTACTAAAGTCAGTCATTGCCTGAGGATTTACTGAGCTGTTTCGTGCTAGCGGAGCCTTCGGGGCGACTGTTTTCACTCATTGAGCCCATCTATTTCTATGTGCTGTCAATACTGTGAAGGTGGGAGATGTTGTGCACGCAGATGCATATGCAGCCACAGGCCTGGAAACTTTGGAGCCGAGACTGTTCAGCTACCAGCTTCACTCTGAGATCCATTGTGAAGGTGGGCCGTTTAGACGGCCGTGGAAGCAGGGCCTTTTGGCAGGGTGGAGACATGCCCTCCCCATTCCTCAAAGGTTACAGAGACCTGGGCCTGGTTGCTGCCCACCTGGAGAGACCAGCTGTGGGCATCTCTCCTCTATTCTTTTTTCTGGGTGGGCGATTCAATAAGTGTTCAATTGTTAAGTCAAGAGTCAGAATCCCAGGGTTGGGATCCCAAAGTACTTTGGTCCTTCTTCAGCATCCTGGGTCAGTAGCGTGCAAGGCAAACACCCTACCACTGTCCTACCACTCCAGTCCCTCTCCTCTTGGGTCCCTCTCCTCTAGCGGTGCTCAGAGGTTACTCCTGGCTCTTCACTCAGAAATCGCTCCTGGCAGGCTCGGGGGACCATATGGGATGCCGGGATTTGAGTCAGGGTCAGTCCTGTATCGACCACATGTAAGGCAATCTGCCTTACTGCTGTGCTATCACTCCAGCCCCCCTCTCTTCTATTCTTAATTGTCCAAAACCTAAATATAATTGGAGGTGCACAAACAGGTCCAATAATGGACCATAGAGCAATTAAAAAATTAACAAAGTGGTGTGCAGAGGAAGCTAGATAAATTAGACTAAAATAAAAGCAATCTAAAGTCATTGATGTGGCATTTCTATCCAAGCTGATTGAAAACAGAATAATGAAATCTCAGGGGTTTTATCAGGCCTGAGAAAGGATCCCAGACCTTTCTGGAGGATGCTGGAAATGTTCCCTATCCTAACCAGAAGTGGAGGTTAGCACTTATACCCAGATACCCTTGTTTAAGCTACTTATTTATTTATTTTTGGGTTTTGGGTCACACCTGTGTTTAAGTTATTGATAAAATAAAATGATAGCAAGTTTCTGCAACCTTTTTTGTCAGAAGTTCTCAAGCTTATTTGGCCTTTACAGAAAAAAAATACTCAGCAATCCCTGGAAATCGACCTTCTTTAAGCAAACAAGCAGAAAACAACCCCCAACTGTACCAGAGGCTTCAACCACCCCCTCATCATTCCAGCCTCCTCCAGAAGGTGGGATCACTCACTTTGGGAAACACTGGTTATGTGTGTGTGTCAGACCTCAATAAACAATAAACTCATGCATAACAAATAACACATGCTTTTGTGAGAATGTAAATTAAAGAAACAAAAGCTGGGTGCATACAACAATAGAACGGTTGTCAGGAGGTTTGTTGAGAATTGATGACTTTGGACATCAGAGAGGAGAACTGAATAATGATCTTTTGATAGGGCCATACCTGATGGTGCTCAGATTTTACTCTGTACTTTGAGTCCAGGGATTACTTCTGGAGGGCTTGGGAAAGATCCCACAGGGAACTGGAGATCAAATCTAGGTCAGTTAAGACATTGTACTATCTCTTCAGTTCCATGAATAATTTAAAAAATAATACCTTTATTTAAGCAGCATGATTACAAACATGTTTGTAGTTGGGTTTCAGTCATAAAATGAACATCCACCCTTCACCAGGGCAGCCTTCCCACCACCAATGACCCCCATCTTCATCCTCCCTCACCCCCCTGCTGGTATTCGAGACAGGAAATCTACTACTTCTCTGACTCATTAACATTGTCGTGTGAATAATGATTTTAAAAGGGCTCTCGGGGCAGGGGAGATAAAACAGTAAGTCACTTATTTTGCATGTGGCTGACCCTCGTTTAATACCTGGCACCTTGTGGAGCCCCTGAACCCACCAGGAGTGATTCTTGAGTGCAGAGTCAGGAGTAACAGTGGTATGATGGCCCCTAAAAATGGACTCTTGACCAAACTGTTAACACAGATGCATGTAAACTAGAGGGCATAAATAATTTAATTTTGTGTGTGCACAATATAGATGGAGAAAAGTGATGAAAATAAAAACGTCATTGTGGTAAGAGAGCAGAAAGTAGTAAAAACTTGAACCACGGAGAGAACTGTGGGCTCTTACGTCCGCACAGCACTGCCTTTCCAGGCCCACTGCGACAAGAGCAGGCTACCTGACTGAGGGGGTGATGACTAGAATGGGACCAAGGCAGTGGCAAAAGATCAGAGTGCCTGATAGGCTCAGGCCTCCCATATTCACTGAGGAGCTGGCAGTTTCACCTGACTTAATCTGAGCTGCGTGCTCAGCTAAGAGGCCAGTTTTGAGGGCACTCATAGCTAATGAGATGCATTTAGGTTCTCCAATTAATATACTTCTTCAACCTCTGGCCAGGGCCTCAGAACCTAGTGGGAGCTTTGCTTATGGATGTTACACAGAGGACAGTGAATCTGAGGCAGAGTGACCACTTAGTCTAGGATGGACACGCACCTCAAAACACTGGGGAACAGAGTTCTTTTTTTTTTTTTTTTGGTTTTGGGCCACACCCGGCAGTGCTCAGGGGTGACTCCTGGCTGTCTGCTCAGAAATAGCTCCTGGCAGGCACGGGGGACCCTATGGGACACCGGGATTTGAACCAACCACCTTTAGTCCTGGATCGGCTGCTTGCAAGGCAAACACCGCTGTGCTATCTCTCCGGGCCCGGGAACAGAGTTCTTAATATGTCTCCCTTGCCCCTCAGAACGTGCACTTATAAAATATGGCAATAGATGTGGCTGAGAGGGGGACACCCTGGAGCATGATGGGTCCTTGATCCAGTATGGCAGTAGTCCTTAGAGGACAGCAGGATTTCGAGACAGAGAACAAGTGAAGGAGAAGGCAGGGATCAGTTCTGTTCCTCAATGCCCAGGGTAGCAGGGCAAACTGCAGGGAGTGGTGCTGGGACAGAGTCGGGCCTCCAGGTGTGTGGGGTCAGCCTCCCCAGTCTGTGGGCCCTGAAACTGGCTCCAGCGCCTTCCCTCTGGGTCTTGGCTTCCCTGCAGGCCCCTCCCAGCCAAACAGAGGAAAAATCAAGGGTTTTCTTCCTCTGCAGCGTGGGAGATGACATGCTGAAGTGTGGGAACATTCAGGAGTGGATCTGCCGAAGAGGAGAGGTGTGGGTGAGGGGGATGTGAGGTGAAGTGGCTTTCCCTGACTGCAAAGTGGTCAGTGGGCACCAGTGGACACGTCAGGCTCAGGGACACTGAGGATGAGGGTCACAGAGGTTTGTTTGGAAGCCAGAAAGCTGCTGGAAATGGGAAGGACAGAGTGTGTGTGTGTGTGTGTGTGTGTGTGCGCGCGCGCGCGCGCGCGCGCGTGCGCATATGGGGGGGCCCTGTATGATGTGTGTTTATGCATGTAGGGTTGTGTGGAGTGCAGTAAGGTCTTGGGTGCCTGTAAACATGCATACGTGCATTTGTGTGTGCAAGCATGATTACACAAATACTTTCTATGTGTGTGTTTATGGTATGTTATAATGACTGAGAAGAGAAAGCAAAAGACAGTCTTTCTCACAAGGTTTTTCTCAACCTTTATCCCACCGTGACCCCCTTTTAACTTCATTTCCGTCATGGGTTCCCCATATTCTGCCATCTAGCCCCCAATCTTGTATTGTGACTCTGCTAATGCAATTGTTACCTGTGCCCCTTAGAATGTCCTGGATGCTCGTAGGGGCCATGTGGTTCCCAAGTGAGAACACAGCTTTAAAGAACCCCCCCAATTTTTCCTTCCCTCCTGAGCTTGCAACGAACCTTCCTTAATTAATGCCTGTAAAACGCGTTCAGATGCTGGAGGGGGAAGCACAGCTTTATAAATAAACATAGGCTTCAGCAGGTTGACGAATCCCCACCCCTCTGCCAGGAGAGATGCGCTGGGCTGGGGGTGGGGCCACAAAGTCTCTGGAAAGGGCTTCAGGGCGAACCAGGGTTGGGTCCCGCCCGAGTGGGCCTGCCAATCTGCGCTGCCCACCCTGGGGCAGGTGGGCTCCCCCCCCTCAGCCTGCATCTTCATCCCTGAAAGAAAAGATTTACAATCTCGCACCAGCCCTTCTCTGTCTCCTCTCTTAGAATCATGCCTCTGGCCAAGGCCTCAGGAGAGTCTCAGGCGGACTCAAAGGGCATCTGACTGAGAGAAGCAGGCGACTGGAAGGTGACCTGTTTGTTGTGATCTGGGCCTGGGTCCTCTTTGGGGACATGGTCTGTGATGGCCCACATGGGACCCATGACAAATCAGTGGGACTGCACAATGACCCACAGTCCTTACCAAGGCAGACATGGAAAGGGTAGGTGTGCTGCCACCCTGAATGTAATGCAAAGGGAAGCCTCCAAAAGAGAAAAGGACTAGGATGTTGTTGGGGGAAGAAAGTGCCCTGGATTGCATAAACAGCTCATCTGGGAGCTGGAGCTCCAGTAAGAATGTAACCTGTAGTTGAATGCATACATGATCCATGGCTCGAGAGCATATGCATCACCTGTGGCTTGAAGGTATGCATGACCTGTGGTTTGAGTACATATATTACCTATGGATTGAGTGCATACATGACCCGTGGTTTAAGCATGAACAAGATCTGCGCCTTGAGCATGCGTGTGACCACAACAAACAAATAGCACCAGCAGACCGTGCTGGGAAGCCGGGAAACCTCTACGGCTCGGCTTAGACTTCATCGGGTTTCATCTCCAGCAGTGGTTCACATGGACTTAAAGCTCTCTGGAGCTGGGTCACTAGCAAGGCGTGGACAGGGACATCTCTGCGGGCCATCTGTCCTCACCTGCCCAAGATACCCCGCATTCATGCACATTGCTGGCTGCGATTGTTCACAGCTCATTTTCAGAGGCGTGCTGGTTTGAGGTGTATATGGCCGCCCGAGGAATGGTGCCTGGTTGGCGGAATAGAAAAGCAACTGGCATCTCCAGGATCTTGAACTTGAGTTGTGTTATGGAGCCTGGCTTTATTCTGCCCTTGGAGGGGCACTTGCTGGAATCAGGGCGGGCACCTCAGAAGCTGAGGTAGACAACCCTGGGACTAAGATTCTCAACTGCTTCCGGTCTGCTGTCTGGGACCGCAGAGCTCCACAGATGAGTCAGAGAGCTCATTTTATGACTAGACTGATGCCAGGAGAGGAGAACAAGCCCCAAGGCAGGTTAATCACCTGGCAGGAGCTAAGCCTGGACTCTGAGCCTTCCTCTTCCCTCAGTAGTAGGCCACTGCGAGAGCTGGTCTTACAGCCAAATCTGGACAGCTGAGGCAAGACTGGAACAGTGCCTGGCTTGAGCTCTGCTTTTGCTATGCCTGTTCAATCTAGTATAAATCTAGTATCTCCTCAGGAGAGCTTGAGATGTGAGCAGGGGAGCCTGCTGGTCAGACACAGACAGCCCTTTCAGACCAGGGTGGGGAAGCCTTCAGGAGACTTGGTGGCAAGACACTTCCTATGTCATCTGCTCCAGAGCAGAGAAATACATGTGGGGCTTCCTTCCCCCAAGTGACACTGAGCCTGCTGTGGCTGCTCTGCCTCCTACGGCCCTTGAATGAAATAAATGACAGTTTAGAAAGAAGAAATGAGTTTCTTAAATGTCAGGTTCCTCAGTTGGGAATACTCTGCATTTCAGTGAGACACCAAGGAGGCCAGGTAGCTCGGAAGAACTCAATAGGTGGTCTCCACAAGGACTTAGGATCATCCTCATGATCCCCAGCCAGCAGGGCCTTGCTTTATTTATTGGTGGCTGTGTGAGGGTTCTCAGGTAGTTGCTTAGGGATCGTGGGGTCCTTCCCCTTGATAAGCAGCCTATTGAGTCAGATGGCTCAATGTGTAGGCCAGGCAGTGTTGTGCTGGCCAGACTGGGAAAGCATATAGTGTTTTTTATAACCAAACTCCGAACTAACTCATTCCCTGGGCATGCCAAGCACTAGCCCTGGCCCCTGAGCCGTCTTGCACCATCTTGCAGAGTGGGGCATTTCCTCATGTACTCCAAGTTTCCATCATCAACCTGGACAACCAACTTGCTATGGCTTCTTTATGGCCTCTGTTTTATAACCTAGTTTGCTCCTGTTTTTCTTGATTGTGTCTCCTTTACTTTGTGTCTTTAAAATCTTACCCACCCTGGCCCTGCCTCAGGCTGGCATCCTTTCCTTCTGGGCCTATTGCACCACGTCCTCAGGGGGTCCATGGCTCACCTCCCTGCTCCTGGTTCCTCCTTCTGCCCAGTTGCCAGGACTGTGTGCAAATAGCAGACCTGAGCATGGTTCTCCCCAGGCACACCTCCTGCCACTCGCTGCATTTCAATTTTAGCAACACCAAATGGTGTGTGTGTGTGTGTGTGTGTGTGTGTATGTGTGTGTCTGTGTGTGCATGCGCGAATGGGTGTGCACACGTATTCTATCTCTTCCTTTTCAGCCTAACACAAAGACACAAAGACATCTCGCTATCCCCCCCCCCCACAAACACACATTCTGTGCTTTCTTTCCCCCTCTAGAACTATTACCTATTACCTCTATTTTTTTTCTTTTTGGTTTTTGGGTCACACCTGGCAGTGCTTAGGGGCCACTCCTGGCTCTACACTCAGAAATCGCTCCTGGTAGGCTCAGGGGGCCATATGGGATGCCGGTATTCGAACCACCGTCTTTCTGCATGCAAGGCCCTACCTCTACTTTCTAATTCTTCCCTATGCTTCAAAACCTGCTGGAACTAAGGCATAGCAGAGTGATTACAGCACATACCTTGCATGCACCCAACATGGGTTTGATTTCTGGCAACGCATGTTTCTCCAAGCATTTCTGGTGCACCCCGAAAGGCCCCCTAGAACCCATGCGGTGGTCTCACTATCCACAGTAGTGTAGGGCATGAATAATACTTAGACCCTTGCTTTGAACTGCCAGCCTAGTTGTCCTAGAATCACAGGTGACCCCCCTGGACCTCCATAGCACACAATCCCCCTCAAAATAAAAGAAATAAAATTAAAACCAGCATAGGCACCTCTCCCAGGAAGCCACCCTATACTTACCTGTATCACATCAGCATCATGGTCTGTGCCCAGCCTGTATTGCCTTATTTAGGCACCCTCCCCTGAGCTATGAGATCATGAGTGAAGTCTGTCAGAGGGAAAGGGATAGGGGACTTGAGAGATAGTAAGAGGGTAAGACAATTGCTTGTATGTGGCCAACCCAGGTTCAATTCCTGGCATTCCATCCTGAGCACCACTAGGAGTAACACTCAACTGAGTGTTGAGCCAGGAGTAACCCCTGAGCACCACTAAGTATGGTCTCCCCCCCAAAAAAGAAATAAAATAATGGAGGAAATGTATAGGTACAAAATGATCTCTCTCATGTCTCAGACTTAAAGAGACACAAAGGGTCCACGGCAACACAAAGGCAACTGACGTACAAAATTAAATTGGGGGCCTTGAAAGGAGGGGTGACAGGGTCCTTGGGAGAGGGAGGTGGGGACACTCTTGACTGATGTGGCGTTGGCATTATATGCATAAGAAACCATGTTAACAGTATTATAAATCACAGAATCTCAATGAAAATGATAACAAATAAATATATTCTAACTCTAAAAATTTTTTCTCCTATGGCTGGGAGAGACAAGTTTTTTTTTTTTTTTTTTTTAACTTGCAGCCATTGGTTTTATTTCATGGTTGAATCACAAGAATTCTTTATATATTTTAGATACTAGATGCCTATCTGAAATATAGTTTGCAAGACATTCTTATTTTCGGGAATGAATTTTTTTTTTTACACTCTTGATGGTTTCCTTTCAAACACCATTTTTTTTTACATTTTTTTTATTTATTTAAACACCTTGATTACATACATGATGAGAGACAAGTTTTTTGACTCTGAAGCGTCACAGCCCTCTGAGCTCTGCTAATGGAAAAAGAAGGGGGGGGGGACCAACACCAAGGGGATGAACAAGGTCCAGGCACCTCCAGCGGGGGCAGAGCTGTCTTCACTGACACGCATCACTGACAGTTGTCCAGGCGGACAGAGGCTCCTGACAGGCATGGCTGGGCACGGCGGGCCTGTCTGAGGCCAGAGTGCCTCATCTTCCCGGCTCTGTCACTGGCGGCTATTCTGGGAGACACTGCCTCTGAGTATCTGGGCCCACTGACCAACTGCAGGGGACAATTGCAGGGACACAGAGTCCTCCCAGAGAACTGCCCCGGGCAGGAAATGTAAGAGCAGCCAAGAAAGTTCTGGAGTGCTGGAGCACAGCACACATGGCGCCAGTCCTGATGTAAGAGGTGACACACACGGACTCGGAGACCCTGGACACATACTTGGGACTTGGTGCAACAGCAAGGGCCTCAGCAGAGGCGGTTCTGACGCCAGATGACAGCTTCTCTTTCCTTCTCGTCACCCCCAGAACTCACTGGGTCATGGAAGGAGACAGGTGGTGGGGTTAGACTCTAGATCTTTCTTTTTTTTGCTATTTGGGCCACACCTGGGGTGACTCCTGGCTAAGTGCTCATAAATCGCTCTTGGCAGGCTCGTGGGACCATATGGGATGCTGGGGATCGAACTAAGGTCCGTCCTGGATCGGCTGCATACAAGGCAAACTCCCCACCACTGTGCCATTGCTCCGGCCCTCTAGATCTTTCTGACTCTAGTGTCCTTTGTTCCCTAGAAGGGGTTCAGCGCATGAGGGGAAAGAAGCCAGAGGCCACAGAATCTTCTTGGCTCGTGTGTGGACACAGCTGGACGTACCTGAAAGGGGCCTCTTGGGGTGCCTGAGGGTGTCTAGACTTCAAGCCAAGGCCCTGCTTGGAGTTCAGCAGCCCTCTGCAACCCTGTATCTTAGTGTTTCCCAACCCAGCCAGAGGGTCCATCAGGACCCTGAATCTTTTGGTTTGTCCTTAGAACTTTCAGGACCATTTAAAAACACTGACAATGACCTCTCCAGCCCTTTCCTGCCTTCCCACTGTCCCTCAGCCTGACCCGAGGCCCTGTTGTCAACGTGGGCTGTGTCAGCTGTCAGAGCCAAGGTGTTTCCCAGGCCCCAGAAAACCTCCAGCAGGGCCTGTTCTCTCTCTCTCTCTCTCTCTCTCTCTCTCTCTCTCTCTCTCTCTCGCTCTCTCTCTCTCGCTCTCTCTCTCTCTCGCTCGCTCTCGCTCTCTCTCGCTCTCCTCACCCCTCTCCTGCGTGGAGCTCACAATCTGCACACGCAGTTTTTATTTGTGTACTTTTCTCAAGGCCCGAAGCTGTTAGAAGGCTAAATTACTCATCACTCAATTGGGTGGAAATCTATCTAGCTACTCAAAAGACGCGGAGTTAAATATAGCAGAGTATTTGTAATTACCCCTCGTACCCTGCTAAAAGTGGCAGAGGCTGAGCTTTTGAAAACTGAAAAGCAAGTTCAGGCCCAATGCGGGCGAGCAACCACCCTCCTCGGTAAGGCCAGGTGACTCCTGAAAAGTGTGGGCACAACCTACTGAAAGGGATTAAGTGCACCTTGGAGATGGTCCCACTGGGTTGGCTCCACAGACGGGGAAGCAAGACAATAAATTCCTTTGCTAAGGGAGGATGTGTGTGTCTGAGCAAAGCTGGGCTTCTAGGGGTGGGGGAGCAGATTTTTGCACTGCTAGGAGTTAGCAGACAGTGTGTTCTTGGAGTCTGGAAACCTCACTCTGGGCCCTGTACCCCTGATCTCTGGAAAGCAAAGAACCATCTTCAACCTTTGCTTTCCAGCTCTTCTCCATCTCTGTCGCTGTCCTGATAACATCTGAACCCAATTGAAGGCTGGTCCCAAAAGGCCTGGTCTTGGTTGTGGCATTGCTGGTCCATAGCATTTGCACTTAGGGACACTTGGTTCCAACATGCGGCAACCACTGGTTTTCTCTTTAACATCCCAGGGAAGAGGAGAGAGGAAAGGAGAGAGGGTGCACCCCATTCAGGTCCTACCGCTTGAGAGTGCAAGAAGTGAGTTGTGGGCATGGGTGGAGTTGGATACTCATGCTAGGAAGTTCTTTTTTTGTTTTGTTTTTGGGTTATTCCAGGCTCTGGGTTCAGAATTCACTCCTGACTATGGGATGCCAGGGATCGAATCAGTGTCTGTCATGGTCAGCGGTGCACAAGGTAAATGTCCTACCACTACGCTGCCACTCCGGCCCCCTAGGAAGTTCTTGAAGACGCTCAGGAAGCTTTCTCTCACTCGGTAATTACTGCTGGAATTGCCTGGCCTTTCCAGTAGGGGAGAGGGAGTGACGTGTGGCCTTTTGGGAGAGAGTGCAGTGACTACAAATTCCTGTCAGATTGCTATGTCTTCTCTGTCATGTACTAATATGATTTTGAGTTATACTGACATTAAGAGAAGTATGCATTATGGTTCTTTCTATTTTATAAATAAGGAAATGAAGGGGAGAAATAACCATAGATGCGAAGTGTGAAATCAAACCCAAGCTTCATTCAGGCTGGATGACAAGGGAAATTCTTTCCAGTGACTGCAACTCTCATTGGGGTGGCCGGAGAAAGGAGGATGGCAAAAAATATAAGCCTTACTCGGAGGATGCATGGCATGGGAGGAGCAGTGCATGGCTCCTCTTTCATCCTTAGCAGGATGCAACGAGAGGCATAGCATCTTCGTCTTGCAAATGGGAAGACAGGCATTTCTGAGTACTGCTGAGTTCTCATATGGAACTGAAGGTGAGTCTGAGTGCGTTCGACTTCTGTCCCCTACATGAGCTAGAACGACCTTCTCTCCCTTCTACAAGGACAGTCAGTGCCTTGAATGCTTCTGCCTTTAAAAGTAAGTATCCCAGGGGCCAGAGCAATAGCAGCAGGTAGGGTATTTGCTTTGCACGTGGCCAACCCAGGTTGGATCCTCATATCCCATATGTTTCCCCCCCGCCAGGAGAGACTTCTCAGTGTGGAGTCAGGAGTAACCCCCGAGTGCTCCCCCCTCAAAGTAATAAAAAATAAGTATTCTAGGATCCCACTTAAAATTCAGGTTGAAAAACAGGTGCCTGGGATCTCGGTGATATCGAGTCAGTTATGCTGGGATAGAATTTGGGATGAGTGGGTGAATTTGGGATGAGAAAGGTGGATTCATATATAGATCTAAGCTGGGTTCCTTAGACAATTCTTTCAAGCCTATTTTCTGGGGTGCCACAAAAGAAGCCTCTATGCAAAGACCTCATCTGCTCTGCCACACAGAAGGAATCAGCACTCCACCACCAAGCGGCCTTTAAAAAAGTACTTTCGGCTTTGGTCTAAATGCATTGGACCAGCCGGTGAAAGGTGATTCATTCCATAAAGGATGGAGAATTCGTTCCTTTCCAGAACAGACCATTGTGGAGTTGACCTAAAAAATGCCTGAGTGAAGTCTGGCCATGCTGGGCTGGGGGACAGTGTTCTAGCCCAGCAGGACCCGGACATCCGGCCCAGTGGCAGAGTTCTTTCTATTCTGTTTAGTCCAGGCACAAGGGAAAAATAAAGGGGGGTGGAAACTATTTTGAAAACTTGATAGGTGTTACCACAAATACATTAGAAACACTTACAATAGGATTCACTTCTCCCTAGCTAGAGAAGCAACGTATAATTAAGATCAGAGAGATTTAAACACAACAAGAAAAGTTTGGGGCTGGCAGTTAAATATATCGTTGATTTGACTCCAGTTTTAGAAGATGCGTTGCCAGAGTGAGCACAACCATCGATTTCCGGGTAACAGGTCCTCATAGATGATGCTGATCACCCCCCCCACATTAATTTGGGCAAAGCATCACATGGCTGATTAATTCTAGATGGGGGAGACCTCAAAGAAACAAAAGGACTGCTCCCCACCTGCTCGCAGAAGCAGAACCCAACACTGCTTGGCACAAGCATGGCACCAAGCAAGGGCTCGGAAACGTTCATCACTTTGCACCCACCTCTTCTCCTTGGAAGCCCCAGTGCAGGAGATGGGGGCAGGGTCGAGGGATTCAGTGCCTCAGTAAGCTCTAAGTTGAAAACCAAAGTCCAAGTCCTGGCAACTGGGAAGAAACATATTTTACTCCACGCTTTTTATGGTCTATAAAAATAAAAATAAAACCTGTCTTCTGTGCAGTAATCTATAGATCTTTTTATTATCAAAGAATAAAAGGGCTCTAGAAATGCAAAGCTTTATTTATTATTAATCCTCAGCAGACTATAATTCCCAGGCTGACTCTTTGGGGCCTTAACAACTTGGCAAGGGCCCTTCTGGCTCCTTCCAAGATTAAACTCCCTCATCTCTGGGCACATAAAAATCAATCTGCTATGTGCTTGAAGAATCCTTCTCATCAAGTCCCCGAACGATCCACTGCCTCTCCAAAGAGGCCGAGAAAAGCCTTTAACATTTTCTGTGATTTTCCTCTCAGTGTGTTTTGCTGAAAATGATAAAAATGTTCATTTGGAAAAGCCTGGACAGGCATATTCAGCTGGCTGAGTCCAAAAGAAATAACATGTTCAGGGGTAAATGAAGGGTTTCTGGAAATCTGGGTCACTGATGAACTTCGAGGACCACTATCCTCCAGAAACTAGCTATAAATACCTTTAAAATAATTTCTCTTCAAAGGCTTGAGGAAAACATGCCAACTGGATTATTTATTTTTTTTTTAACAAATGAAAGGTTTATTTTAGTGGGAGAAAATCATTACTTCCCAAGGCTTCATGAAGGCTGGGGAGGTTAGTCTGTGGGGTGACAGTGCCACCTGGTGGTCAGTCTGTACTACACACATGCACGCGCGCACACACAGACACACAGACACACAGACACACACACACACACACACACACACACACACACACAAATTAGAGGTTAAACACAATTGCATGGTTAAGCCCATGCTACGTACATCCAACCAAGTTGCCAGTCATCCTTTCTGTAGATAAGTAAATTCTTCTAAAAGTGCCCCTATATATAATCTAAACTGGGGATTTACTATATGATATGAGCAAAGGAATTTTTTTTTTAATTCACCCAATTCTTAGCAACAGGAGTACCAAAGAATGTGACTCGAAAAAGGAAGCCTGATTGAGAAAAAGTGTGAAACATTTTACTTCCTATTATACACACATTTTACAAAAGGCAGAAATATTTTGGGGAACACTGCACAACATGAAAGAGCCTTGGTCCGGAGAACCCCGAAAAATCAGCGCTCAGCTGCCTTCACGTGGTCTTCTTCATGGCAGCTTGTGTCATGCTGAAGAGATAAGCTTCGTAGATTATATTTAAGAAGTTGTCATCATTCTGGAAAGTAAAAACAGAGAGGACCAAGGACATGTGGTTTGGCAACAGACATAAAAGGCTTCCTTTGTCTTGGAGCCAAAACGGCATCTCTCATCTGAGCACCTCACCTCGACCCATTTAAGCTGGCAGATTTTCAAGACAGCTTCTGGGGGAGGAGGGCTGAGGGAAAACCAAGATGATTGGAGCCAGCGGCTGGTTTGCCATGGGTACAACTGAGGGAACAGGTACTGGTTATGGACAACTCAGAGAGGCCACCCAGTGAGATGGCCATCTGGGTCTGCCAAACCGGAAGACGTGGTCCCTAAAAGAGGGCTGGATGGAGAAGAAATGATCCAGGCAGATGATTCTGGAAAACTGGCTGGGAGTTTGCCGTCGACCCCACACGACCTTCTACCACCCCGAACACTTTGGACCTTTGCTTGGGGCCTGATCAGTCTCTCCTTGCCAAGGACTGCTCTGGTATCCTATCAAAGCCAGTGCAATTCTCCCACTAGGTGTGGGAAGCGAAGCCTTGGGCTTTGGCTAGGCTGCAGGGCAGCTGGGGATCATTCAACTCTTGGGCCTGCCAGGGTGAAGGGAACTCACGGACTATTCAGTGGCCAGCTTGGATTTCAATTCTGGAGTCTTCTGCCTCCCACCCAGATGCTTTAATGCTTTAGCGATTCACCCACACTTCACATTCCTCCTTCATTCCTAATTGGTACCCCACAGAGGTGGCAGCATTCTCACGAAATGAAAGGGAATTATAATATTCTTCCTTTTCCTACCAACGAACCGCAAGTCCCTGTGCGTGAGCATGTGATCTCCTAACAGCAGAAAGAAACCAGACTGCTTGGGGGGATTGTGGCAGTTTGGCAGGAAGAGGCAGCCCATGAGAAAGGAGCAAGTGAAACGTGTGCGAGGGCGGAGAGAACAGAGATGGTTCCGAGCGAGAAACATACAGGGACTGGTCTAGACCTTCAGACTTAGCTCCTGCAGAGATTTCTGGAGCAATGCGAACTTTTTTTTTTTTTTGGTTTTTGGGTCACACCCGGCAGTGCTCAGGGGTTATTCCTGGCTCCAGGCTCAGAAATTGCCCCTGGCAGGCACAGGGGACCATATGGGATGCCGGGATTCGAACCGATGACCTCCTGCATGAAAGGCAAACGCCTTACCTCCATGCTATCTCTCCGGCCCCAGCAATGCGAACTTAACTGCACTAAACCAGGGCTGGTGGGGTGGAGGGCAGAATGGAACTTTTCCACTCACCTTCTTCCCTCTATTGGACCCAGAGAGGAACCGTTTAGCCTGGCTGCTTGTTTACGAAGAGCCTTAAAGTAGGGCTTACCTAAATTTAGTTGCTCTAACTCGTTTCTGATGGCTCGTCCCCTCCCAACCTCAGGCAAATCTTGGTTCAGATGCCTTTCATTCTAAAATGCTGAGAATTAACTTTGTTTGGAGGCCACACCTGGTAGTGCTCAGGGATCGCTCTGAATGGTGCTTGGGGAACCATCTGTGCTGCTGGGGAGCAAAATGGGGTCAGCTGAACGCAAGCAAACACCTTAATTTAATCTATACAGTATCTCTTGGGCCTGGGTCTTTTTTGGGAAGTGGGGTGTGTTTTGAGTCATATCCGGCGATGCTCAGGGGTGACTCCTAACTCTGCACTCAGGAACATCCTCTGACAATGCTTGACGTCCCAAGTGGATGCTGGGGATGGAACATGGGTTAGCCACATGCAAGGCATGTGCTACTGCTCCAGGCCCAGCCCCTGTCTTTTAAAGACCTCCTTAGATGAGACAACTGTAGAAACTATAGCTTCCTCTAAAAATTTATTAGAACTACATATAGTAAAATAAATCCTGATGATAATAACAATTTATTATAAACGATCAGAAAACAGTAAACACTTTTTAAGGACTACTAAAATACAATTGCTGAGGTGATGAATTTGGAGAAAAACTTTCTACTTTACAAGGTTATGACCTTACTTCTGGGTATTTTATTAGGCAGGGTGATGCCCCAGAGAGTCTCTAGTGTGGGTCACAGCTCCCTCCAAGAGGAAGCATGCTGGGAACTCAGGTCACTAGATCAACCTCTGGCCAGTCCCTTAGCCTTTTACTTTAGCTCTAAATCAGGACAAATGATAGATTTGACGATAAGGATAAAATGAACTCACCTAGGGAAAGCATGTGAGTCATGACACAAAGTTCATGACCGTGTTTGCTGTTTCTGCTACTGCTTCAGAGTGAAGCCCTGTCACTTCCCCCTGCCCTGACCGGCAGGCTTCCAAATGATTGTCCCACAGGCTTGAGTAGTCCCAGCATCCCTTGAGACTCTGTCTGCACCCTGCTGCTCGCTTGAACTCCTATTCTCCCACAGTGAGCTCTCAATGTGGCGGCACCTAGAATCTTCTTGGCAGTACTTAATGTCACAGTGCCTGTCTTCTCCTTTGCTGACATGTTCCAGCTTAGGGGTGGAGGGTGGGGAACTTGAGTTAATTCTTCAAATCATAGCATTTCCGAGGAGTGGAGTCCATCCAAGCCACTGTTAGCAATTTGAAAATCTCATCTAACAGCACTGAAGTCACTGGGGTTTAGGATGAGTTGGTCCCTTATCCACTAAGGTGTGTGTGTGTGTGTGTGTGTGTGTGTGTGTGTGTGTGTGTGTGTGTGTGTGTGTGTGTGTGTGTGAGACAGGGTTGCACTCATTTAAGTAGTCACTAGCTAGAAGAATATTTATTTCAGGGTCTGGCAGGAGAGAGCGGGAGGGGGGGGTCCCTCTTACCTGAATGAGGTACAGTAGAGCTTCCTGAAGTTGGCGCTTGGTAAGGGAGCTGCTGCTGGGGACTGGGCTCTGCAGAGGCAGCAGGAGGCCGGTGGGAGCAGCCACTGTTTCATCACTCCCCAGGGGCAAGAGCCCATTGTGCCTCTCCTTCAGGGGGATGGAGGTGGTCTGTGTGAACACCAGGGGGGACATGAGCAGAGGAGCTGCCGCCGGAGCAGGGATGCACTGGGGTGAAATGACCTGCAGGCGACAAAGAGAGAGAGAGGGAGGGAGGGAGTAAGGGGCGATGCAGGAAAGGAAGGACCGACACCCACCAAGAGGCGCAGAGGCCCAGCACCTGCAGAAGTGGCTGCTCAGTAAGACACAACAGGAACTGCTCTTCAGGTGTTCCTCTTGTAACCAAACAGCCGTGGCAGTCAGGTGTGACCACTAACACCACCCTAAAGCTGGGCACCTGACGCAGGGCTGGTCTGGCTGACTTCTTGCAGCGTGGTGATAAGCCTGGAGGTTCATTGTTTCCCCCTGGGAGCTGGGAGGGGGTCTTTCCCCCACTTTCTGTGAATCCATCACTGTCCTTTCTGGGACACACCCATTCCCATGTCTCTCCCTGGGGAGACACCCCAGAGAGAACAGCATCGTCTCACACTGTGGCAGGAGTCAGCGTCCCTACCTGCAGGGAACACATACTTCCTGCTTCTTTACACTCAAGTGTCATCTTTTGGGGGGTTGGGGTGGGAGGGAAATGAAGCTTGGCCTGGCCTGCTCTGCCTGTGACCTGTGGGTCTGGGGGGCGCCTGCCATTTCACTGGGCTGAAAGCAGACGGAATGCCAAGTTTTCCAGTAGCGTCTCCAGCCATGCAAGGGACATTCTTTCTGATCCTGACTCCTACAGCCAGCTCTCATGGTTTCCAAGTAAGGAGAGGAGAAGGTATGTTATTTCTTCCCTTCTGGGGGGATTCCCCCACCAACCCTCATAGAACTCATGCACAGGCCTGGGGGGAGAGGTACTGGCGAGCTGTCTAGGAGCTGCGGTTGGACATTCCCTTCCCTGGTGATCTCTGGGCGGAGTGACCTAGGGAGAGGGAGCTTGTTTATTTCTCTGAGCCCTTCCTGTTTGCTATTTTGGGGAGCGCTAGGATGGTTGTTCCCCAAGGAGGGTTCCCAGAGCTGTCAGGGAGAGCAGCGTGTGGGCTGCAAATGTGCACATTCCTGCCAGCGCCCCACACTCTGGGCGCTGAAAAGAGAAATGCTTCCCCCCCCAATTCCCCTGGTGCCCCAATACTGAGGAGGTAAACAGGGGCAGGTAGTCATAAAGGCGAGGAGACACGGTTGGCCTGACATGGGGATGAGGGAGGGCAGGTGCTCGGATGTGGAGAGTGAAGGTTTTAAGATTGGGAAGCCAGGCTCATCCGAATGTGGCCACTGATGCTAAATGCTTCACGTCCCCATTTTCAAAGAAAAAAGGTTTTGTTTGTTTGTTTGTCTTGTGTGTTTTTTTTATGTTGTTTGAAGGAACCATTAGTAAACCAATGCAAGAGCAAAGGAATGAGGCTGATCCCTTTAACATGGACAGAGGTTGTGCTTTTAAAAAACTACTCCAGTAAACTGGAGGCTGGAATCAAGCCAGATGGACACGAAATTTCATGTTATCCACAGGCAGGAAAATAGCTCGTGTATTTCTTGGTGTTCCAAGTTATTGATGAACACAGGTAAACAACTGCCAGGAAGGATGGAATATTTCTGAAAATAAACAGGATTTCCTGTTCTGGCAGTACGTGTGGCTGTGAGGGAGGGATTAAAGGTAGATTCTCTGTCTGTCTGTCTGTCTCCATGAAACTGTACTGGGAAGACAGACATCAATAAAAACAGCCACCCCTTCAAGAGTTAGTTAATGGTATGTGTCTCCCGTGAATTTCAACTCCCTACAGAACCTGGCTGGGCAGAGGGAGGCCCAGCATGCAGTAAACTATCTACTGCAGAATGAAATCAGCACCAAGGGCAGCTCTGAGTGCAAAGCAAACCCTGTTTCCACAGTCCAAGCTTAGAGGCTGGCTTTTCCTCTTATCTCTGCCTTTTGTCCATGTCCCTGTCTTCAGCTACATTAGCATGGGGAAGATTGAGCACTTGCAAGTATCTGGAGAAGGGTCGCTCTGGAGAACCAAGCAGATTTGCTCTCCAAGCCCATGTTCTCTCCTGAATTTGCATCTTGCTTGCTTGTCTCTCTCTCACCTGATTTCCACTCTGGAGAAGCCTGTTTTCTCTCCAACTCATACTTCTATCTTTCTCTCCCTATACATCTTTCTAAATAAGCTTCAATAAAAACTACTTTGCTTCACCATTTTGCTTCTCCTGAAATTGTTTACTATGAGAAAAAGTTGGCAAACCCATGGTGCCTGTGCTGAGGTTAGGGCTGATCTGATGTACATATTGGTGGCCGAGGTTGTCTAGTAGAGAGGTAGAAAGACAAACTTCTCTCTTGGGGCCAACCTCCCTTGTTCCACTAAGCCACCAGTAACATAAAATGGCAGCCATGATATGAGGAACTTCAATCCCTAGCCCCTCGCTTGGTCCCCTGAGCCACTCATAGAGAGCAGGGGCAGCAGTCAGCGCCCCGAGCCCACTGGGTAGGGTGTAAAAGTGAACTAAAACAAAAATTAAAACAAATAACTTCAAAAAGGAAGGTGACTTCATGGAAATCTGCAGGTCAGGCATGCTTCTGGAAAAATGTCTTTTGTAGTCCTCATGGGAAATTTCAGCCCCCTGCTTTCCAACAACTCTCCAAAACATTCAATAGGCAATTGCAGATCTCTGGCTAGAAACTGGGATGCTTCTGAGGCTAAACACAGACATACTCCTCCTAGATGGAATATCAACGGAGACAGCAGAATCTAGGGAGAAAAAGCGCAGGCCAGTAGACAGCAGTCGCCATCTCTCCCAGGAACCAGAGGGCTAAGGAAAGGAAAATGTCTCCCATCAGGCAGAAATGCAAAGCCTCGCCCCTCAGTTCTACAGAGAAGCACTTGAAAGAACCGCTTCAACGTGTCATAGCACGATCACACATGACACCCCTTTGGGGTGGCCCCCAGGAGCCGGTTACCTGAGAAAGAGGCGTCTGCTTTTGAGGGCCGGCTGCCTGGTGGATCCAGCAGTCCAAGGGTTTCCCTGCTCTCGAGGCGTGGGTGGCCACGGGAAACTTGGCCGCCAAGGCCGGCCGGGGAGGCGCATGAAGCTGCTGCTCCTGCTGCACCATCTGCAGCTTTCTTAGCAGCTCTTGAGGAGAGATCACTCCAGAGCTGCTGATCTGAGGGCAGGAGATGGGGAGAGTCTGTCTCGGGAGCGGGAGCTGTGCTTTCCCAGGGACCCGAGGCTGCTCGAGCAGTGGCGGTGGGAGGGCGCCATCGAGACAGACCAGCTGTGGCTGCTTCGGGGCCTTTTCTGGAGCCGCATGCGAGGCAGTGGAGAGAGTTCTGCTGAAGGTGGAGGGTGCCAGTGTGCCAGGCTCGTGCCTAGTGGGTGCCCCTGGGGTGCCGCACAGCTTCTCCATCAGGTTCTGAGTTCTGGAAGAGCCATGCAACTGGGAAGTCCCAAAGGGCCGGGGAAACTCTGGCTGAAAAGAGCCGGAGACAGATTCCAGAGTACAATGGGTGCTGCCATTTTTGTAGGGCCGGTTTCCGGGGAGCTCAGACAACGGGTGGAGGTCTGCACTCCTGACCATGAGTTTCTGAATGGCCGGACAGAGCTGCTTTTCGATGTGGGGTGATTGTCTTCCTGGCTCCTCGTAGGACAGGGCCCGGGCCACCCCCTGCTTCACCAGAAGCTTCTCTTGGGGGTGGTGGTGGTGATGGTGGTGGTGCGTCTGGGGACACTCCATAGTTTCCTGACACATAGCTTTGTCCTGCTTCCCAAAGAGAGCTGTCAAGGACAAGTGTTGGGGTTCAGAGGCAAAGGTCTGGAAAAAATAAAAATGTCTGAAAATGGGTCCACAAACAATTCAGTGATTTGGGTAGGGAGGGGAGACTATGGAATATAAATTCCTCGATAAATAACTTTTTTCTATTCACAAGGGATCAATTACAACAGAAGAAAAACATTACAATAAATCTGACACACTTGAAACCTCCTTCTTAGCATAGAAAAATCACAGCATTCTCTTCTGTTCCCTCCAGGATCGCTGTCATCGACTAATATCTACAGACTAGAAAACTAGCTCTCTAATCCTTGAAAACTAGGTAGATGGGCTTCAAACTTACAGATTAGGGATCACTGTTGGTACAAAACGTTACCCATTAAAAGGAGAATACTTTCTTCCACTGAAAGGCCACCTAACCCTATAGAGTACAATGAACTTTATGTACAGAGTACATCCAAGACATAAAATATAAAAATATAAAGATTTAAGAATTCCTGGAAGCTTTCTACAGAATTACAGAAAATGAAGTCTGGAAAGAAACAGGTCATTTATGTTAATCTTATTCTTTCAGCTAGGTTCTAGAAGCTTAAAAAAATCCGTTGTCCTCAGACCCAAGCCAGCACAGCACCAAATCTCTGTGGGATTTCCCAGAAGCACATGGTCAGTATTGTGAGCCTGTATTTCCTTCCTTTATACCTTATTTGGGGAATATAAAATGGATCAAACATTAGCAAATAGTGTTGGGAACACTAGTCAGTGACATACAGAAAAGAAAAAATGAATTCAGATCCCTTTCTGACACTGTGTACAAGTCTGATCAAAATGGATTGAAGACCTTGATATTAGGCTTGTATCCAAAGATTATATTGAGGAAAACATAGGTAAGAACACTTCATGATCATAAAGCTAGAGGTATCTTTAATGGTATAGTGCCAGTGACCAAGCTTACAGAAGCAAAAATAAACAAATGGGACTACATCAAGATAATAAGTTTATTCATTGCAAATGAAAAGATGATCAGAATAAAAAAGACACCCTACAGAGAGAGAATCTTATCTCATGAAAGATTGATATCTAACATATATAAAGCACTACTAGAACCTTACATGAAAAATCCCCACCTCATGAAAAAATTGAGGGAATAGGTAAAAGATATTTCTGCAGAGAAGATACACAGATGGCCTAAAGATATACTAAAAAGATGCTCTGCATCACTAGTCATAGGGAAATGAAAGCAAAACAAAAATCAAAACAGTCCCACATCAGTGAGACTGGCAACTATCACAAAGAACAAAAGTAGCCAGCATTGGCATGGATGTGGGGACATAGCACCCTCATTCCCTGCTAGTGGGAATCTATGTATCCAGCCTTTCTGGAAAACAATATTTTTTTCTCTAAAACATAAAACAAAAGTGAGCTCTTATATGACCCCACAATGCCACTTTTTAAAAATCTATTCTAAGGGTCCAAAAATTCTATTCAGGGCCGGAGAGATAACATGGAGGTAAGGCATTTTTGCCTTTCATGCAGAAGGATGGTGGTTCAAATCCTGGCATCCCATATGGTCCCCTGTGCCTGCCAGGGGCGATTTCTGAACATAGAGCCAAGAGGAACCCCTGAGCGCTGCCAGGTGTGACCCCAAAACCAAAAATTCTATTCATAAAAGACACTTGTATTCCTATGTTCATTGTATCATTATTCACAATAGCCCAAATTGGGAAACTACCAAGTTTTCAAGAACTTTGAGTAAAGAAACTATGATATCTGTGAAGTGATATGAATAAACTATGGTTCTTATATGTATATGTGTATATATACTGTAGACACAATGGAATATTAGCTATAAATACAAAATTATGCAAAATTTACTGCTAAAAGGATAGATCTGGAATATCCTGCTGAATGAAGTTAGTCCAAATGAGTGGGACAGAGAATAATCTGTGTCATATGTGGGATATAAAGAAACACAGTAGGGGAAAAGCAAATATCCGAAGGCAGCAGAATCTAAGGAGTGGTCTTAGTAGAAAGTTTACCTGTGAGGTGGCACGGGGTGCGATGGGGAGCGCTAGAGTAGAGTGGAGGGAGGATGGGCACTTTGGTGGAGAGTGTGGCAATGGATTGATTTATGCAAGAAACCCCACCATCAAAAGCATTATAAATCTTGGTTTTGGGAATCCACCACAGAAGAATACACGTGGACTGATGAATAATGGCTTTTCGCCTCTGACTGTGCTAGTATCTTTGTTTTAATACACAATATCCTCTGAGAGCTCAAGTCCAAAAGAGAATAGGAGCAGTGAGTGGGAAAATGCCCCAAGTGGAAGATTATTCCTAGTCTAGGCGGAATAAATCACAGATAGTGAAACCCTTCCAGTGAGAAGATCTCTTTTGTGAATTGACATAAAACAAAAACCAGGGTTGCCCTTATCTGTACTGCTGGCAGAAGGATTTCATGGTCCTTTAGAAAAGGAGAGGCCAGAGTGAGAGGACAGCAGGTAGAGCGCTTGCCTTGTGGTCAACCTGGGTTGGATTCCCCGTATCGTGTATGGAGGCCTGAGCACCACTAGGAGTCATTCCTGAGTGCACAGCCAGGAGCATTGCCGGGTGTGGCCCCAAAGAAAGAAACAGACAAACAAATGAAAAAGGAAAGGAAGATACTGCAAATGAAAAGCAGAGGGTTTTGTACCTGGCTGCACTGAGGTATGCGATGCTGCTGGTTTTCACGGGGCTTGACTGGAATCGGCTTGATGAGATTGGGGTTGTCATAAATGGCAGATGAACTGGTTATCTGTTTTGGTTCGGAACAGGTTTTACACTGAAATGAAAAACAAAGTTTTTTTGAGGGACACTTTTTTCCCCCCCCTTTTTAAAAGAATTTATCTGCTAGCTCATTTTATCTAGTTGGCTGCCTGGGATGGGGGAAGATAGATTCTCTTACAAAGAAAATTTTGAAAGAATGAGTCAAAATGAAGATTTCTTCTGCTATGAAATATATTTGAATAGAACTCAAAGTCAAATTAAATTCTTTTTAGTGGCACAACTCAGAGCCCTAAGATATTATCAATAATAACAATTTGCAAGGCCAACAGACTCTTGATACTTTGACACTTGAAAGGCTACATATACGCCTACGAAATAATAGTTTAAGAACAGAACCTGGGACAGGAATGTAGCTCAGCAGCGGAGCACTTGCCTTGCATGGGTGAGGCCCTGGGTTCAATGCCTGGTACTGAAAAGTGAACATATAGTGTAATTCCTTTCAGTGATTCACAGTGATAGAAATGATTCCTGAAATAACAAGTCTGGACCACAACCACAATGCCTCCAATCAGCAACTGACAAAATTGGTGTATCGGATCACTAAAGCAACTAAATCTTTTTGGTCTACAAGCCAAAAAGTGAAAATGACTCAAACCACTGACTTAAAAATTAGTGACATTGTCTTTATTCAATGAAGATTTTTTCATAAACAGAATAATTCAAAGCTGGGTGTTCTGAGCCATTCACTGCAAATTAGAAGTTCACAAAGAGACAAGAGAAAGCTTCATTATTCCGAACAGTGAATCATCCGATGTGAAGCTAACCAACCATGCCATTGCTAAGACTGTAAAATCCATCACCAGAAAGAGCACGACGACGATGCCGGTGTCTACCTTGTTAAAACACCAGCTCCAAAGGTTACTTTCTGTACAGGAGCTCTAGATCAGGGCTGATTTTAACTGTATAGTCAAGGCTGCAGGGCAGAAAATATTTCAGATATTTCATGTCCCCCTACCTAGGAGAAGCTACAAACAGAATCTTGTCTCCCTGGAATCCAAGATTCCCAATGTGTGTGTGTGTGTGTGTGTGTGTGTGTGTGTGTGTGTGTGTGTGTACACACATATTTACTGTTGTGGGACGTATTTGCTAACTCAGTGATGTAGGGGCCTGGAGTACGTGACTTCATGTCTGCTTAGATTGAGAAAATGAACCATACAAAAGATGAATGGCTTTACTCTAAGCATTCTGTCAGTAATTTAGAACTCAACATTAGTATTAAGTGGGATGTGAAATTACTTAATGAGTCCCCAAATGTCATTTATAAGGCTTCTTAGGTGGATGACGGTGGTTAATGAGTCAATTGGCTTCCCAAGACATAAATAAGCACTACAAGACAAGAAAATAATCTAAAATACAGTCACTATGCTTTTATTTGTTGTTGGCTTAGGGGCTACTCCCGCATCAGTGCTCTGGGTGCATTCCTGGCAATGGGTGACTATGTGATGCCAGGAATCAAATCTGGGCATCCCGTGTTACAAGTACATGCTCCAGCATTTTGAACTGTCTCTCTCCAGTCCCAGTTATAAAACTGTAATATGAAAACATAATTTCTGCTTGCCATTTAAGTGGATCTTAGCTTACTTCACAGAGGGCCCTTTCAACTGTATTTCTTCACTCTCTGTGTTCTAGGAGCTTGAATGTTAAGGAAAGAAAGAAAATCCTTTTCAGTCTGCATAAAGACATAAGCCAAGAGGCTGTTCAGTCCTTCCCTGGACATAATCCCAAATAACCTTTTTTAGGTAAAATTGTGTGAAGCTGTTTTCCATTTCTCTAAGGAAGGCTTGCTTCCCTGATTACTCTCTTTCAAATTGCTCAGAATTTAACATTATATCATAATCATTTGTAGCACATTGGCTACAAAATGTACGAAACGTTGTACATTTTGGAAATGTACAACAAACAGAGGCAAATTTTCTTGTTTGTTTTGGGATCACACGGGGAGTGGGGAAGCTTAGAAATATTTCTGGTTCCTTTCAAAGGTTCACTCTTGGCAGTGCTGGGCAACTGTACAGTTCTAGGGATCAAACCCTGGGTGGGGGCTTACAGGGCCTTACCTCTATCTCTTTGGCCCCTGGAGACGATTCTTTACAGCTTCAGAAACTGTCACATAATCCCATTTACACAAACAAAACACAAATATGGATCTGTGCAAGAGAAAAAGTCTAAAGAAAAATATACTAAAAGCATTGAAAGTAAGTATTTGGGTTATTGGATTAAGGGTGATTTTAATATTCCTTTTTATACTTTTCTGAATTTTTCATGGACTGCAGAGACTTAACTTAATTTTATAAATAATCTACAGCTAATGGAAAGCTAGGAATCATTATTTTAAACCATAAAATAAAAATAGTGTTTTTAGACCTAATTCAATGACCCTTTTAACTCCCTTCATCCATTTTGTCTCTCTCCTCACCCTATCACCCGTATCTCTTGCTTCTGGTTGGCACCAATCTCTTCTCTTGGATTTTTTTATGATCTTGATGTTTTTTTCTTAGATTCCACATACAAATAATATAATATATTTGCTTTTTTCTGAGTGACTTATTTCACTCAGTATAATGCCTTCCATGTTTATTCACTATTGTTGGAGATAGCAAGATTTGCTTTTTCTTTTTTTTTGTTACTACTAATAATGTATGGATACCTCATCTTCATCCATTCATTCATCAGGAAACATGCAGAATGCTTTGATGTCTTGCCTTGTAAATAATGCAGTGAACATGGAGATGCAGACGGCCTTTTGAGTTAGCGGCTACATTTTCTTTGAACAAATATCTAGAAGTGGAGTGAATTGGTAGTTCTATTTTTAATTTTTTCGAGGAATCTCCACACTGTTTTCTATGGTAGCTGCACTCAATTTCATTCCCACCAGCATAGGTAGTCCAGGTTTCCTTCCCTTTCTTTTTTTCTGGTCTTAATAACAGCCATACTCAAAGGTATACATTTTCCAGTGAAAAGAGATATTGATCTTATAACCTGCTGGCTATCAGTACATCTTCTTTGGAGAAATGTCTACTCAGACTTTTTGCCCCACATTTTAATTGTACTTTTTTATTACAACTTTTGCTATAGAATTATAAAGATTCTCTACGTTTTGGATACTATTCTCTTATTAGATATATGATTTGAAAACAGTTCCTCATTTTTTTTATTTGTTGATGACTCTTTGGTCATATGAGTTCTTTTAGCTTATTCTTTTTATTTCTTTGTTTTTTTTTTTTTTGGGCCACACCCGGCGGAGCTCAGGGGTCACTCCTGGCTGTCTGCTCAGAAATAGCTCCTGGCAGGCACGGGGGACCATATGGGACACCGGGATTCGAACCAACTACCTTTGGTCCTGGATCGGCTGCTTGCAAGGCAAATGCCGTTGTGCTATCTCTCCGGGCCCATATATATATATTTTTTTTCACAAAATAGTCTTAAAATAAAATATAGTTCACATCTATCCATGCAGACTACAGATCTTTTAAGTTCCTAGTTCCTTTCCTTTTTGAGCTTTTGTAATCTCACAGTTAATTTACATGTCACATATGGTCCCCCAACATTATCAATAGCAACCCCTGAACACAGAGTAGGGAATAGTCACTGAGCACCATTGGTGAAACCCCCAAATCAAAAACCAAACCACAAAATGCCAGTACTCATATATACCTCTAAGTGCAAAATGTATCTTCCTTTCAAAATTTCGTAAGTATAAGTATTTTAGAGCTGGAAAGGATTTCAAAAGTCATTTAGTTTGACAGCTATCCGAAGAAGTGGAATTCTTTTGTAATATTCCCAATATATAATTATTCAGTCTCTACTCAAATACTTTCAGTAAGGGGGGACTCAGTTCCTCCCAAGAATTTTTAGAATATTTTTTTCTTTCTCATATGCCTGCTTTCCATCTTCCACCTTTCCTGTAACTCAGAACCATGTGACTCAAGATCTCCACATTTTCTGAAATGTATCAGAGAAAATCAAATCAAACACTGAATTTACGCAAATCAAACGAAAGCAGAGAAAGCCATGGGGGTTTATGGTGGAGTCACATGCATCTATCTAATCAAAAACAACACAGTGGACAAAGAACATTTGAAATGAGATTTTTAAGACTGATCCTGTTTTGACAGGTTAGAGATAGGAGAGCATGAGGAAAGGCATGAAAGCACTTTTAGGAAGCAAAGCTGTTATTCTGCTTGGTTAGAGTTTCAAATATTTATAAGGGGCATTGGGAACAAAGAGGTTAGGAGGATACTCTGGGGCCATGTTAAGGAAGCCTTGAAGAGTTCACTAGGGTTTAACCAAACACCAGGAGCACTCTCATCCAGGGAAGAAAGAAAAGCATGTGGGCAAGCACATGGCATCACCTTTTAGTTAAGGGCAGGAGGAATCTTTTTTTTTTTTCCTGTTGTTTCTCTCACAGATCAAAAAGTGTTATGCATAAAATATGTCTGGTTCTCAAGAACAGCGGCCTATATACTAAACATTTTGCATTCTTATGTCCATTGCAGCAGTCAGTGATGACTAGAATACTGCTTATAACTCAACAATATCCTACTAAAATAGTGGAAGAAGTTGACTTTTATGTAATCAATGAGGAAGAATAAAAGCCCCACATATCCACAAAATGGTAAATCAGTGGAGAAAGTAACTCATCTGAATGAAGAGTCACAGGAAAACTCTAGGTCAAAGGTGGCAATTGAACTGGCCTTTAGGAATCTGCATCTGTAGGGAAAGCCAAAGGAAAGGGACACATTATGAACGGTGGGTACAGTATAACAACTGTGACCTAACTTTAGTAGTGGAAGAAGATGATAATGCTGTACACTCTAATCCAAGTTACCGCAACAAAAAATGAATTAAAAAATAAGAGGGCCATGGAGTTGCAGCAGTGGTGCAGCGGTAGGGCGTTTGCCTTGCATGTGGCTGATCCAGGATGGACATGGGTTCAATACCCAGCATCCCATATGGTCCCATGAGCCAGGAGCTATTTCTGAGCACAGAGCCAGGAGTAATCCCTGAGTGTCACTGGGTGTGGACCCCAAACCAACAATAAAAATAAAAAGAGGGCCAAGAAGTTAGCATATGGGGCCAGAAGCATGCTGGAATCCCAGGTTTAGTCCCAGCATCACATGGTCCCCCAGTACTATGGGAAGGGGTCCTGAGCCCAACACCTGCAGGAAATAGCTGAGTCTGGTCCTAGGGAGTAGTGTTTGCATGTGAGTGTATGTGTTTGTGTGTGTGTGCGTGTGCATGCGTGTGCTTGTGCTCTTGTGTGTTTGCAAATGCATGCTTGCTTCCAGTGCTTGTTTTAGGTTTGGGGGACACACCTGGTGCTGCTCAGGACTTGCTCTTGGTTCTGTACTTAGGGAACTCCTGTTGTGCTCAGACCATAGAGGATGCTAGGGATCCAATGAATCCAGGTAAGCTGCATGGAAGGTAAGTGCATTCATTACCTGCTATACTATCACTCCAGCCCCTTTACTCTATGTTTTTGGGAGATAATCCCTGGAGATTATTAGGAAGCAATGATTTTTAGACTCATGAGTCTGGAAACAGAGGCACAGCTCTGGGGTCTCAGCAGAAACTTCGATGTGGTCAGGAAGCAGAAAACAAGAGTCAAGGGAAAAGCCTAATCCTGACTTTTTTTTTGGGGGGGGGACTTTGTTTAGCATTTTAGAGTTGTTTGAATAGTTTTAGTTTGGTCAAACTTGGTATCTAACCTGAGATGTCAAAGCAAAGGACTTTGACCTGTGGGGTGGTAGGGCCAGAAAGATCAGTACAGCTCTGGAGGGCTTCACTTACAGACCACGCACTGATGGTTAGTCCCTTCCTCATTACGAAGAATTGACTGCTCAAAGAAGGGACTGTTTTTTTCCCACCCATGTTTTTTAGTGATTGTTCATTTATAAAATAAAATCATAGTACAAATTATGCAAATGCACAATATTAATACTGGAAATTTACATATTAATCATTCCACTGAGCAAAGATCCGTTTTCATTACCACTATTATGTTGGCATTAACTTACTAAATCAAAAACTGTCCTAGGGTATTTTTAAGTTTCATCACTCTGTGTTTATCTGATGAAAATTTTCAGCAAAAAAGAACTCTCCCTCAATAATCAGGAATACCTGTATCCTTCTGTAAAAGGTTCATACCAGCCAGGAAAGATAAATGCTTAATTTCTCTACCAACTACCAGTTTTTGAGAAGCTAGTGTTCTGATACATATAAGTATGCCAGTAGCTAGTTTTTATCTTGTTTCATATTTTGGGCTAACTAGTTCACTGTCAGTAATGTGAAAGAGGCATCTAAGTCATCAGTGTGCTCCAATTCATCGTGGTCATTCTGCCTGATACTGGAATTGGATGTTTTTTGATTCTTGATCCTATATGGCTGACTTCCCCCCACCCCATTTCTTATTTTATTTTTTACGTTTTATTTTATTTAAACAATTGTGATCTACAGAGTTCTTCATAGCCGAATTTCAGATATACAATGAGTCAGGGTCCTTCCCACCCCCCCTTGTCAACCTCCTTCCACCAATTTTTCAAGAGTGCATCCTATACCAACACCCTTTGCCTCCTGGCCTGCCAATAGAACAGGCCCCTTTAAGTTTAGATTGTTAAAGTTTAGGTCCCTTGATTCTATTGCTGTTGACTTTGGCTTGGAGATTTAGCTTTGTCCTTATTTATTTCCCCACCAACACATCTGAGACACTTGGCCCCAGGCCCCAGCCTTTCTTAGCTAACTTTCTATCTTCTCACATGGCTCCCTCATCTGACTTTCCTGTCCCAGACTTGGATTCAACACCGATGTTTTCTAGAGGACAAAGTACTGCTTCCAGGTTGTCCTTTCTAGGTATTTTCAGAAAAACAAGCGCTACATATTGGAGAAAAAGATCTGATATATTTCTGTTACATCCACTTGAAATGTAACATTAAACTCTTTTTTTTTATACACTGAGAATTTTGTGCTGACCACATGCCAGTACAGTTGTTTACTACAGATGAGCTGTAAAAATAAAAATTACTAATATTACTAAAAAGAGGGAAAAAAAACCCTCCAAGTGGAAGTTAAAAAAGCTTCTTTGTGATAATTTGTCCCAACCCACTGGGCCTGAGAACTGAGCTCTAATAGGTTGTTTTCCTCTTCCTCCTGCCACCACTGCTGGAAAATTGAACCTTGAGATGAAAAAAATGCCCTCCAAATCTCCCAGATACAGCTTAGCAGGAAAAAATAAAATAATGTCTAATACATTTGTATACATTGTATGATTGTATGTGGGACGTGACATGAGGTACGAATCCAAGTTTGCATTTTTCTGGAGCCAGAGCTATGATACAGCTGCTAAGGTGTGGATTCTGCATATGTCTGACCCTCTTTGATTCCCGACATCACTTATGGTCTCCGGAGTCCCGTTAGGAGTCGTCTTTGAGTGCAGAGCCTGGAGTAAATCCTGCGCACTGCTAGGTGTGATCCCAAACCACCAAAACCACAAAAGCAAAACCAATTTAGAGTTTTCCAAAAATCATTTTAAAATGCTTTGAATTCTTACCATTTCCTAAATGTCAGAGGTTCGGGCATTACTTTGGACTTTCCCATCTGTCCCAAGGTCTAGCCGACTATCGGTGCTACCAACACGGCACAACTATAAATGGTCTGCCATGTGCGCTTACTGCTGGCTCAAAGAGTTGCTCTAGCCACGCTGAGTCTCTTACTTGCCAGGATTTCCCCAATAATTCTTTCTTGGAGTATCTTCCACACAAACCTCCATGAAAAAATAATTTGGAGCCAAGCATGTGGCTTGATGACAGAGCCCTTGGCATGCATGTGTGAAGTCCTGGTTTCCTTCTTCTGAACCGTATAACAAATGAATAAACAAAACAAACAAAATCAAATTTTTAGGTTTGCTCAGGAGTTATACATGCAGAGGTTAATTTACAGGGAAAGAAGAACTTTGTTTGATCTTTATACCCCAAATCAGAAAATCAATTGAAAAGCCTTCTTCTTATAGATTTTGCGTATTTCTTGTTCATTTTATTCCAAAAAATTTAAATTAATTTGCTTCTACTGCTCTTGGAGGTATATTTGTCACCTCCTAAATAAATCTTCCTTCTAGATACTACTTCCCTATTATGAAACCACTGATTTCTCAGATTATCTTTCCCTTAAAAGTGAACCCCATGGGGCCGGGAAGGTGGCGCTAGAGGTAAGGTGTCTGCCTTGCAAGCGCTAGCGTAGGATGGACCTCGGTTCGATCCCCCGGCGTCCCATATGGTCCCCCCAAGCCAGGAGCGATTTCTGAGAGCACAGCCAGGAGTAACCCCTGAGTATCAAATGGGTGTGCCCCCCCCAAAAAAAAAGTGAACCACATAACTTGAACTATCTAGTCCCACTTCCCAATTAGAGGGGGAAGTAATGGAGGTACCAAGACCAAACAGTTATAAGATCACTAAGTAATAAACTAGACACAGAGAGGACCACTCATTCTAGCACTCCCTGGGGTGAGGGTGTAGGATATAGGAGGATGGGAACAGAGGTGGAGGGAGGACAATTTGATGATGGGAATTTCCCTGATTCAATGTTAATATGTACCTGGAATATTACTGTGAACGATATGTAAGCCACTATGATTAAAATAAAAATTATATTTAAAAAAAAGTGAACACTCTTTGTTAGCCTGCTAGATAAAGCAAAGCAAGTTTTTATTTTCACATCACTTTGGCAAGACCTTGCAGTGCAAGCAGCTGAAGTGCATGGTCCCCCTGTGGAATCGGCCCAGATGAGACGAGGACTCACCTTGGTGTACTCATCTTTGGCCTTGGTGAGCATCCGCAAGATATCCACTTCCTTGCCCTCTCCCGAGCTGATGATCACCGGGGAGGTTCCTGCTGGGGCGCTCTGGCAGGCTTTCAACTGCTCGTACTGGGTCAAGCTAGGTGAGGAGGGGGCAAAGCCAGACAATCAAGACCATTGCCATGCAAATTATTGTTTTTTTAAACCACCCCCTTCTCACCCACTGCTTAGGAATTAAAACAATAAAACCTAAACCTTTCAGTGAAGGCCTAGTGACTGTAGATGTGAGTCTAGAGTCGGGGTGACCGCCTATGACCCGAAGGCCCAATCCAGCCCACCCTACATTAGTTGGCAACAGACCCAGCCATCACTTGTGGCGCTGGCTCATGGCAGCCCTCACACGGGCCCACGGGAGCTGAGCAGTCATGACAAAGACTCGAGGCCTTGAAAACCCCAAACAGGGTCCTTTGCATCCTGTTCAGAAAAAGTTGTCAGCTCCTCATTTAGAACCTCCAAAACGAAGCATCGGCTTTGGGGAAACCCAATTCCCACTTGAACCCTGAGCCCAGGGCACAACAGGTTGAACCACTTGCATTCCAAAGTGACCGTCAGCCACAGTCAAGTTAGTAACTTGAGCAGTAACTTATCAAGCCCTGGAGTTCTCTGGAATTTTATAAACAAAAATGAAAGTTCCATTCTAGAAGAGAGCCAAGCCCTCCTCCCTCAACTCCAGAGGAATTGAGGTGTCTTTTTTGGAGGGGAGGGCACCACACACCTCACTCTTTTGCTCACTCCTGTTCCTGTGCTCACTCCTGGAGGAGGAGCTGAGTGAGTGTCCCACTTGCTGTTATTATCTTTCTGGCTCCCTGAGAGACTGTGTCTGCTATTGCCCGGTAAACAAAATAAAATGGAACCCCAATTTCTTCTATGGGCTGCTTGGTGACTCAGAGAGAAAAAAAATACTTGTTTTCCTTTCAGGAGCTTTCACTTTGACTTCAGATTCTTCTGTAATTGTCAGGAAGCTTCTGGGTAAAAATGATCCGAGAATTTGCTGAGAGAGTTTCTCCTCACTGTGGAAGGGCTCGGGAGGCACAAATCAGCTGCTGACTGCTAGTCAACAATCAATTTTCTGCCCCAGCTGTTAAGCAATTACTGCAGAATGCGAACAATTTTAACATGGCCTCTTGCCTGAGCTAGAGGGTAGTTTTTAATCTCTATGAAATCATGGTATTATTATCCATTGTACACTTTACAATAAGATGAATGTTCTAGGAACTAGTCGTTAGGTTGGTAAATACCAGTTGGAACACACTTAATCACCACCTGCAACTGAAGCCAGTTACTTCAAATTGGTTATCTATCACCAGCGAGATGTTCCGAAATCAACTTATTTTTAAAAAGTGCTTGCTCCTCAGGTTTCACTCATCGTGTGTGTGTGTGTGGGGGGGGGGTGTGGGGAGTGTGGGGGGAGAAATGTCACTCCAGATTTTAAAATTGTCAAAAAAAATTTTGTCAAGGATTATTGCTATGTCAAATCTGTAAGGGCAGCAGCCATGACTCTGTTCAACCAACTCCAGTCATAGGCTGACGCAGTGTGTGCAGGAAACTCATTCTGTTTGAAGGTCTCGAGCATCCCATGACTAGCAGGGAAGGAAGGACAGGCCTCCCCGTGAGCGGCCTGGTGGCTGAAGAACAGATCAAAGAGTTGACCAATCCCAGAGGAGATGACCAGCTTACCTGGGCCATCCTTTCAAAGCAACTGGGGAAGCCAACCCGGGGGGAGTCAGACTGTAATTTCCATTTCTCAAAATGCTCAATGTGACAAATCACAAGGTATCATGAGATAAAAAGAAAAAGAGACAGTAAGAAAGAAGATGGTAGGGAAGGAGAAGAGATGGAAGGAAAGCTGGAGGAAGGGAGAAGAGTCACCTATGGACTATTAAGCTATTATCAAGCCAGATCTTTCCAAAAGAAATGGAAAATACAAGGGCTGGAATGACTGTATAGCTGGTAGGGTGTTTGACTTGCATAAGGCCTACCCAGGCTCAATACCTGATAGCCCAGATGTTCCCCTCAAGTCTCAGGGATCACAAGAAGTGATCCCTGAGTTCAGAGCTAGGAATAAGCCCTGAACATGGCCCACCTCCCAACACATGAATGTAGTCCCCCACCAACACAATCCCTCAAAGAAAATGAAAATACAGATAATGCTAAGGACTCAGTACTGTAACATGCAAATAAACTCTGAATTTCTACAGTCATAGGTATGTGTTAAAAGCGCCAAGAACTGTGGCCAGGAAAATAGTGAAGGAAGGAAGGAAGGTATTTGCCATGCAAGTAGTTGAAAATGGCTGGATCCTTGGAATCACACACAGTTTCCCCAGATCCCCTGAGCAATGCCTGAGCACAGAGCCAGGAATAAGGAGATCCTGAGCACTGCCAGCTGGAACCCCAAATCCTGCCCTTTCATGCCCCCATCAAAGAAACCAAACAAAAAGAGTTCAAGACAAGGGGTTAAAAAATGTTCTTATAATTTGAAGCATCTTTTCCAAATTGCTATAAATATTCATTCCCTTTTCTGGTCGATATACTGATGCTCTTTCAAAGGAAAAAAATTCCCGCTGACTTACAAATGAGGAAAATATGAAGGAAAAAGTACCTGAAGTAATTAATATTATAGATATTTTCCACATGCAGAAAATAATATCAAACTATTCTTTATGATAAGCCTTTTCTTGAGGGGGTGGGAGGCATACCCAACTATACTCATTCTATTCTAATTCTGTGCTCAGAGGATCATATGTGGTCTGGGGACTGAAACATGACTGTATGCAGAGCAAGCTCCTAAGTCCCTCTACTTACTATTTCTCTGATCCTACAAAATAAATCTTACCTAGCGAAATGTATAAAGTTGTTAGTTATGTCTATTCTCATCAAGTATTAAAAATATATCCCTAGCCATTATGAAAAAGATTGTCCTAAGATACACATCATATTAAGAATGCAGCATAGGACCAGAAAGATATGGGCTAAAGTATATGCTTTGTATGCAGGAAGCCAGGGTTGGATCCCCAGGACTACAATGTTCCCCTAAATGCTGCTAGGAGTGACCCCTGAGCAACAAGCTGGTAGTAGTCCCTGATGGCTATAAATCCAAATATACTTACATAAACTTAGAAATATAAAAATACCCCTAGGCCCTAAATACACAGTTAACCCACAGACACATAACCCTAAATACAGTTAACTTACTTTTTCATAAGCTCTGCAATTCTTTGGCATTCTTCCTTATCATAAAACCAAATTCCATGGATGGATACTGCAAAAAAGAAAAACATTAAAGAAAAATGATCATAAAAACTAGCAGTACCTTCAAAACTACTATATGGAAAGAAATTTCCTTTATTTTTTAAAGGAGAATTAATAAATACACAGAACCAACTGTTTGAGTTAATGCTTGTAAATCTAGCACTGGGCTTGTTTGAGCCCATTGAGAAACTATCTTTAGAAGACACACATTTTCACACATGTGTATATACTCTCTCTCTCTCTCTCACACACACACACACACATGCACACGTCCCCTATAAAATGTTATTTAAAAAAATATAGCACCTAAATACTTAAAAAACAAAATCTGACTTTGAAAAACCCTACACCTTGAAATACCACTGTTTCTATAATTTATTGTGCTTAAAACACACGCATATCTCATCTTTATTTATAAGTATTCAATCTTCATATAGAAGATAAGCCTAAAAATTTCCTCCCCTTTCTACCTTCCAGGAGTATAACTAAAAGATTGGCTTTGTAAGCTGTAAGTCAAAATAGCATGCAGGCAAAAATAAAATTCAAGAATAAAATCTCTAACTTAAAAGATTTGTAGAGAAAAGTTACAAGTTAAGTAGAAGCATGACTTAATCAATTAGTAATGAAAGAAAAATGTAGTATAATTTATTATATAAAAATAGCTTTTGCATATGTCATGTGGTCCCAACTTAGACTCCATGCGATTAGACAGCGGCCACCCAACTCGAACCCTAGATCTCAGATATAGAACTGACACAGTTCTCTGCAGCAGCTCCAGGAACCAAACTTTCTCTGGGACATTCTTAATAGGGCTCTGACACCAATATGCGCCAGTTTTGGTATGACATCCTGACAACAAGGAAATGGCAATAACTTGTTCTAAGAGCAGGCTGTCTCATCTCAACACCTAACAATAAGATAAAACCAGAAGACACATCATCCTTTGATCAGTTCACTAACTACAGAAGATGAAACCTAACTACCATGCTGGGTAGAACCTATCCTGGGACCAATAAAAAAGTCCCTAGTCCAGGCTTTGGCCTACGACCTACCTATACAACAAACAAGATCTCTAATTTCAGAGGTATGACTGAGACAACTGCAACTGAGCAGAACTTCTAAAAACATAAAGACTCTATCCTAGGCTTCGTCCTGGGATAGGTGCAAAAACCAAGACCACCAACTACAGAAGACCGAGTAAAACAACAGTGATGAATTATATCTTCTGGAACTGTAAAGAAAGATTCCATCCTATGACATGTGCAAATACCAAGATCACTAGCTACAGAGGCCTGATTTTATCATCCATGAGGGAGCAGAAAACTTCCAGACATCACAAAAGGATCTAGGAGAGTAAAAGAGCATATACGGAGTCTGTAGTTATATCCATGACAGCTTACTTAAAGGGCGAAGGAACCCTGTATATCCTAGGCCAGGTGAATTCCCTTTCTAATCTCCCCAAGTTTTACTATGCCTATGCAAAAAAAAAAAAATAGCACAAATTAAATTATTTTTTAAAGGTTGTTGCCTATGTTTTTTTTCATTCTTTTCTTTGCCCTTTCTTCCTTCCTTCCTTCTTCCTTCCTTCCTTCTTCCCTCCCTCCCTCCCTCCCTCCCTCCCTCCCTCTCTTTCTCTCTCTCTCTCTCTCTCTCTCTCTCTCTCTCTTTCTTTCTTTCTTTCTTTCTTTCTTTCTTTCTTTCTTTCTTTCTTTCTTTCTTTCTTTCTTTCTTTCTTTCTTTCTTTCTTTCTTTCATTTTTTAACCTGTGCTTTGATTCATCTCTATTTCAGGACTGTGGTTATGTTCAGTTGTTCTCAGTATTGCTGTGGTGCTTCGCAGGGTTTTTGTTTTGTTTTATTTTGGGTTTGATTTTTCTTGTATTATTTTTATGTTTTCCTTCCTTTCTCCCTTTTTTAAAAAATGAAATTTATAATTTCTAGAAGGACCCCTCCCATTTTTGGGTTTTTTTTTTTTTGCTCGTTTGAATTTGTGCCCCCCCCTCTTTTTTTCTCTTCTTTATTTTTTTTCCCTTTTTTCCTCTTACCTTAAAACAGAAATATATAACTTGAACCATCTTTCTCTGCCTCTCAAATTGAGGGGGAAATAGTGGAGGGCACCAAAACCAACAATATGAACATTGAGTAGAAATAAAAAATGATCAGACTTGAACACCAAATCCAAAGCCAACTACAACAGAAGAGATACCCAATCTACAACAGGCTAGACAGAGGGACCACTTATAATAGCAGCCCAGGGGGCAAAGGAGGGGCGATATGGGATGCAAGCTGGGAACAGGGGTGGAGGGAGGACAACATTGGTGGTGGGAATGCCCCTGATTCAATGTCACTATGTACCTGAAATACTACCATGATTGATTTGTAAACCACTTTGGTCAAAATAAAAATTATTAATATAAAAAATAGCTTCTGACCCATTTAATAATTTTCAAATAATTTAGTATATGCCCAACTACCTCACTTTAGAGTAAAGGCTACAGCTTCAAAACTACATTAATAAAAGTCTAATTGAGGACTTGGTGATGTTAATCATACAAAAATGTATTGACAACATAAACATTAAAAATATTCATGAATAATGTTGGAGAGTGGTATGACTATATATCCAAACCACAGAGTGAACAGCACTGAAAACTTGAGAGCCAAACTACAACAAGCCAACTTTAAAATATGCCTGTTAGGGTGGCAGGCTGGGGTCATGGAAGGAAACAAGGGAGTACTGGTGGGGGGGAAGCTGACTCTAGTAATGGAATTGGTGCTAGAACATTAAATAGCTAAAACTTAAGTATCAGTAACGTTGTAAATCATGGTTCTTATATAAATTAAAAAATTTAAATCTTCATTGAGATGCAATGTGAATATAATAAAGTACTGAAAACCATCAAAATGTATGTTAAAAGGAGAAATATTTTAAAATTTAAACTCTCAAAACATTCAAATACATGAATATTATTTGGCATTAAAACAGCTGCAATATTTTAACTACTAGTTTCTCCCATTCACCTAATAAAGAATTCTAATGTGGAATTCCTGTTTCTTGTGGATTAAATGCAGGTATCAAAGGATTATTTCTACATAATTTTAAGCAGGTATCATTAAAAGGAATTCTACACAGATGAATGACTAATTTATCTAAAGGGTAACTTTTCTTATGATTGGTTTGCCAGAAATTTCCACCTCCCATACATGCAAAGGAGAAAAATAGGAAAGGTCTCCAGCCTTCTTTTGATTAGGTCTGTTCTACCTTCATTTTTTTTTTTTTTTTTTTTTTTTTTTTTGCTTTTGCAACACACTCAATGGTGCTCAGGGGTTACTCCTGGCTCTGCACTCAGAAATTGCTCCTGGCAGGCATGGGGGACCATATGGGATGCCGGGATTCAAACCACCATCTGCCCTAGATCAGTTGCATACAAGGTAAACACCTACCCCTACCACTCCGGCCCCTATTCTACCTTCTTAAGAACACTGAAATAGAACATCTGAGTTCAGAAACCTGTGACAGGAGAGCCTTTACATCAAAAACAAATTCCTTCCTCTGAGATGCTAAAGGGCATACCTTGAAAGTTTCTGTCTTCAAGGTTTTTTTCAGACCCTACTCTGGTTGCCCATCAAGTCCTACAGGTGTAGAAAACCACCTGCCCTGTATTCTCCTAAATTACAGCAGATTAGAGGGGAAGAAGTGATAGTGCAGTAATCAGATAGGAAGTTTGCCTTGCATGCAACCACCCCAAATTTAATCCCTGGCACGCTGTATGGTTTCCCTGCCCACACCAGGAGTAAACTCTGAGCAAGTCGGGTGTGGCCTAAAAAACAAAAAAAGAAAAAAAAAAAGGCATATCAGATCCCTGATATTCAACCACTTGATAGATCTGCAGATGCCTGTATGTTTTGGTGGCTTTCATCATAGTTATAAAACAAGAAGCCTGCTATAATATAATAAATATAATATCATATATACATATATTTAGCTACAGTGAAGAACTTCCCTTCCTTGGAGACTTACAAAAAGACTGAAAGGAAAAGGTAGGAACAAGGAGGCAAAAGAAGAGCATTTCTAAGAAATTCAAGCCCCAGTGGAACCAGCCATTTGTGTCACATCAGTAAGATGTATCAATAGCAATACTGTGGGTGCTCCACATTTGTGGCATTTGACATAAGGAGCCAGGCTTATGAGAGTAGGGTGCCAAGGAAACTGTTGACACAAATAGAAAAGCAGTTTGACAATGCCATTACCAGAGTTACGACAGAGATCTGGGGAGGAAAATGCTATGAAAACATCTTTCAGATGTCACCGCAGAATGAAAGAAAAGCCAGCGTTTCTAGAAATTATTGAGGCACTGCGATGATTTTCTTTAGAACCTAGCCACTCATTTATCTTTCAAGTAACAGGATTCTAATATTAAAATGAAGATTAAATTGGCCGAGAGATGCTACAGCTGGTAGAACTATTGTCTTGCATATGGCGGGTCCGGGTTCTATTCCTGGCATCCCATATGGTCCCGAGTTCCGCCAGGAATGATCCCTAAGTGCAGAACCAGGAGTCAGCCCCATCTACCTACAGTGTGGCCCTCAAACTAAAAATAAATAAAACGGATCATTTACAACTAGCTTCTTTGCAGCCCAGCTACTATTGACCTCGGACATAGCACTTAAACAAAAGCCAAGGGGTGAGGGTGGGGGGAACGGAGGAGATAAGAATTACCAATAGTAATTCTGCTATAATTTCAGCACTAATCCTTGCTGCTGAAAAGTAGCAGCAAGATAAAATGTAGAACTGGTCTGCAGGTTTTTTTTCTCTCCTAAAAATAGTTTTGCAACTTGGGTCTGTGAATTACATGGAAGTGCACATTCCCCTGAAGTTTTCTGTCTCTGAGGTCTAAGGTCTACCACCCTCTGGACAAACCAATCGCTTGCTGCACAAGTGGGTATATCAGAGCAGCTTGTGGTGATATATAAAGTCCAGAGACCATCATGCTTTGGGGAGGTGCTGAGCTGACAGGCTGACAGAAGCCATTCACTTCGCATTTCAATCCAAGATTTCCTGTCCCGCCACTGGGTGAAAGGCCCATCCTTCTGGAGACAGTGAATGCAGTGGGGAAGAAAGAAAAGGACTAGGTTGAAAAGACTTGGGAGCTAAAGCGTTGGGGTTTAGGTTTTGGAAACTTAAACGACCAGCCCTGAGATCTGCAGTGATGTAGTGAAGGCCGTACAAACGTGAATGTGACGGAAAGGTTGCTCTGATAGTCATTTCCAGGTTGTGGGAAGCTAAATAAGAAGAAAAACTGGTGAACAGCATTATCGACTTATTTAGAAAACCCATCGGTTGGCCCCATCTGGAAACTGACCATGCTCCATGCCTTTGTTCAGCCTGCTCTGCCCCCGTACCAACCTCTTGCCAGCTCCCCATCCGCAGAGAGTGAGGCGAAGTTTAAAGGCACTTTGGTGCACGAAGCTCAACTCAACTACTTCTACATCTCTCCAGGAGGTAAGAAACCCCAAAAGAGGAACGGAGAATAGGAGGCCCAAGTTGAAAATGACTTTAGAATTTGACAACTTAGATTTGTCCATTTAGAAATTGACAGCTAGAACGTGTGACTCTGGCATGCTCAATGACCCTGCTCTGGTAATCCTCTTCATATTTAACACAGGACTTCCCACAGCACAGCTGTGAATTTCTTTCTAAAACAACCCTGTTCTGGTCTGCATCATGCCTTGGAAATCTCAAAATTTTTTTTTAAAGCAGTGTCAAAATAATAGACAGATTATGATGTTATCTTTACAAGTCTATAAACACTAATCTACTTTTCTTTTAATTCTGGAGATTAAGGAAAGCAAAAGTTCTATGTTAGAGTTCACTATGAACGTTGTGGAATCCCATAGCCAAGAGAGAAAACAAAGTGATTATATTTGATGATTCTTTCCTCTTTTTAACTTTCTCCAGTGGAAAAATAAAAGTTGGTCAGCTTTTAAAAGGTCAATGAAGGGATCCCTGGTGGTTAGAATCATCTTACCTGCATATTTGTTTGGAACTTTTTGGTTCTTATTAACCTGTTGTTATAAGTCCTTCTGGACATTCTTAAGGAGGAGGGGTTTATCTCATCTAGTTTATGTTCCTAAAAGTACTTCTAAACAATCGCTTCTCTGAGGCCATTTTATGTCATACCAAATGCTGTTGAAATTCAAATCTTTAATGGTAGCTTGTACTTATTAAAAAGGATGCATAATATTATATGTGCAAGTTTAAATATTAAAATATATTTCCATAGTTAATGAGTAGATAACGTTTAATTATATGAGTACAGTTCTAATGGATAGAATGACATTGGATTTGTAATGCTCTTCTTTTTTATATTTTAAAATTAGCTCACTAATTTCTTTGAAAGTTTCAGAAAATAAATTTTTCTTTGTGACTATACAGCAGCTAAGAAGGTATTTAAAATTATCTTTTTATTACAAAACAGTGAAAACATGATAGTATAAATGATATACGGGCACTTTAGAATAAACCTTTTTTTTTTTTTAATTCAGGGCCCATTTTCTTCATTAAATCTTACTCCAAATAAATGGAATCCCAACTCAAGGATCAAGAACAATAAATCATAGATCGAGGGCAAGCCTTGTTTTTGAGAATATTTCTTGGTTTTATGGTGTCATTTCTGTAGCTCTAGCTTTTATACATTTGACCAAATTGATGACAGCTTGTTCTCGATAGTGGTAATAAACACACAGCAACGGCTTTTCTCAGGCTTGTCGCCTGCCTGGTGCTGACTCCGTAACTCTTCCCCTTCTGGTGGGTTCTGTACTGAAAAAACCCTTCAGCATGTTCTCCAGAGCCTTTAAGGGTCTTCCAGTCTTAGCTCTGTCATAGCTTTGCTGACTGAATACGGCCACAGTCCTATAAAACAGAATCTGCACAAGCCACAGAGCGTCTACATAGCATTGTTATCTCTGGCCCCTGGTCTGGTTCTTTTCAAGTGACATAGTTTTACTGCACCTCACAAATCAGTGATCCCATGATCTTGAAAGATTGGAAGGTTCACAGAGATGAGAAGCAGTTTCTACTTTATGGGTGACTAACACTCATAAACACAAGGAGGAAACAGTAAAGAGAACAAAACCTGTGAAATGAAAACTGCAAAGTAAAAACTCCCTTCTTCATGTAAATATTCCTTATTAGAAAATTAATGCTGTAAACAACAATAACAGAAAACCGGACCCCCCCCCCCAAAAAAAAAACCCTTAACTCCCTTAACTCATGTAATATATTCATGTGGATCATGTTAAAATGGATCTCCGTTGCTAAATGAAAACATTCTCTTTTGGGAAACAAGACAGCTCCATCTTTTAAAAATATTTCCATTGATAACAAATGCATGTTATCTCATTAGGTCTCCTAATCTCCAAAGAGGTCCTTTACCTCCTAAAATGGGAACCGTAAGGTCAGCTATTACCCTCAGGCTCATGAAAGGGCATATAGAATCTTTTTCATTATATACGAACTTTGTAATTTTATGTTCAGGGCCAAGTTCCTAATCTCAGATTTTGACAGAGTGAGTAAACATTTAAAAACTCAGGAAGCTAAAGGGCTGGGAAAGTAGCTAGCAGTAGAAACATGCCTCACATATGTGAGGTTTTGGCTTGACCCCAGCACTGCATGAAAAATAAAACAACCCCTGGGTGAAAATAAATACAAATAGCAATCAACTACTGTTTTATTGGCCTTTTCGGGGGAAGAGGGAGGCTGGGCCACACCTGGAGACAGATACTCAGGGATTATTCCTGGCTCTACACTCAGGAGTTACTCCTGGTGGTGCTCAGGAGACCATTTCGGATGCTGGGGATGGACAAGGCAAGTGCCTCATCTGATATACTATCACTCTGGCCCCTAATTAGCCTTTTAAGATTTTGTTTTTACTGGGTTCCTAATCTTGCCAATTACCTTCAGTGTCTTCTCAGCCACAAAGTTGTAGATAGGAATCCCCCCAAATGTCTTCCCCACTCAGATTCTAACCTTTTTGAAGACTCAGTCTTGTAACAACAGAGAACTAATTTACTCTTTCAAGGATACACAGCGACAAGTTTTTCTTGGCTCTTATTGTCTCCTGTGTATCCCGTGACTAAAAAAGCACGTGTAAAAACTGAATTATTTTTTTTACACTTTCTTCCCTTTGCTAGATTAGCTCTCAGAAGGCTTGATTCATTCATTCCATGTATGACCGACACATGTGACTTTGTGCTAGACATTCAACAAATATTTATTGGGTAGAAACCTGAGATTTCAAGGTCTTACACCATCAAGACTTCTTGTGTTGCTGATATCAGTAATTATCACCATTCTGGCTTAATTAACATTATAGAACAGAGCAGGATCCTCTCTACAGACTGATTTCGCACCTTCCACCAGGAGACTGCATGAGAATTTTCCTCACTTCAGCTCTTTTATATTTTCCTTTCATCTTCACTCAGAGTTCATTTTGCCTCAAACATCTGATCATCTTTGCATAAGCGCTGTTGATGGGATTTTGCGAGTAGGGTTTGAGCTCCCTGGAATGGTATGTGTATTGATTCAGCACCATGCAGGCACTAATGTACTCATTTTGTCTCTATTTATTATTATAGCGATTCTAGCATCTATCAGTCTTCCTGATTGACTACCTGTCAAGTACTGGCAACAAAGAGCTCAAAGAATGTAATTAATCTGAAAAATCATATCCATTTTTCTTCAGAGTATAAATAATAGTTCTTTGATCTAAACATATGATTCATAGTGCAATCATATCTGGCAATGCCAATCTGAAGCTTACATAGAAAAGTAACCGAGTTATCCTAAAAATGTTACTAAGTTAGAAGCTAGATTGATGATGGTCTAGTGGGTAGGGTCTGGTATGAGACTGACCTGGGTTCAACTGTGCTGTGTCTGCATAAGAACTAGGTTCAATTCTAGGCAATGCATCAACCCTTGAGCACTGCCAATTGAGTATCTGAGTACCTTGTTGGGGTTTGGCCCCAAACTAAAATAAATTAAGATTTAAGTGTAAAGTAAAGACTTTCAGAAACACATTGAAATGCTTTATCTTTTTTTTTAAGGCACAGGGAGGGGCTTCTAAGTGGAATCTACCCCCTAGCAATACTCATTGCAGGAAACAGTGTGATGTTACTGTCTAGGGTCACAGTGCAGGAATCTTGAAATTTTGAGGTCCCCAGTGGTACTTAGGAGTCTTCAGGGCCATACCCAATGATGCACAAGGGTTCTAGAGCTAAGCCAGAGGGTGCTTGATAGGCCAGTGGGGTGCAGGATCAAACCTGGGTTGTATACATGTAAGACATGCATCTTAAATCCTATACAGAAACTGTTATTCTTAGTCTATTTCTCATTCTTGCAGCTTGTGAGTAATTATATTTAGGCTAAACATGAAACATCACAAATATTTCTATAAAAATTTTACTGATCAGAAATGTATTCTAATGAGAAACAGACATCTTCATAGTTGGTTAGATTATTCAATCAGATGTTTAATGACTATATAAATAGTTTTGCTGAAAATACCCTGGCTATAAAATATATGAGGACTGAACATTCTCTAAGGTTTACATAGCAAAGATCTAGTCAAAGGACCCCAATCCTGCTTTTTGATTAAAAGAAAAGTGAGTCTGAGTTTCTATGCCTTTTTTTCCACCTTGGCCTTGACCTTAATCTATAATTATGTATATAGGACATACAGCTTTCCTCCGAATTTTATAAATAGTTAAATTATGCTTGAGTTCCACTATTAAATAAGTGCTCTGAGGTTGCCTACTAGATAATTCTAATTCTTTGCTAAACTTGTTTGATTTCTCTAAAGCCCATAAGAACATGAAAAATTATAATTTTCATTCTGAGGATTAAAACGCAAATTTACCCAACAGCTTAAAATTGATTATTGGTAGCTATTTAGAACAGAAGTTTTCAATGAAAACAATTAATACAGTCTCTAAAAGAATGCATGCAAATATTCCACAAAGTCATAAGAAGTACTAATTTATATGCAAAGCAAAGCACTGAGTTAGGCAAAAGATGCTTCACTCATTAAGCATTTCAGAAAACGTTCAGGAATCCAGTTTCTCCCTACCAAGATTTAGATTTCTAACATCCAAGAATGGATTCTCACAAATAAATAAATAAATAAATAAATAAGTAAATAAATAAATAAATAAATAAATAAAATGCAGTTCATGTCCAAGTAACAAATGTAGTGCATGAATCCTAGTAGCATTTTAGTAGCTTTTTCATTGGAAAACATCGGTAAAAGTCTTTTAGGCTTGAAACAAGACAGTGATTTCACTTACTTTTATATAGTAGCTATATCATCTAGCTGACCTCGCAACATGTCAATAACTTTACATCAATGCTCCAATTTGTGTCTTCATTATTACCTAAGCATGCCAGATTGCTAAGTTAAAACTTAGAGGCTCAGTGAGATACTATGGTGGATATGGATATGGATATGGATATGGTGGATATGGATATGCGGCTAACAGAATTCCATCCCCAGCATCCCACATGGTCCCCTAAACACAATCAGAAGTGATCCTTGATCAGAGAGGAAGCCCTGAGACCATCAGTCGGACCCTCCAATATTTCAAAACAAATTTTTTTAGATGGGTATACATTTTCAAACTGAATTCAGTAAAGGTCCTATGTACAATTAATCTCACCAAGTGATAAAATTTAGAGGCTGTCAAGGCGGAAAATAGTATTGGTTAGCTATTGTGTGTGTGTGTTTAAGGAACTACCTAGTATTATAAATCATCACATGGCAAAATAAAACTAGAAACCTAAACTTTCCGAGGTGAAATTTTACTTTCATAAGGCTCTTTAGGGACTACTCAAACTGATAGAATGCCAGTTCCCTGGATAGTTTCTTGAGTTCAAGTTTCTTTTTTTTCCTGCATGAGCTGAACACTGACAAGAGAACAAGTGTCATTCTGGACTGGAGATAAGAGGGACAAGTTTCATGACTCAAGTCACAATGGATATATAACCCTTAATCATGTATTAAAGTACCTCAGACTCTTGGACAATGGTGCATAATAAATATTTAAGTTAGAATGGCAAAGGAGTCTTATAGATACAAAGAAAACTTAGTAACTATTTCATAAATTTTAAATTTTGGTGGTCTATTTTTTTTTTTTTTGGTTTTGGAGTCATACCTGGCAGCGCTCTGGGGTTACTCCTGGCTCTACGCTCAGAAATTGCTCCTGGCAGACTCGGGGGACCATATGGGATGCCAGGATTCGAACCACTGTCCTTCTGCATGCAACACAAATGCCTTACCTCCATGCTGTCTCTCCGGCCCCATGGTAGTCTATTTTTTTATTTCTACTATAAAGTTGGTCAGACTTGAGTCCAGGAAGCCTGTTCAGTACAATTAGTCACATATAGTAGAATAACCTCTAAACTTTGCATAGCTGTATTCTGACTGAATGGGAAATGTTAGGCATCTTTTTGATTTGAACGAGGAACTCACTGAGTAGATCCCGCAAAGCGATATTCTAAGACTCTGCCTAGTAAAAATATTCACACGGTTTTAACTATAAAGTAACTTTACATTTGTGTGGCAATTTGTGTCTTTATGAGGAGCTTTATGCTTTGTTGGATGGCACCAAGCTAAAGAATAATATGAAGTTTTGGCAGCAAAAACTATTCTGTCTTATATTTTGTTGTCAGTGATTGATAGAATTTATTAGATTCTTTTTCTATTATTACAACATAAGAAGTGACATTGGTGTGGTGTGCCATCTGACTGTGCACACACCAGTGTATGTATCAGCTTCAACATGGTAAGGATATTTCTTGGCTTAGAGAACTTCAAGGGCTTAATAAAAAATTGTAGGCAAAATAATAGAAAAAAGTAGTAGGCACTGGTGAAGGGGGATGTTCTGTTTGTGACTGTAACCCAACTATAATCATGTTTGTAATCATGGTGCTTAAATAAAAAAAAAGTAGTAGGCAAAGTCATGTGAATAGAGGCAAGTAGACAGACAGTAACCAAAAAATACTTGAAGAGAGGAAGGAAAGAAAGAAGACAAGAAAGAAGGGATAAAGGGAAGGAAGAAAAGAAATTTATCAGATTCCCAAAGGAATTTATGACTCAAAGAAGGTTAAGAACTATTGTGTGAGGTTATCAATATACCAGTAAATATATGTAAATGAAAGAATAAATCTCAACTATCTGTGGGCAGATAATATGGTTTTTATTTTCTTAGTGATAGATGTAAAGAGTTCACTTTAAAAATGTTTTTTAATAATTCCTTCAAATTGTTTTTTTTTAATAATTGCCTGAACTGTTTCCAAGGTTAAGAAAACAGATGATAAAATTCTTGAAGTCTTGGGCTTTCTTAAGTCAAGAGAATTTCTATTCCTCTGTGTAGCCTGAAGACTAGGGCTTATATAGCACAGGCTTCTTCAGATCCTTACCCACAGAAAGGGTAAATTAAAACAGCTCAGGTTCTGAAAAGATTTTCAGTAGCTCGAGAGGCAGAATTCTAGAAAACTGAGCACATGGCTCTTTTTATCAATCCAAGTAGAATATCTTCAAAGCTGAACAAAAACATCAGACACATATATTAAACAATTCCAGACTTAATAAAAGGCTTAAAGTACATTATATGTGTCTTATTTCTTATCCAGATTGGGATCGGTTCACTTTTGGTATCTGGTACCAGAGGATAAAATAAAATATGATCTCTGTTCACAAGGGATCTGTAATTTCTTACTTATGTCACTGCATTCTCAATAGCCTAAATAATCACCAACCAACCAATTAGCTATGATTTAAAAGCACAACAAACATTTTATAAAACCTAAGAATGAGCATTGTTGCTTCCAAATTATGATCTTGGATGCAAATTATACTTTCTTGCTATTATTTATTCCAGGTAAATAGAAGTACATTGCAGCTGATGCTTTGTTAGAAGTTAAAGTCTCTGCATCACAATATGTTCTACAACAGTCATCAAGAAAAGATCAATGGCTTACTTAAGACGCTTATTAATGACTTACTATGAATTTTGCTCTAGGGAATGGACTACACAAAAATATGCAAAAATACTTTCTCTATACTAAACATTTATATGTAAGAAAATTTTTAATTAAGAGAGAGGAGGAAATTATTTTACTCATGAAAAAGATTAAATTGTACAGGTTTCATATTTTCAACAAAAAGAAATCTTTCTTTTCTATGTGGAGAAAACTGATGTCCGAACTCTGAGGGAAAAGGCAAAGTCTCTGGCATTCTGGAAGCCAGAAATGCTGCTAAAACTATTTCCTTTGGTGGTGGTGGTAGAGACGAGTCAGGGAGCCCAGAGTCACTGCTGGTGATACTGGCCAACCTGGAAAGTGTGAGGCCCAAAGATGTGGGGCTGCTTGGGGCCCCCAAGGCAGTGCTTGAGGATGTTTAGGGCTGCACCCAGCAATGCACCAAGGTTGCAATTGAGCGCTGAGGAGGTCTTGTGGTGGCAGGGATTCAGACCAGAGACTTTAACCACTATACTCTCCCCTGTTCCTAAATTTAACTTCTTATATCTCTTCAAACTATTAGAGCTTCCAACCATAGTAATGCTACTTGAAAAGCTTTGGTACCATGTTAGCTTAAAGTCAGGAAGATGTGTTTTAGAAAAAGGATGGTTGTATTTTGGTTCACACACAGCGGCACACATGGGTTACTCCTGGCTCTGCGCTCAGAAATCCCTCCAGGCAGGCTTGGGAACCATATGGGATGCCAGAAATCAAAGCAGGGTCCATCCTGGGTTGGCTGCATGCAAGGCAAATGCCCTACCGCTGTGCTATTGCTTTGGCCCCTGGATGGTTGTATTTTCAAGTTGAAAAAGCCAAGCCATAACTTGAAGAATAATATAGCATTCAAATCAACTTAAGAGATAAGGGACAAATGAAAGTGATAATGCATATCCATATAAAATACAAAACATTTTTTAAAGTTGTCTTTCATGAGATTCTATATTTACAAAATGAGAAATGTTCATTACAATAAAATGTAAAGAAATTATTGTTCTGACAAGTATTTCCTTGTAATTTAACCAACCAATAAAAGATAGAAGACACTTTCATCTCCCCTTCTCATTCAACAAATCTATCACTTCCACCAAACCCAGCAGAGAAAAATCACTTTTTGTTTTCTATCATGATAGATTTGTTTGGTGGTGTTTTTAGATATTATGTAAATGTGATCAGACAATGTAGTAGCTTTTCATTTTCTTTTGTAACTCATTTTGCTCAGCATATTCGTGATTCATCTATGTTGTTGACTGTATCAGTAACTCACCCTACTTTAGTGCTGAGAGATTTTTTTATTATGCAATGTACTGAATGTATGCATCCATATACTTATCTGTAGACATTTGGGTGTTTTTTTTTTTTTTTTTTTTTTTTTGCAGCTTTTTTCTTTTTACTTTCTTTTTGGTTTTTGGGCCACACCCGGCAGTGCTCAGGGGTTACTCCTGGCTCTGTGCTCAGGGGTCCAAGCACTCCTGACAGTGCTTGGGTGACTATATAGGATTCTGGGGACCAAACCCAGTTGGCCATGTGTAAAGCAAACACCCTACCATCTATAATGCTTCAGTCCAATAATTTTAACAGAATTTTTTCTTTTGATAAGGTCATTTTTTGCTCTTCTGGTAAATACGCACAAGATTTTATTTAAATGTAGTGTTTGATAACAGCATTTGTAATCAGGTTGATAAAAAATATTTATTTGGTTATTTCTACAAAATGGGAGAAAGAAGTTCATATTTTATTCACACATAAAAGAGTTATTTAAAGACTTACTGTATAAGCCACGTAGATGTTGCTTAGAAGAACTATCAAAATATCTGTTTTTCTGTATTAAAATTAAAAAAATTCTGGAGCAGGGAACAAACGTTTAAAATATTAGAGTATGTCAAGAGCAAATCAATTTGAGGGTACATTTTGGCGATTTGCATTTTTTAAGAAGTTAGTCCCTTTCATAGAAACTGTCAAATGTATGGAGATAAAGTAGTTCATATTGTTTCCCATGCCCTTTCAATATATGTAGAGAACTTTTATTCCTTATATTGTTAATTGGATTTTATTTTTAAAAAGTCATGTGTCTACCCAGGGGCATTCTATTCTATTTTACTGAATACTGAAGAAAGCAGTCTTTCATTTCACTGATTTTCTATTTTGTTTTTTTGTTTTTTTCTAGTTCACTAGTTTCTTACTTTTTATTATATCCTATCTTCTGCCTACTTTGGATTTAATTTTGCTCTTTCAAGTTGCTTAAGGCAGTAGCCTGAATTATTTATCCAATCCCTTTCTTCTTCCTGAATTAAATACTATAAATTTTCCTCTAAGCCCAAGTTTCAGTTATAGCTGACATTGTTTTATCTTCACTTTGATTCAGTTCAAATATTTTCTAATTTCTTGGGCATGGGTTATTTGAAAGTTGTGATTTATTTCCAAATATTTGAAGATGTCCCAGATATGTTACTGATTTTCAGTTCAACTTATTAATGGCTTTAGAACATACATTCTTAGTAGTTAGAGAAATTGAATTATAATTTCAATTTCTTTAAAAAGTTTTAATATTTTATAAACCATAATAGATTACCTTGGAGTGTTCCCAAATGCACTCAAGGAGAATGTGCCTTCCATCATTGCTGGATGGATTACATAAATATCAATTATGTCAAGTTAACCAGTTCCTTAGATCCTTGCTAGTTTCTATTTGCTCTATCAATTACAAAATATAGAGCTGGACAGGGCTGGAGAGAACATAGAGAGGGAGGGGCACTTGTCTTGCACACAGCTGATACCCCATAGAGTATCTCTAGCCAGAAGAGTAAACCCCAAGGACTGTTGTATGTGCCCCCCCAAACCAAAATATAAAAACATGAAGCAGGAGAGCTCAAGGGGCTGAGTACATGCTTTGAATATGACATGGAACCAATCCCTGGTACCATATTGTCCCCTTGTAAAACCCTTGGATCAACTACCCCAAGCATAGAACCAGAAGAAACACTTAGATATCACTGAGAGTGGGCTTCTACAAATATTATTTTTTAAATCGAGTACTAAAGTCTTTAAGTATAACTTAGTTTTCATTTTAATTCATCCCTATTTACTTCACATATTTTGAGGTTTTCTTAATGTATACACATTAATGATTATTACATATTTTGGATTAATTGGTCCTTTTACCATTGTGAAATATTCTTTATTTCTGGTAAATTCTATCAGCTAGATCATCACCCAGTAGGCATGACTTTTTGCTAAGAGCTAGTCAAAGCTTCATGGATCTTTGTGTGATTAGAAATTTTGGGTTGAATCTCAGACATTTTTTTATTTTGTGAGACTCCAAGACTAAAATACTCAGGAAAGGAGTCAGGAGGATAGTTTAGAGGTGAGGTTGCATGCAAAGCATGCATTAGGATCCAAGTTTCAACCCCAACACCACATGGTCCTAGAACGATCACTGCGTGTAGCCCCAGTAAGCTGCAGAACACTCTTAAAGGTGATTCTGATGGTCTTTGCATTGTAGAGCCTAAGTATAGCTGTGCCAAAAGTGTTGCTAGAAGTGGGATGTGGGCTCCCTGAGCCCTGCTTGGAAGCATCCTCCATCCGCCATCAAAAGTCCTCAGAGAATGTTAATTTTTGTTTAGAAGGTGATCAATTTAGTTTGATTTAGGGGGAAATTCTGACTTACTAGTTGACAATGGTTCTCTCATTCACTTCAGTTTCAAGTTGTGTGTGTCTGTTCCATACATACATACATACATACATACATACATACATACATACATACATACATACATACATAAATATATATATATATATATATATATATATATATATATATATATATATATATACATACCCCATTTTGCTGTTGTCTGAAACTTAAATAGTGGTTTGTATTTTAAGTTCATTCTCAAAGCCTGGTCTTTTTCTCTGGCTCTCTTACATGTGTGAAGCTCATAAGTGAAATCAGGCCTTACAACAATTCATGCACAGAATGAAAGAACATCCTTATTCAATTTTCTCCTCTAGCACATCCCCTTTTTTCTGGTCAGAAGTTTCTCACAAGTGTTTTCAGCTTTTCTCACTGCCAAGCAAGCAAGCACACAAGAAAAGAAAGAAAGAAGAAAGGAAGGAAAGGAAAAAAAAAAGGAAGGAAGGAAGGAAGGAAGGAAGGAAGGAAGGAAGGAAGGAAGGAAGGAAGGAAGGAAGGAAGGAAGGAAGGAAGGAAGGAAGAAAAGAAAACGAAGAAAGAGAGGAAAGTAAGAAAGTCAAAGGAAAGAAATAATGGGATTTCCCTCACACCCCTCAAATCACAGATGTTCTGGCTTCTAGTTACTCTGGAGGAGACAGGCTGGGCCATAAAGATCAGCAATGGCAGGGAAGTGAAGTTCAGTTTTGCACTATAGCCAACTTTCGAGGAGGGCTAAAGCATGAAAGAAAAATTCTCTTCATACTTGCATCTCCTGGGAGCCCATTTTCTAGTGGCCAGACTAGAAAAAATGGTCACCCTAAGTTTTTGTTGTTCTTTTTTTTTTTTTTTATGGTTTTTGGGCCACACTCGGTGATGTTCAGGGGTTACTCCTGGCTATGCGCTCAGAATTCGCTCCTGGCTTAGGGAACCATATGGGACGCTGGGGGATCGAACCACGGTCAGTCCTAGGCTAGCACTGGGGGGCAGACACCTTATTACCTCTAGTGCCACCATGCCAGCCCCAAGTTTTTGTTGTTCTTGTCCTCACTTCTGTGACACAGCCCATTCTTGAATCAACGTCAGGAAATATGAAAGAAAATGGGAAACTCACTACCCCCCTTTCTACTCAAGTCTTGACTCTCTCTCTCTCTCTGTCCTCTCTCTCTCTCTTTCTTGTGTGTGTGTGTGTGTGTGTGTGTGTGTGTGTGTGTGTGTGATTGTTGACTCTCATAATTCTTAATTAACAGCTTTTCGGTAACCAGTCTAGAACTTTTAGTTGTTAACCACTGAAAGAGACATATCATTTAGAATTTATTTGGTTTAGCCATACTGGAAGCTTACATTTTTGTTATAGAAATTATGAAATGTCCCAAAAACAGTTGATGAAAAGATATAGAAATGGAAGGGAAGAAAGGTCTCAGAATTACTACAAAGGAATTGAAACTTAGCAAACTGCTGTGACAGCCTCAACGTTCACTTCATGGTTACTATCTGCTAAAATACAATTTATAGGAATACCTAGCTTTACAAATAACCTATTAATGAAAATGAGCACTAGAAGACCTCTCTGCCTTGCTGCTAAGGAAGTGACAAATTCATGGGGTCTACACGAATTTTACTCTTAAAGGAATCTTCCTATAGGAATATCTCTACATTTGCTAAATAGTGTTATATTCCACAAACATTATCACAATGTTAGTGTGTTATTCTTAAGGATGTAACTACTGATTGCTACCGGCTCTTGTAAATTGACTTAGAAACCTAACCATCAGCTCAAGTAATGTCTTTATGGAAATGTATAATGGCTGGTAGCTCCCAAGTAATATTAAGGGGGTCAGAGTCATACCTGGTTGTAAGGTGTCCCTTCCCCCAACTCCCTTACCTAAACTTCCTTTTGAGATGTTAATCCCACCAGATGGTCAGACCCGCCCACACCTGGGATGGGCGGGGCAATTTTGAATAAAGAATAAAAGGTGCTGGGGGGGGGTGATGAGAGGAGGCACAAGGGAGCAGCAAAAGGCAGAGAGCCAGCAGAGAAGCAGTGATAAGTTATTTGGCACAGAATGTTTAGCAGAGAAACACATGTAAGGACAAGTATCTGGTGGATGGGGCCATGAAATGAAAGCAACCTGACTCTGCTAAAACTTTAACTGACTGCTTGTGAATTATTTCTCCGCTACTACCCTTCATCAGACCCGTCTGCCTGAGGGGTTAGGAACACAGTGCCTGGGGCAGCCTCACCCAACATATGAACCTATATGCTTTATATTTTATATTTTAATCAACACCTGGTGATACTGAGTCGGCCATGCTGGCCCAGGGGATTGAATGCTCAGACCTACGATATGGTGTTGCTCAAGTCCAGCAATGCTGGGGGTCATCAGGGCTATACCTGGTGATGCTTGGTTGGCCATGAAGTACTGAAGATCAAGCTTGGGGTCTATGAATGTTAGACATGTGTTCTAGTCCCCCAGTTACATTTTTATTTAAAACTTTTCGTCAATTTTCAACACGAAGACATACTATTAAAATGAATATACTATCAGGTTCATAACAACAAACAGTGGAGCTTTTCTCTAGTTATTAACTTTCTGATTAACACTCCCCAGAAATAGCCTCATTTACATTTATTTCTCACCCAACTTTTCCTATGTAATATTTAAATCTCTTGTGATATATATCTTGCATATACTTACTGATTTTATTTCCAAAGATCCAATGAAAACTTTGATATACATACTCATGCCTATCCATCAAATGCAATGCTATTTCATACTCAGTGTGTACAACCTGGGTATTATGATCTACAGATATAGTGTGTTATGATAGTTTGTCTTCCTAGAAATCAAAGTAATTTTATTGTTGCTTTCTCCTCAAATTTTAATTGTTCCCAAACTCATAAAAAGAAGATGGATTATGTATCAGCCATAATATACAAAGTTATTCTACAGCAACAAATGATTCTAAAATGTCTTAAAACAGGGATCTCAAACTCGAGGCCTGCGCACCATTTGCGGCCCTCCATACAACATTTTGTGGATTATTCGCTTACCAAATGATCACAATAAAACTCGCATTACTAAGGAAAAAATCGCATTAAACATTCGCATACCCTGAACAGTTCCATTCGGGGTATGCAAATGTTTAATGCGATTTTTTAGCGATTTTTTTCTTACTAATGCGATTTTTTATTGCAAATATTCAGTAAGCAAATAATCTCAAATACTTTGTGCCTAGCGCAGACGTCATTTCCGCTGCTCCTGCCCACTGTCCCTTGCATTATCGGAGGCCTAAGGGAGAGAAGGGAGAGAAGTTTATTACAGAATTAGATTTTGTCATACCTTCATCATGACTTCATCAAAGCCTGCAGTGAAGAGAAAGATTGATGACGAGCACAGACAATTTCAGGAAAAGTGGGAGACGCAGTATTTCTTTGTTGAGCACAGAGGAATCCCCACATGTCTTATTTGCTCAGAGAAAGTTGCAGTGCACAAGGAATACAACTTGAAACGCCATTATTCAACTAAACATGCTGAGGAATGTGCAAAATATCAAGGAAATGAGAGAGCCAAGCAGGTTGCCAGTCTTAAAGCATGTCTAATGAGGCAACAAGATTTCTTCAAGAAAGCAACCAAAGAGAATGTTGCATCAGTTGAAGCTAGTTACATGGTTAGTGAGATGATTGCTAAGTCAGGGGAACCATTCACAGAAGGAGAGTTTGTTAAAAAATGCATGTTACAGGCTGCAAGTATTATCTGTCCGTAAAAGAAAGGTCAGTTTAGCAAAATCAGCCTTTCTGCTAACACTGTGGCAGAGTGCATTTCTGACACGTCAAGTGACATTTATCATGAACTGTGTGAGAAATCCAAATGTTTTGATGCATACTCAGTTGCTCTTGACGAGGGCACAGATATAAAGACATTGCGCAGCTCACAATTTATGTCCGTGGTGTTGATTGCAACTTTGAATTGACAGAGGAGCTGCTCACAATAATTCCAATGCATGGCCAGACCACCGCTAATGAGATATTTCAGCATCTGTGTGATGCCATTGAGAAGGCAGGTTTGCCATGAAAGAGGTTTGTTGGAATAATAACCGATGGAGCGCCATCGATGACAGGGAGGAAAAATGGACTGGTGGCACTTGTTCAAAAAAAAAACTTGAAGAGGAGGGTGTAGAGAAGGCCATTGCTCTTCACTGCATTCTCCATCAGCAGGCCCTTTGCAGTAAATGCCTGCTGTGTGACTATGTGATGTCTGTTGTTGTGAAATGCATCAACCAAATCAGATCCAGGGGCTTAAAGCACAGGAGGTTCATTGCTTTTTTAGAGGAAATGGAGTCAGAATATGGAGATGTGCTCTATTTCACCAAAGTACGTTGGCTCAGCAGGGGAAATGTCCTGAAAAGATTTTTTGAATTGAGAGAAGTGAAAGCCTTCATGGAGAAGGATGGAAATGCTGTTTCTGAGTTGAGTGATCACAAATGGCTCATGGACTTAGCTTTTCTTGTTGACATCACACATAAGCTGAATGTACTAAACAAGATGTTACAAGGCCCGGGCAGCTTATCAGTGCTGCCTATGACAACGTGAGAGCATTCTCCACAAAACTTGTTATGGAAATCCCAGCTCTCTCAGACAAACCTTTGCCATTTCCCAGCATGCAAGGAACTTGTGGATGCAGGCATACCATTCAGTGGTGAGAAATATGCTGATGCTATTTTTAAGCTAGAGAAGAAATATGATCACAGATTTGCAGACTTCAAAAAGCACAGAGCCACTTTCCAAATTTTTGTGGACCCCTCCTGTGCTTCAAATGGAGCTCATTGACCTGCAATGCAACTCTGATCTCAAAGCCAAGTTCAGGGAGATCAGTGGAAAAGCAGACATGCATGGGCAATTTTTGAGAGAATTGCCCCCCAGCTTCCCTGAGCTTTCCTGAATGTTCAAGCGCACCATGTGCCTTTTTGGGAGCACATATCTGTGTGAAGTTATTCTCTACATTGAACTTCAATAAGTCAAAGTACAGGTCTAGACTTAATGATGAACATCTTCAAGTCATACTGAGGGGCTCAACTGCTTCCTCTCTAAAGCCAAATGGTGGTTCAGATTTGTGAGAAGAAGTGCTGTCAAGTCTCTGGCAGAAAAGAATAGGCAAAAAATGCCATGTTCAGAAGAACTGTTCATGATCTTCACTCAATGGTCTATTCATGTTCAGAAGAAATAATTAAAACTGTTAATAATGACGTTTGAGGACTTTTTTTTTTGTGAAATCCCTTATGCGGCACTGCCTCACCCTGACTTTGCCTCCTGTGGCCCCAAGGTAAATTGAGTTTGAGACCCCTGTCTTAAAATGACTCTTGTTTCTTGCATCTGTTACATGTTCATCCTCAAAAACCTTTATCTCTCTGCAATGTAATCTTCACTCAAGGACTCAAGCTGATGGAGCAGCTTGTCTCTAGAACACTACTGGTCATCATTGGCAGAGGGTAGAGAGACATAGCAAATCATGACCTAGATCAAGTACCCCTTTAGAGGAGGCACACATCTCTCCCCTTGTGTTTCATCAGTCAAAGCAATTCATATAGCTATACCTAAGTTAAATAGGATGATGACATAACATACTTCTGAAGGATGTGTTAATGGATGAGGAAATCATATCATAAAGGCAGATCTGACATCAACACAGCAGAGAGAACCTTCTGCAGGAAAACAAAATTAATGACTTTCACAATGGAGCTATCATAGCATGTCTTCCTTGATTTCCTTTATTACCTTTTTCATGAAAAGCATCCACTCCACTCTTTTGAGCTCATGTCTTCACCCCCCTCATTCCAATAGTTTCAGTTCATATGCCGTGCTTAAAACCAAAATCCCACCAATAAATCACTCTGAAAAGGAACTCTCCCAGAAACATGGCTTGTTTACAAATGAGGGTTATGTAAATACCATTCGTATCAACTGCACTATTTTCTGTTACTTATTGCTCTTTTTTTCCCCCAGATCCTATACATATCAATAAGGAATTTTAGAAATCAAAACTGCCCAATATGGTAAATTCAATTAAAAACAAGAAGGGAATTTTTAACAGTGTGATTTAAATATCTGTATTCTGCTTTTCTCAAAGTTTAGGCCTATGTCTACAAAGAAATCAAGCAGCTCAAAATAATTCTATTATAATCCTGTAACTCTCTATAGGCAATGATACATATATAAACATTGCATTCCACATATATACATATATATAAAACCTATCATTACTAATCCTAGATTATATTAAATATTATGGCATATTTGTAAAAATACATATTAAAATGTATGTAGTTGTGCAATAAAAACATAGAGAGTCGTTATCTAAAACAGAATATAAAAGACATAGCCAAAGTCAGCATTTTGCAACATTAGGCTTTATTTGGTAGTATCTTCTCTAATAACAGAAGCAATCTTTTTTTTTTTTTTTTTCAATTTAAAAAAACTGTTCTCTGGTGAAGGGGGTGTTCTTTACGTGACTGAAACCCAACTACAATCATGTTTGTAATCAAGGTATTTAAATAAAGATATTAAGACAAACAAACAAACAAACCAAAAACCTGTTTTCAGACTTTGGAGTAAACACTAAAAACAGCCTTAAAATACAAAGCCTAGCTCACACCTAGCTCATCAATATATGAATTAATCTATCCACTGAACCTAAATTTAGAATTATGCTTTCTTGGTTCAAATGCTGTTTCTATTTCAAAAAGTCATACAACTTGGTAAATTACTTATTCCTTCTAACTTTAGTTTCCTTGCTTACAAAATAGGGAAAGTAGCCATCCAAGGAAAGAAAGTGTTATGAGAATTTAGTGATTCCCATAACATAAAGCCTCCATACAGGTTCTTGGCAAGTAGTAAACAAGTAGTAAATGTATGCTGAAGAAATGGATTTTATGTCCCATCCTTAAGAGCCATCTTACTTTTAAAAGCTTATACAAATTAATTCTTATGACAACCAAATTTAAATAGTATAACTATTTTAACACGATTAAAACCATGTATTTTGTGACTTGTCAAAAGTTACTTATTTTTAAACATCTCCTTTTAATTAAATGAAGAATTTGGGATTTTTATTTTATCATTGAGCTTTCCTAATTTTATTCAGTTGGCGATAGGGATAGTTGACTCTTTTGGTACTATGTAATTTTTTTTTTTCAAATTAGTGAATCTATAAGACTCCATGAAAAAAGTCTTCCACAAACTCATATTAACTCTACCTTTGAAAATGTCCAAATATGGCCTATCACAAGAATATTGACAGATCTGTAACTAGACAGATCTTGAGAGGTACAGAATCTTAAAGAAATATGAGTCCTGAGTAAAACTGGGTGACTGTTTAAAGAATGATGAACTGCTGTATATGTTATAATATAAAACCCACAAGTAATTATTCTAGAACCTTTCATAATGATTTTTTGGGGGCCACACACGGCAGTGCTCAGGAGTTTCTCCCTGCTCTATGGCTCAGAAATCGCTTCTAGCAGGCTCAGAGGACCACAGGGGATGCTGAGATTCGAACCACTGTCCTTCTGCATGCAAGGCAAACTTGCATGCTATCTTCCCAGCCACTCCTTTCATAATGATTTGAAACACTTGGCAGAACTCTAATACTCTGAAAGCTCAAAATAACCCCAGAAAGAGAAATAAATTCAGTCTCTACCATTCTTATTCAAGCGACTTTCTGACTTTCTCTCTTTCTTAGGGAAATGAATGAGTAGTGGAAAGATTAGTGGAAAAGCAATGAGCCTGAGATCAGAAGAATCTCTGAGTTTGATGGGGCCAAAGAGATAGTACAGTGGGTAGGGAGCTTTGCCTTGCAAGTGCCCAGCCTGAGTTTAATCCCCAACATATATACATATACATATACAGTACCCAGAGTACTACCAGGAGTAATCCCTGAGCTCAGAGTCAGGAGTAAGTCTTGAGCACCACCAGGTATGCCCCCAAAGGAAAAAAAATATCTGTGGGTTTGAGCCTGTCGCCTCACTGAACCTCTTCAGTTATCTCACCTACAAAATGACAGTGTAAATGTCTACAATATTTTAATTATAAAATGTGATAAGATAAAAATACCTAGAAATGAAAAGTGAATTATAAGTGTGAGCCACGCCTGTCATTTTAAAATAAAAATATTAAAAACAGATGAAATTAATTTTGATATTTTATTTAACTTGTCTTAAAACATCATTCCAACACGTCAATCAGTTTAAAATGATTATTAAAGCGGCAAAAGTGTTTCACTCAGTCTTTGAACATCAATGCGTATTTCACACTCCAAACATAGCCCAATTTACACGAGCCACCTTTCGAGCACTCAGTAGCAAACATGTAGATGTTGGCCTAGAAACAAGATCACTCTTAATATATGGCTCTTCGTCCAAATATTTCTGTCAGTTAAATTCTGTAGGACTCAGAAAAGTTATTTTAAAAACCAACACCCTCAAATTTGATAAAAGTCACATATCACAAAATAACCATGTAAAATATTTAATCTGTACTAAATAGACCAATTATTTACCAGACTTAAGAGTAGCCACGAATGATTGTTCTAAGTCACTAATATTTATTTTATATTAATTTTGTGGCTATTTTATTAGGATTGAAATTTACATTAATTTGAAATAGGATCTAATAATCTTGGGGGGAAAATATAAAAACCAACGTATCTATAGGAAAAAAATTCAAATTGCAAACTACCACCTGATAAACTATTCCTTCTGGCAAACTGTGTGAGCGTGTATCTGTGTGGTGAGGGGTGGAGGGATGGTGAGGACACAGCAATTTCTCATCAGATAGTAAGGCCCCTCAGGGGCTGGGGTGGGGTGTCTTTGGTGTCATTGGGTAGGGAGTGGTCCAGGGCAACGCCAGGTGGTGCTGATCTGGGGAGAAGGGCATGCAGTGCCAGGCAATGAAATCAAGGCCCCACATATATTGGGCATGTGCTCTACCAGTTGAACTATTTCCCCAGTCCCATATGATCACTATTTTATTCCACAGAATTTACCATTGATAAGTTATGTTATATTCTTAGTACTTTTATTTCCTTCCCCTCTCAAAAATCTCACCTTATTTTCTAAATATTTGGTCTGATGTCAAAGTATCATGCTAACTCAACTACAAGCAGATACAATTAGTCTTAAATATCTAATGAAATAATGCTGCATACAGTAGCTTCAAAACAAAATAATCCATTGGGGTTAAAATGTTAAATGTTAGCTGTGATATATAGCTCGAACTTTACCCAAGGAAGGAACTATGCAATCAACTGGCATTATTCCTAAGATGACTAGTAATAATCACTAGAGTCACAGACACCAAACACAAACACAAAGATACCCACTGTACATTTTTTCCAATGGTGGAAACGAAACTGCACAAGTCATTAAAAAAGACTCACATCTGGCGTTCCTGTAGAGAAGGAAAGGATCCTGGAGCTGGAAATCCAGATCTTTGGTAATGGGCTCTGTTCTATTTTCCATGCTCAGCCTATTCATAATGGTGAATCCATGCTTTGGAGAAGCAGACCTAACAATGACAAGGGGTGGGAGAAGGTTTACAAGTTGTTTAGAGTGGCACACTTTTAATACAAGTACCCTCAAGTGTTGTTCAACCATTCTGTCTGTATTTAAGAGCTTTGTGCCAGCAGATTACACGCACACATAACATGATGTTTTACTAACAGCACTAATATACCGATCTATGTATACTATTTCACATGTAATAAATATAATTCACATGTATACTATACTAATTAACATGTAATAAAATAAGAGTGACTATCATTACCCTTACTTTGGGAATATCAAAACCTGCTTATGTAGCTGTATGTGCAATGGGACTATATTTTATTTCCCTAAGCAGGCCTTAAATTCCTTTAAGGCAAAGTTGTAACAAAATTTACAAAAATTACTGACATCATATTTTTTCCACCCACTAGCATATATTTTAGAGAATCTTGATAGAAAGGGTTTCTTCACAACTATATGAAGGAATTTCTCATAGGAAAAGGGGATATTAATCTGAAATTGAAAGTTGTAAAATGGCATAAAGAAAAGGGTCAATGACTTTGTAAGAAGATAGTCTTAAAATGTACATAATTTAATGCAAAGAGTAGACATTTTGTTTATCTCCTTATAAAGCAAAGGTTTACCTATATAATTTTTGGACTTGGGCCCATATCTGGCAATACTTAGGGCTTATTCCTGGCTCTGTCCTCAGGGATAACTTTTGGCCATGCTTGGGATTCTGGGGATCAAACCCAGATCAGCCATGTACAAGTCAAATGCCTGACCTGCTATACTCTCTGGCCTCCTAAAGTAAGTTTCTTAGATACACTTCTATCACAGCTTTTCTCCATTAAAAATGTGATGTGGCATTTTGAGAATTTTTATTTTTTATTTTACCCAATAATTTTTTTTTTTGGGCCACACCCGGCATTGCTCAGGGGTTACTCCTGGCTGTGTGCTCAGAAATAGCTCCTGACAGGCACGGGGGGTGTGGGGGGCATATGGGACACCGGGACTCTAACCAACCACCTTTGGTCCTGGATCGGCTGCTTGCAAGGCAAACACCACTGTGTTATCTCTCTGGGCCCCCAATAAACCTTTAATGCCTACTAAGTCATGCTTAGAGAACCCAAATTATATAGAATATAAATTCTATCTACACATGCATTTGTCTACCACTGGGTGACTGGCATAAAGTAATTCAACTATTTAAGTCGCAGCAACAAATGAACCACCACACATGCATGCAAAGTGAAATTGAAAAGAGGCACAATTCGTTTATTTACTTTAAACCAGGCACCTGGATAACAAGCCCAGAGTTTATTTAATGGGTTTGCTCATAAAAGATGTTTACAACCTTAGTTTTATTCCATCTCAAATTACTTCATGCAGATAATGAATCACTGTAAAATATAGCTACATTAACATAGCAGCATTGGCGGGGGTGGGTGGGGGGAAATCTCAAGTTTTTAAAACTGATAAAAAAGTAAGCCTGGGCAAACTTAGTTTGCAAAGCAATGAAAAGGAGAGAGACATATAGATCCATACCAGAAATAATCACAACCATCATTTCAACTTAATCTCCAAGGAAGAATAAAAATGGTTCTGTAATATTCTCTGACAGAAGGTCTTCTGGAAGTGTCAAGTTCAGAAATTACTAATGGGCATCTCTATGGACCTCCCAATTGGGCAGACATGAGGGTGGGTAGGGGAGAAAAATAATTTTGAAAATTGGATTATGTGTTTTAATAAAGAATCAGGATTCGATTCTTCAAGTATCTGCTTACCACAACAAGATGGTGCCTCTTGAACAGTATGGATGCCTCTGGCATCCATGAGATTCTGAATCATAATGTATAAAACAGGGGGTTAATGCACCAATTACAGTGAGAAGTCAAAATGTATCACTGGCAACAATTACTTATACCAAGATTTCTTCTACTTTTTATGTATTTTCAGTCTTTCTCTCTCTCTTTTTTTTTGGGGGGGGGCCACACCCAGTGAGGCTCAGGGGTTACTCCCGGCTATGTGCTCAGAAATCGCTCCTGGCTTGGGGGTCCATAAGGGACGCCAGGGAATTGAACCGTGGTCGGTGGTAGGTCAGCCGCGTGCAAGGCAGATGCCTTTCCTCTAGTGCCACCGTGCTGGTTCCAATCTTTCTCTTGTTAGGCAAGTTTTTAATATACCAGTTTGGCAGGAGGGTGAGAGAGGTCAAGGAAGAGGCAGAGGTGAGAAGAGGGGCGCTGATTCTTGAGGAGTCAAAAGTGGGGAAGAGTTTAAGATAAAGGGAACGTATCTAAACTAAATGTTTCTCAACTATGTTTATTTGGCAGCTCCATGAGGAATTCAAATGGTTAAGAAGTGCTTGAAAATACAAATCTGAAACTGATGAACTGACCTTCTCTTACCCACTGTCATGTCCCTTCCCTCTCTTTCCATTCCCAAGCTGCCTCCCTCTCCACCCATCTACCCATGCACACAAACTTCCACTATTCTGGCATTCTGCCCACTAAAGCCCTCCCCGGATTATTCCTTGTCCTGTTCTTCTCTTCATAACTGAATCACGTCTGTATTCTTCCTGGCCCTAAAACCCCACCGGTTTCACCCCTATATGATCTCCTGGAGAGGACAGTTTTCTTTCATGGTTTCAATAACTAAACGAAGGCAGGTAATTCTAAACTTTCTAATTTCAGCCCAAATCGAAGCTGCTAGATAACTCCAATCTAATGCCCTACTATCACCCCAAGCTATCACTTCAAAATAGAAATGGAATGTCCCTTCACACCAGAATCCCCAACTTTTACCCTACCATTCACCCCTCAGTTCCATTTCAAAGTCTTCTTTTGTTGTTGTTTTGTTTTTATTTTGGAGCCACACCCAAAGCACTCAGGGGTGACTCTTGGCTCTGTGCTCAGGAATCACTCCAGGTAGGCTCTGGGTACCATAATGTAAACACTCACTTTCCCTTTATATTTTGTAGCTCTCTTACATGTCTGTATAAAACCTTCCACGATTCTCCTCTTTTCCCTCACTGTCAACTTCTAACTCATATAAATCAATATAAACTAGGCATCAAAGAGTCATTTCTCTTACTCCTTAACAGTAGGTTCTATGCCTCTACATGAGTTATATTCTTCCCATCAATCTACTGATTCTAACTGTCCTTCCCTCTCTTTTTTCTTTTGTCTTTCAAGCCATTTCGAGTGGTGCTTCAGGGATTACTCCTAGCTCTGCATTCAGGAAACACACCTGGAGGGCTCAGGGGAATCATGGGATGTCAGGTTTCGAACCCAGGTTGGCAGTGTGCACAGCAATCATCTTACTTGCTGTACTACAGCTCCAACCACTTCCTTCTCTTTCTCTGCAAGTTTGACCTCAAAACTGTTTGAGACCTATAAAGCCTTCCACAATCACAAATGACTAGTCATGGCTTATAACTTTATGATGGTAGTGTAGTCAAGCAATATTATGATTTACCTTTAAGTATGTAAAAATGCATATACTCGGTTGAGAATATAGCTCAAAAGGTGAAGACTTTATATGAGTGGTGAGGAGGAGGGGGATTGCCTGGATTCAAACCAGGAGTGAGCCTTACACACCAAGCCCAGCTATGCTCTGGGCTCACTCCTGGTGGGACTTGGAGGACCATTTACAGATGACTTTAATTTGGAATCATACTTCTTCAATGAATTGGGGTGTTTGTATTACTGGGGATGTGCTCATGAGTAGAGCACTTGTATGTGAGGTTCTGAGTTAATTTCCCAGCACCTCAAAAATAATCAATGGAGAGGGTGATCAATAAAAATGCTTTCCACATCCTCACATTTCTGATGCCTAATTTGATCTTTCCCCTCATCATGCACAAAACCTTTTCTGTAAATTGATTCAATAATCTATGTATTTTTGGTTTTTGGGTCACACCCGGCAGCACTCAGGGGTTCCTCCTGGCTCTACGCTCAGAAATCGCTCCTGGCAGGCTCAGGGGGCCACATGGGATGCTGGGATTCAAACCATCGTCCTTCTGCATGCTATCTCTCTGGCAGTGCAATAATCTACTATTCTTATCAGCATTCTTCTAGTTTCTTGGCAATGCACTATGTTCAAGAGTTTTATAGTTTGAATTAAATGCAGATGTGATGGGATTTAAAAAATTTAAGTTAATCTATATTAAAGTTAAAGTTATATTCTGAAATAACAGGTGACAGTTTTTCCTTCCTAAGCCAACTAATAGCTTCACACAAAAATTCAGTTCTTTAACTTTTCTTTGAGCTAAGTGAAATGACTGAGGAAAAATCATTATATCAAGAGCCTCAGAGATGATTCAAAGGGCTGCAGAGCACGCTTTGCATGTGGCATATACCAGCACTGCCAGCTGCCCCCTAACCTCTAGAAATAAAATAAAAATATGTAGTATTTCAAAAAGTCATTCTTTTCTTTATAAAAGCAAATTACAATTACTCTTACCTTGTATAAACAAATAAAGTTCCTTCGACATCAGTTTTCTCCTGGGGAGAAAAAGACACAGAAGAAAAATATGCATCTTTTCTTCAATGGTAAGCACTCACTGAGAACATTAGCCTCATGTTGAAATAGGACAATCTTCTTAGAAACGGGAATGCGTATCTACCTTGCTTCCAGTGGGGCCAAATCTGCATAGCCTGAGAGGTCAATATTCGGAAAAGCAGGTTCTCTGCCAGGTGGGGTCCCAGTAAATGAGCAATAAAGGAAGACATTTCTCCTCCCATCACTTAGAAGGAAAAACATCATCTTTACCAAATAAGAAGATTCTGGCTAAAACAATAAAATAGACGTGCCACCTGGATTTCATTAGAAAGAAGAGTCTGAGTAAGAAAGCTGCCTTTTTGTTTTCCACTCTTGAACCTGTATCACTGGAAAGCTGAGGGAGCCTCTAGTGTCTGCAATTCATTATCCTTTACTTTCTGGGCTCCTTTTCTTGTGCCATATCCTGTCATCAAGGAGGACAGATGAGCTGCTAATAAGTCTAGTTTGACTTCTACATACAAGAGAACATCAATACCTTAGCTTTCAGACATATTCATCATTTGGCTTGGAATATTTAATCAAGCTCTGATCTGTGAAATAAAATTAGAAGTGTTCTCGAGTTAGGGTCAAGAAATTTGCCTGAGAGCCAGACATAAAACTTGCCTTGTATGCAGCTGATCCCTGGCACCACGATCTGAGCCTTGCCGGGAGTGATCCCTGAACAGAGCCAGGTGTAACCCCCAAGTACTGCTGGGTACGGTTCACCCTGACCCCCCACCCCCAAAGAAAAAAAGCTAAAAAACAAATAAAAAAGAAATCTGCCTGAGATAAAAATGGGGTTGTGGTCAAGTTAAATGCTAAACTATCATTTAGTTCATCTGGAAAGACTCTTTAATCAGGCAGGTGCCCTGACCCTGACAAAAATGTTCATTAGTATAATGTGTTCTAAAAGATATTTAATTATTTATTTGATCTATTTAATTTAATTTAATTATCTATTTGACTCCCAATCAGACTATTATAATTCAGAGTTTGCAATGTCCTTTATGCTATGGCATGATTGACTTCAGCATTCCCTTTTAATGTCTCAATCATTTATTTGTATCAATAACAAATATTACCCCAATTTTAAATACTTTGTAGTTTTTGTGGAAAAAATCTTTAAGAACAAATGTATCATATTAAAATTTTTAAAAGGCACAGAAAATATTGGAAGTATATATAATTTGGTGTTTGGGCCATACCCAGAGATATTCAGGAGTTATTCTTGACTCTACACTCAGGAACATTTCTGCTGGTGCTCAGGGGACCATATAGTATGGTGGGATAGAACCAAGGTTGGCCAGGTACAAGGCAAATTCCCTACTTACTGTACTTTCTCTCCAATCCCCAGGTTTTCATATGCTTAAGTAAATTCACCAATAGTTTTTTGTTTTGTTTTGTTTTTTGGGTCACACTTGGCGGCGCTCAGGAGTTTACTCCTGGCTCTACGCTCAGAAATTGCTCCTGGCAGGCACAGGGGACCATATGGGATACAGGGATTTGAACCACCGTCCTTCTGCATGCAAGGCAAACACCCCACCTCCATGCTATCTCTCCAGCCCCAATAAACAATTGTTTTTTTTTTGTTTTCGGGTCACACCTGGCAGTGCTCAGAGGGTACTCTTGGCTCTAGGTTCAGAAATCGCTCCTGGCAGGCTCGGGGGACCATATGGGATGCCGGGATTCGAACCACGTCCTTCTGCATGCAAGGCAAATGCCTTACCTCCATGCTATTTCTCCGGCCCCAAATTCACCAACAGTTTTGTCATTTTGATTCAGTTGGTTTCAGCATTCACTCCAATTCAGCAACATCAAAGTCAACAAAGGGGCTGAGATACAAATTCTTGAGCCTTTCCTGGACCTCCAGAACAGAAGGCGTTGGGCATAGAGTCGACTCCCTTTTCTATCAATCTCTTCCAGAGATTCGGATGCACTAAGTGAACCATTGACTTGTTCAGTAAAGTACTGTCTGCCACAGAACTATTTAGGAATTTGAAAAGGAAAATTCTCTATGCCTCAAATTACATTGAGAGCAAATTACTATTACTCCTGTTCATGCTCAAGGGACTATCTGGATGGTAAGGATTGAACCCAGGTTGGTCTGGTGCGGGGCAGACACTCTTCCTGATTATAGCTCTGGCCCTACATCCCCATTATTATAGAATAACTAGAAAGAATTTTTAACAGTTTAAACCATTTTAGCCAGTCTTTCCTCTAAAAATTAAAACACTAGATAGGGAATTCAAATTTCAAACCTGACTTGCTATGAAATTTGTATGCAATACTTCATTGTACCTGTATAATGTGCCACTGTACTTTGAAAACTACTGAATCAAATTTTAAGTCATAAAAACTAGTATTTTCCTTTGCAAACAGGGTTAATTCTGACCTGTTGGGAAATGTCAATGCTAGCTGTACTTCAGGCACTAAGAATTAAACTCAAAGACCCAAATCTCCAACTTAATCACTGTAAGGTGGCTACTAAGCAGTCAGTTACTCCTGGCTCTATGCTCAGAAATTGCTCCTGGCAGGCTCGGGGGACCATATGAGAAGCCGGGATTTGAACCACCGTCCTTCTGCATGCGATACAAACACCCTACCTCCGTGCTATCTCTCTGACCCTCGGTGTCCCTATAGTTAACTGACACCACTGACAAGTTACCAGTCCACAAAACCTTTAGAAGCAAGTTTGTAGAAATTAAATGTCTGGCATCATCTATGACATTGATAGGAATCTGAAGCCGAGACATAGGTGGTGGAAGGAGGACTGAAAAAATTATATACACTGTCAGGACCATTCCCTTTAAGACCAAACACTTGTTATGCACCATGGGTTCTTTGCTGTTAGAGCTCCAAATCAGGATAGCCCTATGTATCATCATATAATGTTAATAACTTTTTTATTTTTAATGTTAATAAATTTTTACTTGCTTTTTTTCTTCCTGGTTGAAGTCAGAATAAAAATTGCTTTTTTAAAAGACAACAAACTGCAATGCCCAATTTTAGTTGTGTAAAAACCCAGAAATCAGAAGGCATGTTTCTCCTGAAATTATTCTCCAACTCAAAACAAGTAATGCATAAAGCACATTTTTATAGTTTGACACACAGGAACTGTGTTTCAGCGAGTCCCATATCAGACCTAGAGAAGGGCTCTTTCCAGGTTATACTGGGCTAAAGTTTAAATTCTGAAGCCAATACCTTTGATCCTCCAGTAAGAAAAATACATTTTACATTTTTTAATCTTCTGTAACAGGTGGATAAAAGGGGCTTTGTAGATGCAAATTTCTGTTCTGTTCTAGCAAAAGCAGCTCAAAATCCATGCCCCTTTGGAAATATTTAGCTACCAAAGTGTAACCAGATTGGGACCTTACTCCAGGCATTCCAAGGTTTGGGTGTAAGTAGTATAGTTAAAACATGACTTTCTTAGCATCTTCTTGCAGCAAACTTGACTCTAAGGGCTAAATATGGGCAAATAACATTAGGGTATTAGAGCCTTAATTTCTAGATTTTAAAACTTTTGCAAAAATTTAAAGCCAATTTCCCTATAACATAGTTTCAATCAGTTTGGTTTGTAGACCTGTTGTATTTATATGCCTCTATACCAATTTTACATGGAAACTTCAGCTAAAAATAATCCTATAAGTGAAAATCTTAAGCAGGCCTATTTAACTGACACAAGTCCCTACAGGGGGAACAGGCACCTCTTGACAATGGGAAATAGGTGTGAGTCTAACACTACTAGCTGTAACCATCTTTTCTAATCCCTCCTTGAAGCAACATTCTACTCTTCTATTCCTAACTTCTAGTCTGGAAGTCTCAGGTCATTCATCTCCTTTCAATGGAGTAAAGGATACCAGTTGCTTGTACTTGCTCCTCCAAGTTCAAGAGAACGCTTTATGCATTCAGTTTCTGGTCAAAAGGCAAGTGGTGACAATTTTTCTTTTTATCTCCAGCAAGAGCTCTGCAGCTGAACTTGCTTTTCTTTTCCTGCCCACCACAGCCTTGCAGATTAAAGAACTATGAAAGAGTGACCTTTCACTGAATGAATTATGCTCTGTCTGAAGACAACAAATGCAGGAAGCAGGAACACATAACTCCTGTAAATAATGCATTGTGACACTTTTGACTTTTGATGAGGCTTTAGCAAAAGGCTTCAGCCAATATCTGAAACCTCTGTAATAATTTTTCATACATCTATCACAGAGCCTCCCCAGCCAGTGAGAGACAATAGCAATTCAAGAGAAATGCACTCCTCTCTAAGTCACTGATTTCTCAGCATTTTTCAGACTCTAATGTGTGCCTGGCCCATTTTAAGAACTATACATTCCCAAATTCGTATGTGTACTACATATCTTTAACCGAATAATCATAGTACAGCTCTGGCATTTTTTCTATATAAAAATATCATAGCCGCGTTTTATTTTTCTGAATTGTTGTTCTCTTTACTACTTTATTCAATAGCCTTGAGAAAAATAAAAGACCCAATTGAGAGATTCCTCGAAAAATAGCCTCCCTCTTGACCAAGAAGTGTTTTTTCTTTACAGGTATATTAAAGTCCTTTTTAAGGAGTATTAAGAATCACCCCACTTATCTTAGGTCCTAGGGGACAGACTAAATTCCTCCAGCCACTTTCAGTGTCTTCCTCAAGTTACGAACTTCAGACAAAAAGGTTTCTTTCTCTTCTCTGCCTTTTTAGGACTGCCCTCCTATCTTTTCTTTGTAACAGATTTTCAGGTGACTTTTTATTATAGAACACTGAAAACCCACAGCTTAAAAACACATGAAATGGTTTTAATGTGAACCTTTTCCCTTGCTAACTGGTTGGGGTGTGTTTACCTTCTCATAGAGTACTTAAGAAATCCCTGAAATCTTTTCGCCCAGGTTCAGTTCTAGCTACCCTTTTGTGACTGATTTAAGAACCATAGTCGGTGGCATCCTACGAACTGGGATCAGAAATCACTCTGAAGAAGAGTCTAGATCCCAGTCTGGATGGGCTGCAATAACCCGTGCAGTAATCATGTCTCCAACAGGCAGCCCCAAAGCGCTCCTCTTCCCCATTCTAACGGCTCAGAAAACATCAAACTGCCATCACCATTTGGATATGGAGCCCTAAGAGAACTAACTTCAAATCTTCATCTAAAACCTGAGAAACTCCTTTTGGTCTCAGGGCGGACGGTGGTGGCGGTGATGACAAGAATCTTTGCAAGAAAGCGCATCTGCCCAGCCCCATTCCTGTTACTCATTCATTTCCTGGGGTGTGCTCTCCTTTAGTAGGTTTATATATAGCTTCGGGGTTCTCCCCCCTTCTCAGTGCCCTTGCAGGGGGCATGCTTGCAGAGCCGAATGCTCTTCTCTCTCTTCTGGGGGGCCCAGCCCCTGGTGCTCCCCAAAGAGGCTCCTTGGCACAAAGTCCTTGCACAGCACAGGTGGAGAGAGATGCCTGAGAAGCGAGCGGTCTGGTCTTCCTTTGCCTTTGCACACAATCCCAGCGAGTCGGGAGAGATGCTTGAGAAGCCTCAGGTCTTCCTCTGCCCTTCGGCTTTGGGGGTGCGGGGGGCCCAGGGCCATGTGGTCTGGGCCCCCCACATGAGAGGTCTCCAGCACTCAACTCTGCACCCCAACTAGCAAGCAGGTGGCGTGCCAGCTGGGCCCCTGGGGTGTGGGTTGGGTGGGGACCCCGCGGGGGGCAACTTCAGGCCCCTCTGCACCCTCGAGGCACCCCACACCCTGCTCCCCTCCTCCTGAGGGGCGTCAGGCCCCCCAAGTGTGAGCCTCGCCCGCACGCACCCACTCATGGGCCCGGTGGCCGAACGTGTACAGGGCCACCTGGCTGGCCACGTCCACGATGCGCTGGATGTAGGGGTCGTGGCGCCGCAGGGCCGCCAGGCTGATGTCGCGCCCCTGGACCACGGCCGCCATCTTCCCTTCCCGCCCCGCCCCGTCCCGTCCCGTCCCGCTCTTCTCGCGAGAAGACGCGGGAATCTCGGAGGCAGGCAGGCACGCTCAGTCGAGCGCGGAGCGGAGCCCGCGCGTGCGCAGACGGTGAGTTCCGGGTTCCCCCCCCCACCGCTTCCGCCTTCCCCCTACTTCCGGGAGCTCGAGGCATGATGAGTCGATGGCCGAGCTCGCGCCCGCTCCTCACCCCCTCGGCGAGGGTTGCCTGGCAACCGATGCCCCGCCCCCTCGGCTGAGCTGGTCCCTCCACCACCTCCCTCTCTCCCTTTATTGCCTTTCTTTTTCTTTTTCTTTTTTTAAAAATATGAATCTTGATTTAAATATTTAATGAATTTGATAATATTTAATACTATTAACCTGCAGATATTTATTTGAATATGAATCTTTATTTAAGCACCATGGTTACAAGCACGTTTGTAATTGGGTTTCAGTCATTTTTTCTTTCTTTCTTTCTACTGACTACTCTTGTTTCACCTGAAAATAAGACACTGTCTTATATTCATTCATTTCTTGGCTCCCCAAGAGGGCACTAGGCCTTTTTTTCAGAGGATGTCTTATTTGTTTTCCTATGAAGAAGATGGTACACATGGAAATGAATTAATTATGAATAAATAAACACATGAAAATAAATGAATGAATGAAAGGAAACAAATGAAAATAAAGGGGATTTATTACCTGGATACTGTAGGGTAGGGTAGTACCGTCGTTGTTGACACAAATCAGACACACCGTGAATCCTACAGTATCAAGAATTTACTCAGTTTATGGTAGATTAATTTTCATTTTGAGACAGAGCCTAGGGGGCCTTGTTTTTTTTTGGGGGGGGATGCCTTATAGTTCACCCAGAAGGAAACCTGTAAGTAGGTCTTATTTTTTTCCATGAAGAAGAATATGGTACACATTTATTGTTAAATAAAAATAAAGGAAATTTATCACCTGGATATGGTACAGTAGTACGGTAGTTGTTGACACAAACTGTGAGTCCTACAGATGCTAGTCAGGGTGGCCCTAGCAACCAGTTTAAAGTAAATTAATTTTCATTCCAAGAACCCTATAGCCTTATTTTCAGGGGATGCCTTATAGTTCACCCAGAATGGAAACCTGTAAGTAGGTCTTATTTTCGGGGAAACATGGTAGAATCGTTGCTTGATAACTGGGCCTTGGGATGCATCTCTTAGATGTGTTCAGTACCTTGCTACATCCTCTTTTTGGTGTTTGGTGGTCAAATCTATTAGAATAAGTAAGCCTCAAGCATTTGTGGCTACACACAAAGAGAAACTTCAGTTCTTTTTTGGGCGAACATCCACTCAGTGTGTGGTTCTTAAAATTTCTTGGAAATTCCGAAGACAACTCCTCATACCTTTATCATATTAAGGGTCTGTCAGGCCAGACCCATTTTCACAATACTATATCTGAATTAAGTTTCTGTCAACTGAGTTGACATTTGCACGATGAGTTAAAGTCTTAGCATGAATCAAGGCAGAGGCGCCAAACTGTAGAAGCCAGTGTCATTTGAGAGTGTTCCTCATATGGGTTAAGTCAATGTTATTAAAGTTCAATCTTTTTTCCCCCAGCTGTAAGTTTGTTGATTTTAATAATTTTAGGTGATATGACTACAATAGTGTTAATGTTTATAGTATTTTCTGGGGGTCCTGTCCAGGTGAATATATCAAAGAGGGATGTTGAGAGAAATAAGAAAAGTTACAGAAATAAGAGAAAAAGCCTAGGATCGGGGGTTCACAGCCCAATAGTTAGAAAACCTCAACTGTCTTGTACAGTATTTATTGCTTAGTACCAGTTCACGTCAGAAAAAGAGAAATTTTCTTTGGCCAAATGCCAAAATCTTAATCTATCCGGGTTAGAGTCTTAAACATCTGAGGACCTTAGTGTATAGGAACAAACATCTGTGAACTGAGCTTTCTGTAGAGAAGATTCTTCCAAGAGAGAGAACAGAGATAAAGTAGTTTTATAGCATTAATGTTCTGAGTTTAAAGTTCCCACAAACTGTCCATCCTGTCCATCTCCTTTCTCTATATTAACTCTTAGTCCCCAACAGATATTGATGTACAAAACCACTGCACCCTTTGAGTATAGTTTTTAATTTCTGGTTAGAGCCATAGCACCATTACACCATCAAACCATTTTGCTTTGCACTCGGTGGACCCAGGTGGATTCCCTGGCACCCCATTGGATCTCCCAAACCTGCCTAAAGTGATTTCTGAGCGCAGAGTCAGGAATAATTCCTGAGCACTTCTGTGTGTGGCCCCAAAACAAAACAAGTAAATAACAGGTAGGGAAAAAGAAGTCTTCATGTGAACTGACTATCAAAATCCCTTACTTGCCACCAGGAAGTTGAACTTGAACTGCAAGTTGAATTCACGTTTTCACTTTGTATCTTCACTGAATACTATACTTAACTTGAAAGAAATATGGACACACTGGTTATTCAGGCAGGTCTTTTTGAGAGCCGTCCCACCCCTCCCCCAATGAAATCCCTGTACCTGTCACTTTGGGAAATGAGAGAGAAAATTATTGTTGCTAGTGATATTCTTTGAGCTAGCAAAAAAAAAAAAAAAAAAAGTTTAGGAAGTGTGCACCCACGTGCAATGAGTTTAAGAGCCTCTTCCATGGAAAATCTTTTTTGTTCTGTTTTGTTATGGGGTCATAGTCAGCAGTGCTCAGGTATTACTCCTGACTTTGACCATATGGGATTCAGGGGACAGAACTCTGGCTGGCCACTTGCAAGGCAAGCACTCTACCCACTATGCTGATGCTCTGCTCCTTCGCTCTTTTTTTAAATTTGGTTTTTGGGCCATACTTGGAGCTGATCAGGGCTTCCTCCTGGCTCTGTGCTCAAAGATCACTCCTGATGAAATTGGGGGAGCATATGGGATGCTGGGGATCAAATCTGAGTAGTCACATACAAGGCAAGTTTCTCCTTACCTTTGTACTATTTCTCCAGCCTCAGGAAAGTCTTCTCTTTATTTCTTTTATTGGTAATATAAAGCTATTTAATAAGAGGGCACATGGGGTCAAATGTTCAAAAATTGTTTCAGATGCTTGGAAAGAAACAAGTTAGATTTAGATCTTAAGAGCTAAACCAGATAGATTCTACACATTGAAATCATAACTTAGAAATTGTCATTAAACATCACATGTTCATATTGCTTTCCAGGCAAACAATTCTAAACTTCTTTAATGTATAATTATTTTCTCCTCCTCCTCTTCCTCCTTCTTCGTGAAGCAGCATAGTTTTAATTAAAAGAAATTTACTTAGAGAGATGTGAAGGGAGGAGAGAGCACCGGCCTTTCAGAATAGAAAAGGCCAATACTAATATTTTTAACTTGTAACTCCCATCATTACTTTTTTGATGGTCCTTTAAATGCTATATGTCAGTGGTGAGTATTGAACAAGACAAGAGACAAAGATGGCTCAAATCTAGAAAATGAAAACTAACCTATTTGTTGTTGTTGGTTTTGGAATGTTTATTTCATTTAAAGGAAAGTGAGTAATACACCCAGACAAACTACTTAGAAAATTGACGGCATGGTCTGGAGCAATACTATAGCGGGTAAGACAATTCCCAGCATCCCATGTTTACCAGAACACTTCCAGGTATGAGTCCCAAGAGCAGAACAGGAGTAAACCCTGAACACTGCAGTATGTGAACCAAAACTCAAAAACAAAACAAAAAGAGAAAAGAAAAGTTGGGTGGCAATACAGATAATTAATTAATGTGCCAGCTTCTTTGCTTCTTGAACTTTTGTCTCCAGAAATAGGACTATTGCATTGTAGGGTTTGGTTTTTGTCTTTACTAGATATTACACAGCTGTTAATACAAGTATTTGTAACAGTCTTTTTTTCTACTAGCAGTACACCAGGTACCTACTTTTCCCACACCTTCAACACTTGGCATTGTAAGACTTTTCCATTTCCCCCAATCTTATAGGAAAATATAATGGAATATCTTGTTCATTTTATTAATTAATCAATCAAGTTTTTTAAATCTCTAAACCAACATGGTCAAATAGAACTTTATATAATCATAGATAAGTTTCTTTTTCATGAATTCATCTTTATTTTAGTCCTCTAAACCAGTGTTTCTTTTTCTGTGTTTCCTTCTGCGCTTGTTTCCTACCTGTGGATTCTCCTATTTTGCTGTTTGCCCATTCCATTTTGTGCCATGGTCTCATATCTATGAGATATATTCTTTTTTGGTTACCTCTGACCCCTTTGGAATATCCTGGGGGGGCCATATAGTTCTTCCCCCAACCCCAGTTGAAAAATACTTCTCTGTACTACCATTAGATTTCCTGTAAAGAAAATCTGAACCTATTATCCCAAGTTTAAATTTTGACAAATTTTTAAAAGATTATCTATTGTCTATATATTGCACTAAATTATATAGTTTAGTAACCAAGGATTTGTACCTAGCCCTGCTCTCTATTATCAGCTTACTTCACATACCTGATCCTACAATTTCTGTGCTGAAACCTTCAATCATCTCTAAACATATCATGTATAGGCCTATTTCTAAGCTTTTGAATACCCATGCAGATCTGTTTGCTATGCTTTGTCTTCCCCAGGGAACTCTTTACAGATAGGTTTGGTGGTGGTAATAATGAGTGGGATTAAACAATTTGTATTATGAAGCATCAATCTTTGATAGATTTGTTTATCTCAGTGACCCGATATTCTCCAAATGAACAATGTCTGGTTTTATATAGGCAGTCAAGCATTAATGGATTTTATAGCTGGCTATGAAAGTTAACATTTCAGGTAATATATTGCAACTAATCTTTAAGAATCTTATGGGGCTGAAGCGATAGCACAGCAGTAGGGCATTTCCCTTGCACGTGGACAACCCGAGACAGACCTGAGTTCGATTCCTGATCTCCCATATAGTCCCTGAGCCTGCCAGGAGTAATTTCTGAGCCCACAGCCAGGAGTAACTTCTGAGCACTGCCAGATGTAGCCCCCAAACCAAAAGCAAAAAACAAACAAACCCCAAAACAAAAAAAAAAATCACTTGTCAAGTTTTGTTTACTAAAGGAGAAAATTTACAGCTGAAAAGATTTAAGATACTTGACCCTTTTCTAGTTACATATTTGTTTACAAACCAGAATTTCTTCACATTTTTCAAACAAAATAAATATTAGCAAAAAGTCACTTAATTTGTAAACTTAACTTGTCTTTTATTTAGTTATTTGTATTCCTATAAGAAGACACTTAAAATTTAAAAAGATTTTTATAAAATAATTTTCATTCTAGATCTTTTGGGAACAAATATTATTCATCATAAAATGTTATTTGTATTTACATTTCACGATTTCATGATCATTGTGCTTAAATGAATATTTAGATATTATTAATGTTATCTATCTTAATTTCCAATCTGTTTATATAGATAATTTAAATTTTTATAGCCTTTTTAATAGCTTTTGATAGTGTAAAGTGATATTGAGATTAAAAAATTGAAAATCAAAGATCTAATGCATTTATTGGATGTTGACTATTAGAACAACAGTGAATTCTTGAATTCTTACCATATTAGATATAGAAAAACCCGAGCTGTGGTATAGGTAGTTGCTCAAAGCACTTGCCTGAATGAGTTGCAATATAATATTTTACTTTAATTCTAACTTCCAGTGAAGGAGACTACAGCAGTGACTTTCAAAGTTCAGCTCACTTGGAATCTGGCCTAGGTCTACATATTTAGCTATGTACGTTCTAGACTACTGTACACATAAATGTACACTTTAAGGGGCCGAAGAGATGGTTGCAGGCATTTAAGGCTCTTGTCTGGCATGTAGCTGACCCAGATTTTATTTCTGGCACAACATTTGGTGCCTGAATACTGATTACATAGTGATTCCTGGGAGCAGAGCAAGGAGTAAGCCCTGAGCACTGCTGAGTATGGCTCCTTCTCCCCCCAAATTTTAAAACACATTCATACCTATATATATTCCCACTGTAACTTCACCTGGTCCTTTCTTTTATTTTTTTCTTTTCTTTTCTTTTCGTTTTTTTGGGGGGCCACATCCGGTGGCGCTCAGGGGTTACTCCTGGCTATCTGCTCAGAAATTGCTCCTGGCAGGCACGGGGGACCACAAGGGATGCCAGGATTTGAATCAATCACCTTACTTCCTGGGATTGGCTGCTTGCAAGGCAAACGCCACTGTGCTATCTCTCCAGCCCCACACCTGGTCCTTTCTTTGCATCTTTGTCTTCATAATATATATATATATATATATATATATATATGTATGTATGTATGTATGTATGTATGTATGTATATATATCGACAGCTTCAGGCATCTGCAGAGAATCCGAAGGGGCATTTGGCCCAAATCTGGGGCCCCCAAAGTTCAAATGCATTCTCTTGATTTCTTTGTATCATGATCAAGAAACTCATGTCATGCCTGTCCAGTGGGGCCTGACTGTGAGAAACTGTGAGTGTTGCCTGTGTGTGTTTGTCTCCTGTTCTGTCTCCTGAACCTCTTGGGAGTGGGCCGAAAAGAGCCCAGAAAATTCACTCTCCCAGAGGCTCCAGAAGAGCATGGCTGCTTCACTTTGCTATGCGGCCATGCACTCTTTCTAAGGAAAGAATGCCACTGCAACAAGAAGAAAAAATCACACCAAGAACTATGCTGGATCACTGAAGCCCAGTATTTCTCCTCGGACTGTCTTCTCTGCTGCATGATCAGGCCTAAGATTTGATCCTGTGTGAGGCTTCATCCACAGAGCGCTCCCCTTCCTTGGAGGCAAGTCGACCCACCCAGAAAGAGCAGAGCGAGAGGAGTGAGGCCACGCACATCATTTAGCCAATGAATACCACCACAACACGTAGAAAAACCCACAATACAAGTGTGACAATGGGGAAACAACGCAGGCCAGCATCAGACATAGAGAATGAAGATGACGAAAACGGCCAATCAACTAATCAATCTCTCAGATAAGGAGTTTAGAAAAGAAATATGGAAGATGCTCAAAGAACTCAAAGAAACCATGGATCGAGTTGAACAGAACACTAATAAGAACCAAGAAAATATAAAGACAGAAATCACAAAACTCCAAACTGTAATAACAGGTCAAATAACAGGCCTGAAAAACTCAGTAAACGAATTGAATGACAAAATAGATAAGCTCTCCAACAGGGTAACAGAAGCTGAGAATAGAATTGGTGCTGTGGAAGATGAGATAAATAACAACTCCATACAGTAGGAGAGATTGGAAGAAAAACTTAAAGCAAATGAACAGACAATAAAAAAATTAGTCAAAGAATGGGAACAGATGAAAATAGAAGTGTATGATAAGCTCAACAAAAATAACTTAAGAATCTTTGGAGTCCCAGAGACCCAGGAAGAAATTTTCCAGGAAGAATCAATGGTCAAGAACATCATTAAAGAGAAACTTCCAGAGTTAAAGAATATATGCGATCAAATCCTGCATGCCTGAAGAGTACCAACCAAAAGAGACCCCAGAAAAAATACCCCAAGAGACACATCCTAGTCACAATGATGAATCCCATAGATAAAGACAGAATTCTGAAAGCAGCAAGATCAAATAGGGAAATTACATTCAAGGGAGCATCCTTGAGATTTACAGCAGACCTGTCACCAGAAACACTCAAGGCCAGAAAGCAGTGGTGGGACATAGTGACAAAACTTAATGAAATAAATGCTTTGCCTAGAACACTATATCCAGCAAAACTCACTTTCAGGTTTGAAGGAAGAATACATGGTTTCACAGACAAACAACAGCTCAGAAACTTTACAGACTTAAAACCAGTCTTAAGATAAAAACTGAAAGACATAATTTAAGACAAGATTGACCAAAAGACACACCAAATTTCCATATAAAGATGGCATTAAATCCCAGGACAATTATTTCTCTCAATGTCAATGGACTAAATGCACCAGTTAAGAGACACAGAGTGACTAAATGGATCAAAAAACTCAATCCAACCTTTTGCTGCCTACAAGAAACGCACCTGAATAGTCAGAACAAACATAGACTAAATATTAGAGGCTGGAGGAAAGTTATCCAAGCAAACAACACCCATAAAAAAGCTGGAGTGGCCATACTAATATCAGATGATGCAAACTTTATACTCAGGAAAGTTGTAAGGGACAAAGATGAACATTTTGTATAAATCAAGGGGTATGTACAACAGGAAGAAATCAACCTCCTAAACATATATGCACCAAATGAGGGGCCAGCAAAATATTTAATACAATTGTTGACAAATCTGGAAAATAATGTCAATAACAACACGATAATTGTGGGGGACCTCAACATGGCTTTGTCAACACTGGATAGTCAACCAGACTGAAACCCAACAAGTATATACTAGACCTGAGAAGAGAAATGGAAAAAAGAGGCCTAGTATGTATATATATATATATATATATATATATATATATATATACATACTATATATACTATATATACTATATATATATATATATATATATATATATAGAGAGAGAGAGAGAGAGAGAGAGAGAGAGAGTGAGGACACTCCATTCTCAGAAACCTGGATAACCATTTTTCTCCAATGTACATGAGACATTCTCCAGGATAGACTACATGCTGGCACATAAAACATACCTCCATAATATCAAGAGGATAGAAATTTTGCAGGCTACCTTGGCTGACCACAAGGCTCTGAAATTATATGTGAATTCCAAAGGGACACAGAAGAAAAACTTTAACAGCTGAAAGTTAAACAGCCTCATACTGAATAACCAGTGGGTCCAAGAGGAAATCAAAGAGGAAATCAAAACTTTCCTGGAGAGAGGTGGAGGGGAGAGAGGGAACAGAAGGGGAGGGCCAGAAGGGGGAGGGAAAAAAAAGAAAAAAAATCTTTCTTGGAAACAAATGATAATAAAGACACAAACTATCAGAACTTATGTGACACAGCAAAAGCAGTACTGAGAGGAAAATTTATAGCTTTGCAAGCACACATCAGGAAGGAAAAAAAAAGCTACCTGAATAGCTTAATGATGAAGCTCATATAATTAGAAAGTGCTCAACAAAAGGACCCAAAAATAGGGAGACAGAAGGAAATAACAAAGCTGAGAGCAGAAATCAATGAATTGGAAACCCAAAAAAACAATCCGAAAGATCAACAAAAGCAGAAGTTGGTTCTTCGAAAAAATAAACAAGATTGATAGACCACTAGCAAAACTAACAAAGAAAGAGAGAAAGAGAAACTTGATAACTCATATTAGGAATAAAAAAGGAGAAATCACTACTGAATGGCAGAGACTCAAAGGGTAATCAGAAACTACTTTGAGAAACTCTATGCCACTAAAAATGAGAACCTGGAAGAAATGGATAAATTCTTGGACTCTTATAATCTTCCACGGTTGAAAGAAGAGGATGTAGCATATCTAAACACCCCCATCACTATTGATGAAATTAAAACGGTAATCAAATGTCTGCCCAAAAACAAAAGCCCAGGCCCAGATGGATTCACTAATGAATTTTTTTCAAACTTTCCAAGAGGAACTACTACCAATCCTGGAAAAACTCTTTCATGAAATAAAAAAAACGGAAACACTTCCAAATAGCTTTTATAAAGCCAACATCACCTTGATACCTAAACCAAACAGAGATGCTATGAAAAAAGAAAATTACAAACCAATATCGCTGATTAATGCAGATGCAAAGATCCTCAACAAAATCCTGGCAAATAGGATTCAATGCTTCATTAAGAAGATTATCCACTACGATCAAGTAGGTTTCATCCCAGGAATGCAAGGATGGTTTAACACCCGTAAATCTATCAACATAATACACAACATCAACAACAAGAAAAATAAAAATCAGATGATCATATCAATAGATGCAGAGAAAGCATTTGATAAGGTCCAACACCCATTCTTGATCAAAACTCTCAGCAAGATGGGAATGAAAGGAACCTTACTCAATATAGTTAAGGCCATCTACCACAAGCCAGTGGCAAATATTATCCTCAATAAAGAAAAACTAAGAGTCTTCCCTCTAAATTTTGGCACAAGACAAGGCTGTCCTCTTTCACCACTCCTATTCAGCATAGCACTGGAAGTACTCGCTATAGCAATTAGGCAAGAAAAAGATATCAAGGGAATCCAGATGGAAAGGAAGAAGTCAAGCTCTCGCTGTTTGCAGATGCCATGATAGTCTACTTAGAAAACCCTAAAGACTCTACCAAAAAGCTTCTAGAAACAATAGACTCATATAGCAAGGTGGCAGGCTACAAAATTAACACACAAAAATCAATGGCCTTTCTATACACCAATAGTAATAAGGAAGAAATGGACATTAAGAAAACAGCCCCATTCACAATAGTACCACACAAATTCAAATATCTTGGAATCAACTTGACTAAAAACGTGAAGGACCTATACAAAGAAAACTAAAAAACTCTGTTCCAAGAAATAAGAGAGGACATGTGGAAATAAAAACATATACCCTGCTCATGGATTGGCAGAATTAACATAATCAAAATGGCAATACTCCCCAAAGCATTTTATAGATTTAATGCAATCCCTCTAAAGATACCCATGACATTCTTTAAAGAAGTGGATCAGGAACTTTTGAAATTTATTTGGAACAATAAACACCCTAGAATAGCTAAAGCAATCACTGGGAAAAAAGAATATGGGAGGAATTACTTTCCCCAACTTTAAACTTTACTACAAAGCAATAGTTATCAAAACAGCATGGTATTGGAATAAGGACAGACCCTCAGATCAGTAGAATAGGCTTGAATACTCAGAGAATGTTCCTCAGACATACAATCACCTAATTTTTGATAAAGGAGCAAGAAATCCTAAATGGAGCAAAGAAAGCCTCTTCAACAAGTGGTGTAGGCACAACTGGCTAGCCACTTGCAAAAAGTTGAACTTAGAACCCCAGTTAACTTCATGTATGGAGGTAAAATTTAAATGGATTAAAGATCTTGATATCAGACTGAAACCATAAGATATATAGAACAACATGTAGACAAAACACTCCAGGACATTGAGACTACAGGCATATTCAAGGAGGAAACTGCACTCTCCAAGCAAGTGAAAGCAGAGATTAACAGATGGGAATATATTAAGCTGAGAAGCTTCTGCACCTCAAAGGAAATAGTGCCCAGGATACAAAGCCACCCATTGAGTGGGAGAAACTATTTACCCAAAACCCATTAGATAAGGGACTAATCTCCAAAATATACAAGGCACTGACAGAATTTTACAAGAAAAAAACCATCTAATCCCATCAAAAAATGGGGAGAAGAAATGGACAGACACTTTGACAAAGAAGAAATACAAATGGCCAAAAGACACATGAAAAAGTGCTCCACATCACTAATCATCAGGAAGATGCAAATCAAAACAACTTTGAGGTATCACCTCACACCGCAGAGATTGGCACACATCACAAAGAATAAGAACAAACAGTGTTGTCGGGGATGTGGAGAGAAAGGAACTCTTATCCACTGCTGGTGGAAATTCTGTCTAGTTCAACCTTTATGGAAAGCGATATGGAGATTCCTCCAAAAACTGGAAATCGAGCTCCCATACGATCCAGCTATACCACTCCTAGGAATATACCCTAGGAACACAAAAATACAATACAAAAATACCTTTATTACACCTATATTTATTGCGCCACTATTTACCATAGCAAGACTCTGGAAACAGCCAAGATGCCCTTCAACAGACGAATGACCAAAGAAAGTATGGTACATATACACAATGGAATATTATGCAGCTGTCAGGAGAGATGAAGTCATGAAATTTTCTCATACATGGATGTACATGGAATCTATTATGCTGAGTAAAATAAGCAGAATGGTCTCACTCATCTATGGGTTTTAAGAAAAATGAAAGACATTCTTGCAATAATAACTTTCAGACACAAAAGAGAGATGAGCTGGAAGTTACAGCTCACCTCATGAAGCTCACCACAAAGAGTGATGAGTTTAGTTAGAGAAATAACTATATTTTGAACTATCCTAATAATGAGGATGTATGAGGGAAATAGAAAGCCTGTCTAGAGTACAGGTGGGGATTGGGTGGGGAGGAGGGATTTGGGACATTGGTGATGGGAATGTTACACTGGTGATGGGTGGTGTTCTTTACATGACTGAAACCCAAACACAATCATGTATGTGGGGCCGGCGAGGTGGCGCTAGAGGTAAGGTGTCTGCCTTACAAGCACTAGCCAAGGAAAGAACCACGGTTCGATCCCCCGGCGTCCCATATGGTCCCCCCAAGCCAGGGGCAATTTCTGAGCGCATAGCCAGGAGTAACCCCTGAGCATCTAACGGGTGTGGCCTGAAAAACCAAAAAAAAAAACAAAAAAAAAAAAACAAAAAACACAATCATGTATGTAATCAAGCTGTTTAAATAAAATATATAAAAAATTAAAAAAATATATATTTTATATTTTTAAAATAAAAAAATTGTAAAATATATAAGATCTATAATATATAAAATATATAAAATAAAAGTGTTATTGAAAAATTCTTGATATAGATACCAAGATGTCTATGCCAGTTTAATAAATACTAGTTAACTAAATTAATTTTATGGCCCAAACAGTTAAAAGAAATAGGACTACAGTAATAGAATACAACACTGACTAGACAAATCTCTGTTAGCCCATTAGCTTGTTTTCAGTATTATTGAGCTGTCTCTTTTTGATCAGATGCTACTAAAAATAAGTTTAATTTGTCATATGGACAATGGGGAATTTTGTGATTCACGCTTGAATTAATCCAATGCTCTCACTTGATTAGCTCTCCTAATTTTGATTATTCAGCATGAATCCATTCCCTCATACATACATTCACTGGGAAATTTCTTTCCCTTTTCCCTCGCTTCTGCCCATAAGTTCCATAATCATTCTTTCAGACAGTTTTTCTCCTAATTTTTAGGTTTTATCTTTAAAGAAGAAAGAAGAAATCCTGGCTCCCTACATGGCTTTGAGCTCAATAGAGAAGACAAGCTCTATAGGGAATCGCTCTTACACCTTCAATATTCATAAAGCAACACTGTCCTATAACCTGTGCAACCTTACCACTGTCATAATCCACAACCACGCTCATAGAGAGTATGCTGTGTGAAATCCAGTCATGTATTTTTACAACTGATTGTTGCTGCTTGTGTCTGTACTGAGGTGATAGGATCACGTCATTGGAGGCTCTGATTACATAGATGAGTAAAATGAACTCGCTATTTCCTGTGTATTTGGAGATTCGAATAAGTGAACACACACAGCAAAGAAGGGTGCTTTTTTTATCTTGGGAAGTGGGGCCACACCTGGGACAACTTCTAGCCTGGTGTTGGGGTCACTTCTAGTGGTATTCAGATGATTATGTGGTGCCAGGCATTGAACTTGGAGCATTTGCAGTGGAAAACATGCAATGTACCCCTTGGCGTCTTCTCCCCAGGCAAGAAGGGCTGGTAAATTTTATGGGAGGGCAGGGGAGGTCCATGCAGAATTCAGGGAGTCAGGGGTGCTTCTGGATGAAGAGCTATTTAGTCCTGCAGTGCTGAGTCCTATCTAGACCACCCTAGTGGTCCTTTGCAGCCTCCAGCTCAGGCACTCAGCAATGTTGGAGGGGTCATGGAATGCTAGGATGGAACTGTTGTGCCTGCATGCAAGGCATGTCCCTTGCCCTTAATCTCTCTGACTCCTGGATTTTATTTTATTTTGAGAGATTTGGGGCCGCACTTAGCGGTGCTCGGGGGTTACTCCTAGCTCTGCACTCGGTCATTTCTAACAATGCTTGGGGAACCATATGGGATGCCAGGGTTTGAATCCAGGTTGGCTGCTTTCTAGGTCTACCTGGCGTACTATCACCCTAGCCCAAGTCTCCTGATTTTTTACTCCTGGCTCCTGGAAGAACTTGAAGGATCATACGGAGTGTCAGGGATCAAATCCAGGTCAGCTGCATACAAAGCAAATTCCCTGCAGGCAGTTTTTATAGATGACACCCAACTCTTGCTTTATATTAAAAAATTAAATAATCAAAGAGCCATCTCTTGTCTCTCCTGTCTTAAGATCTGAAATGTTTTCTTCTAAATGGCTTGCTGTTCTTTGTCCTTTGCCTGTTTCTGCCCTTAGCCTGGGATGACCTTTGCCCTGAAATCTAACCTCTGCCTCCCTGCTTTTCAGTCCTTCTTTCCTATTATCCCTTAGGATACTCTGCTTGTTTTTCGTGTCACACTTTAACTAATTTTATTTTGAATTATCGTGGTTTATTTCATTTTTCTTTTGTTATATCTATATTTCTCCACTTGCATAAAAGAATAGACATCAAACTCACTGTAATTTGAGGAGAGCTGTTAAAGAAACCAACAACAGTTACAACAATTACCCAACACATTACCTTGGTGTTTCCTGACAGATAAGCCAACAAGGAGGAAATGGTTGTTTCGTAATTTAAAATTTTTAAATATACTTTATCATTCAACATGTCTTTCTGGCACTTGGTTCAATGCTGAAACTGTTGTAGTAAATGCTGATTCCATGAACTGAATCATGAGGTAGCTGTCAGTTTTTTTTTTTTTTTAATGAATTCATGATTTATAAAATACTGAAATCCAAGTTAGAAGAGAACATACAGTAGCAAATCCTATCTCTCAGAGCCTACACTCTTTGCTGTTGCCTGCATTGGGACACACCCAGCAATGCTTAGTCTGCACTCAGGAATCACACTTTGGCTACATGCAGGACAAGTCGTGCTTTAAGCCAAGTACTCTCTCTGGCCCCAGAGACTAAAGTCTAAGGACAATAGGAAAAAAAAAAAACAAAAACAAAACCTTATTTTAATTTCATATACTGAAGGATAAAGAAAGATTAAAAAAAAGAAGGGATAACTTGGAGATTGGGAGTTACTTTAAAAAAAAGCCACCTAAGGGTTGGAGAGATAGTACAGTGGTAGGACATTTGCCTTGCATGCGGCCAACACAGGACAGACCTGGGTTTGAACCCCAGCATCCCATATGGTCCTCCATGCTTGCCAGGAGCTATTTCTAAGCCCAGAGCCAGGAGTAACCCCTGAGTGCTGCAGGGTGTGACTGCCCAAACCAAAGAAAAGCCACATAATTTTCCGTCAAGTAGCATTAGGTTCATCTCCCTGGCCCATGGGACTTTGATCTTTTTGCTAAGATTCTTTTTTTCTCCCCAAATACATAAAGCTCAAAACTTATAGGCTAAACACAGACTTCTGCCTATTTACTACTTTGGATAATTTTAAAATAAAGTTTCCAAATAACTTTACTAATAACAACCTATTTCTAGGTTATTGTATAACCTAGGTTATTATTACATAGCCTAGAAATAACAACAAACATTTCTATAACATTTCTATATTCCTTAACCTGTGCACCTCAATTCAGTTAACTCCACAGAACTGACTTTCTTGTGTGGTACCAGAAAACTTACTATGCTATCTTGAGCCAATGTTGGTGACTTTGGTGTTTCTTTTCTTTTCTTTTTTTTTTTTTTTTTTTTTTTTTTTGGTTTTTGGGCCACACCCGGCATTGCTCAGGGGTTACTCCTGGCTGTCTGCTCAGAAATGGCTCCTGGCAGGCACGGGGGACCATATGGGACACCGGGATTCGAACCAACCACCTTTGGTCCTGGATTGGCTACTTGCAAGGCAAACGCCGCTGTGCTATCTCTCTGGGCCCAGTGTTTATTTTCTTTTTTTTTTTTTTTTTTGGTTTTTGGGCCACACCCTGTGACGCTCAGGGGTTACTCCTGGCTATGCGCTCAGAAGTTGCTCCTGGCTTCTTGGGGGACCATATGGGACGCCGGGGGATCGAACCGTGGTCCGTCCTAGGCTAGCGCAGGCAAGGCAGGCACCTTACCTCCAGCGCCACCGCCCGGCCCCTCAGTGTTTATTTTCTAATTATTTTATATTGGTCATGATGATACTTCATGCTAAAATGTGGCATTTTAAAGTTTCATATAACAGTTTTTAAAAATAATTGCTAGTATAAATAAAAAGTCTGGGTCTTGTCTGCTTTCTGTTTTAGCTCACAAACAGTGGTATGCGGAGGCAACTCCCAGCCCAGTGCTCATGAGACACCCCTGGCAGTGCTTGGGGATAAAGTATGTACTTCTGGCCCTTGGATATAGAATTTTTTTTGGGGGGGGGGTCACACCCGGTGATGCTCAGGGATTACTCTTGGCTATGCACTCAGAAATCGCTCCTGGCTTGGGGGACCATATGGGATGCCGGGGATTGAACCAGGCTCATCCTGGATCTGCCGCATGCAAAGCAAATGCCCTACCGCTTGTGCCACCACTCAGGCCCCTGGAACTAGAATTGTTATGTCATTGCAATGACTGAGATAAAATTTACCACCAGTCAAGTTAATTGTAGAAGCATGGGAATTTTAAAATGTTTGAAAATAAGAATATAATGGAAAAAATTGGGGTTTTATAGCCATGAATATTTGTGTACAAATGTAGATGGACTTTTTACGGCACAACCACTTACCAACATAAATACACAGTCTGCTTTATTTGTACTTCTTTCTGTGTTGTGCAAATGATCTTTGTACTTCACATTTGTCCTCCAAAAGAATGTGTTGGTAGAGGGAAAGAGGATCTTGGAGGATATGTCCCGAGTGTTTGAGACTTTGAAGTGACTTAAATATTGATGCTGGCTGTGTTGCTAGAAATTGTATACCATAGAATACAGGAAGGAGACACTGAATGCCTGCTTTCTCCCTGTGCGGGAAAACTGTTTGATTCTACATGATATTAATTGTTTTCAATAAGTGGTTCATTTCTTTTATAAGCAGCAGAACACAGTGGAAAGAGTCAACTCTAGAAAGGTAGAGTCCTACAGCTCCCTGATCTTTATGACTTTCAATGAGTGACTCTTACCTGTAACTTAGAAGTCACTTATATTTGCCCTATTCATGGGGAAATGGAGATCAGGTGAGAAAATAAATCTGAAAAGACACTTTCAGTCTATAAAAATTTCTGCAAATCAAAAGGCTATCATATCTTCATAATCAATATTATTAGTATTTTTTTATCATCGTCATTATTCCTAATGAAGCCACAGAAGGGATCTGTCTGGTTCATTGCCTGATCAATGCTAACAACTATCTCAACAAAGTTCTAAGTGATAAGGAATAGGTTAATTCCCAAGTCAGTGCATTATTAATATCATTATAAGATAGAGGATGTAGGTAAAAATATATTTATCAGATATTTTCCAGACGAGAACCAATAATGTTCTAGCTCTGAATGATCTAGCTCTGAATTATACATAGTACTCCATGATAGTCCAAAGGGGTTAAGATGTACAATAGTCATCAAAGCAACTGGGAGCAGAATAAAAGTGGGTAGATGGGCTTTATGAAGTTGGTCTATGATGAGCCTCTTAAAGGACCTGAACTCCCCCCCAGTATTCCCAGAAGTTGCCTCTATCATCTGAACTGCCCTGGACCATACATGCACATTCTCCCTAATTTCTCCTTGCCTCTTTCTACCCACTTCATCTTTTTTTTTTTTAATTTTGGGTCACTTCTGACAATATTCAGAGATTACTCCTGATTCTGCACTCAGGAATCACTTCTTGTGGGCACAGGAGGCCATAAAGAACACCATGGATCAAGCTCAAGACAGCCGCATGCAAGGCAAGAACCTCCCCACTGTAGTATTTACCTCTCCAGTTCCCCCCATACCACCAATTCCATTCAATATATTGACATTGTCATGTGCTTCGAACTACACAATTATATCTGTTTTGCTTGTTTGTATTTGAGCTTCACACCAGCCATGCTCAGGGTTTACTCCTAGCTCTGTGCTCGGGGATTGCGTCTGGCAGTGCTCTGGAGACCATGCGTGGTACAGGGGATTGAACCAGGTTGGCTGTGTGCAAGGAAAGCTTCCTACTTGGTCCAGACTGTCTCTCCAGACTTCAACAACATCTCTTTCCATTGTTTTCCAATGTCCAAAATATGCGAGGACATGGGAAAGTGACTTTGATTCCTTATGAGGAAATAATAAGCAAAAACTGCAGACTTAACTGTGATGACTATTGTCCCTAAATCTTAGAACCTGATTTCAAAGACACAAAGACAACGTGGAAAGGGCAAGTTGAGATGGCAAAGGACACGTCTTCCTATTTAACTAGCTCACCATGGAAGGAAGATGACAGTGTGACATCCACCTGTAGTATAACTTTGTGACCAATTTTACATAAAGGACCTTTGGTTCCAGCGTAGAGCAGAGGTGTGAGGAATGACTAGTGAGTTGTCCTTTAGATTTGAGAACTTTCATCATGTGGGAGGTGACTGCCATGCTGGCAGGTCCTAGCTGCAAACAGGTCACAAGAGGAATGGCCTTGTGACGGTTTTGTCTGGGGTGAGTCCACAGAGCTGAACAGGCCACTGAACTCCTTTTTTATCCCCTCCCACACCTGGAAGTGCTCAGAGATCACTCCTGGCGGTCTTGCGTGACCATGTGGGGTCCAGAGACTGAACCTGGATTGGTCACGTGTAAGACAAGTTCCCTATCCTCTGTACTGTTGCTCTGAATTCCTTTGTCAAGCCAAGGGATCTCACCAGAAAGGCATCTCCCAGCACCCAGTTCTCTGCTTCTCTATGAAACGGCCTCTATTCCTATCACAAGTAACACAACTTACCTACATATGGAGAAATCCAGAAAACAAAATTAACAATATTTTATGAACATAGAAATTAGGTCAAGGTAGCAACCTGCAGGGCTTTTAAGTATCGTCACAAAACTGAAAGCTGAGTGCTTTGATCAAGACAGAGAGGAGCTGCCTTTTGTTTGCTGTGAAGTCTCATTCTGAGGAAAGAGGTCACTTTGGGAGGAAGGTAAGCCTGCTCTCAATACCCTTGAAGTGTCTCCTGCCAGAGATAATGGGCTCTCCCTAGCACTGCTGGGAACCCAGGGCTCACAGAATCAATACTGGGCCTGATGGCGAGGGTCACTGCACAGATTGTCAATGTGCTGCCCCTTGGGTGCTAGAGGCTGCCAAGGCTTCTGTGAGCAGCACTGAGGAGGTGGCCTAAGCACCAGAGATTTAATGTGCGGCTGGCTTCAAGCTTGCAGAACAGTGTGCTACTTGTGATAGGAACAGAGGCAGTTCTAGGGTACTTGCCTTGCACATGACCAACCCAGGTTCAGTCCCTGGCACCCCATTACCCATTGAGTTGACTCCCAGGCCTTCTGAGCAGAATTTCTTTGGGGGGCAATGCTCAGGGGTTATTCCTGGCTATGCACTCAGGAATTGCTCCTTTTGGTATTTAATTTGGGGGTACCAGGGATTGCCTGGGCTGGCCATGTGCAAGACAAACACCCTATCCACTGTACTATCACTTCAGCCCTTATGCAGAATTTTTTTTTGGTTTTTGAGTCACACCTGGCAGCACTCAGGGATTCCTCCTGGCTCTATGCTCAGAAATCACTCCTGGCAGGCTCAGGGAACCATATGGGATGCCGGGATTCAAACCACCGACCTTCTGCATGCAAAGCAAATGCCTTACCTCCATGCTATCTCTCCAGCCCCCTTATGCAGATTTTTAACTCAGGACAAAAGCCAGTTTGAATTCACCTCTGCTGATCGACAGGGAGATCTTTAAGAAGCACTCTGGGGCTTCCTGGTAGAACATGTTGGGATTATTCTTGTTACATCCTCCCATATCAATACACTTTGTGATTGATTTTTTTTTTAAGCTGATGATTGAAGCCTCACAGGAAATATTGCAAAATATTGTCCTGTACTAAACTGAAGTCTAAGGAAGCATCCTCAGGAGAGGCTTGGCTTAGTCAGGAAGGAACTGACACTCTACAAAGGGGCCAGAGGCCCAACGGAGAACTTCAAAGTCTGAGGTGCTGACGCTGAGATCTGTCAATAGCTCCCAGCCAGGGCCCCTATTGCCTTGACCCAGATCAAGCCTATCCTGATCATTTTTACTGACAGACTGCAGACCCCAGGGCAAATTTTGCCCATTGCCCAGATGTTTCCTCATTAGCCTTTTACAGAGAAAATTTGCTGACAACCTCTACCCCACCCGCCAGCCTGTGGTATTTAAACAAATCAATAAGTAACTAACATTGAAGACCTTTTCTTGCTTAGAGCCGCCCGTTTGTGTAGGTTGTAAGCAGAAAAGGCTAATGCAGAAAGTCTGGCTCCTGTTCCCTGTGCCTTAAAAATCAAGTGGAGGAGACAAAAATTAACACGGAGGCAAAAAATCGGGCTCCACAAAAGATAGCATGTCATCTCGAAGTTCTACCGGGATGTAAAGACAAGTGCCAGAATGTGGAGTTAAGGGACGAATCAGCGAGGCCTCTCAGACTTGCAGAAGGCAATATTTAATATAATAAAGTTCCAGGACACAATAAGAAATTGGAAACTCCCTTGAGATCCACTCTAATTGGATTTGACCCATATCTCTACTCCAGTCATTGAAGTCACTGATATTTTTGGTCCGGAGCTTATGGGGAATACCTAATCCACAGAAATATTTCGGAGCAACTTGAGCTAACTTTTCTCTGGGATTTGGGATTCCTCAGTCTTGCTCGACTGTAAAGAACTTAATCCAGCCCAAGCAGCCTGTTTTTCTGATCCAGAGCTAATAGCGTATAAAGATAAAAAGCACACACTTTGGAGTCAGAGGCCCAGGTCTTAGGTTTAGTTCTCTTGTCCTGGCTACTGAAGCTTGATTGGTGGCTGGGAAAGGTCTGGAAAACTCTACACTCTTGGTAAAATAGATAGTCTACCAGGGGTCCTCAAGCTTTTTAAACAGGGGCCAGTTCACTGTCCCTCAGACCATTAGAGGGTCTGACTAGTAAAAACAAAACTTATGAACGAATTCTTATGTACACTGCATAGATCTTATTTTGCAATGAAGAAAGAAAACAGATACAAATACAAAATGTGGTCCGCGGGCCATAGGTCCATAAGGTGCTTCCCTTGCATGTGGCCAACTTGGGTTCAATCACCCAAGTCCTGCCAGGAGTGATTCCTGACCACAGAGCCAGGCGTAAGTCCTGAGTGTTGCCGGGTTTGGCCACCAAATGAAAAACAACAGGAGCAGCTGCAGCAGTAGCAACAACAACAAAAACAGCTCTAACTTCGATTCCTTATCTATAAAATAGAAACAACACAGTTCAGGTGGCTGTAGCACATGTCTGGCATGCCCAGGCCTCTGCGTTTGATCCGTGACAGCACATGATCTCCTGAGCACTGCCAGGAATAGCCCGGGTGGTCCCAGCATCGCTAGAGAGGCCACAAACAATAGAAATGATCATTTTTGTTCTTTGATCAAAATGAACAATTTCATTTTGAATTATTGTGAAAACTTCCTCTTTGAGTTATTGTGCAAACTAAATTATATAATGCACATCTTTCAAGTGAAGAGTGCTATGTTGATAGAGCTCTTATGAATGTTTAGTCATTGCTTAATATTCCCAGCTACACCACAATTTATACCCTGAATATGAGTCACACAATTACTTCCAGACCCAAAGTGAGTACTTTATCATTTGTAAATACTTTGTATATACTAAAAAATTACCAATGCAAAGTGCAAAATTAGTACAAAGACAGAATCCCACTTTAAGTTTATTAATGGTTTGGGTTCTTAATAATTTGTATTATAGCCATTGCGAATCTCCAGTTTATTTCTGTGATATCTTTGAACATCTGGGCCAGGGAATGCCATATAAAAATACAAACGCAGAGGCTGGAGCAAGAGCCAGGAGTAACCCCTAAGTGCTGCTGGATGTAGCCCCTTCCAAAAATTTACAAATACAACTTGCACCTTGATGTGAAAACACTCACAATGTCTTTAGAGGGCACTAAAGAAAAATTCTTCTCACCTCCCCTTCCTTTGTTATTGATGTGATCTGAGGCTGCAGACATGTCTCACTGTAGTGCGTGGACTTTTGGGATGTCTCTGGTGCTCGCTGGGATTACATATCAGGTTGTTAGGACAGCATACACAGGCTTGCTGCTGGGGATTGTGCTCTTAGTTGAGGCATACACACTGTGGTTGTGGTGCTCACCTGGGGTACACTGTGGCTTTCCCCAGATGTTGCACTGCTTTTATGTTGCTTGTCTGATATTTTTTTTTTATTGGCGACACTCAACTATGCTCAGAAATTACTCCTGACACTACTCTCAGGGATCACTTTTGGTGGGGCTCGGAGACCAGATGGGATGCCACGTTCAAGACAAGCATTCAACTTGCAGTACTATCGCTCTGACCCAGAGGTTGTACTTCTTGAACATGGTACTTACCTATCTTTTTATGTGTGGGGCTTGCTGGAAAACACGCCCTCTGTGGTGCTTGTGGGGGAGACCAGAGATGACAGGTAGCAAAGGTTCAAGTCGCAAAGTTACCAGGATCACGCTCTACCATGTGGGACACCAAGAATTTGAATTCATGACCATATGCTTCCAAGGCAGGTGCTCCAAGCCAGGCTTCTTAAACATTTTTCACTCATGATCCTTTTTCGCTTGAGAAGTCCACGAACCTTAGGTTCATGATATATAAAATGGGTTTACAAATCAAATATTTATTTGGCTGAAGTCACATTCTAGCACTTGCCTTACACACAGCCAACCTGGGTTCAGTCCTCATATGATCCCCAAATTTTGCCAGGTGTGATCCCAGATCCCTGAGTGGAGAACTAGGGACACCTGGACATGGCCATGTATGGCCCAGAAACCAACCCCCTCAACACAACAACAAATCAGTTATTTACTGATAATAAAATATAAAGAAATTTAATGTAAAAAAAAGCATTTTTATAAGGGAAGAGGGTTTGTCTGGGCCTCACCTGGCAAGTGCTCAGGGCCCTTATCTGGCTTTATGTTCACGAGTGTCCTCTGGTATAATCCTATATAATGTCAGGGATTGAAACCATGAATAGGGGGTCAGGATGAACCTTAATCCTGTACTATATGTCCTGCCTTATGAAACAGTTTTTTTTTTGTTGTTGTTGTTGTTGTTTTTGGGCCACACCTGGTGACGCTCAGGGGTTACTCCTGGCTCTGTGCTCTGAAATCGCTCCTGGCTTGGGGCTTGGGGGACCATATGGGACACTGGGGGATTGAACCATGATCCATCCTAGGCCAGCCACGTGTAAGGCAAATGCCCTATTGTTGCACCACCGCTCCAGCCCCTGAAGCAAAGTTTGAAAACTTTTCCCGAGTCCTACATTTAGTTACCCAATTTGGGGTTGAGATGCCCAGTTTAAGAAGCTAAGCCCTAAGCCTCAGAGCTCTTCTTTCCCACACCACCCCATCCCTGCTATCTGTCTCCAGAGGTGAGGCTGATTTGTCATGGTACCAGCCTCATGGGACAGAAAACAGAACTCTTTAGTTCTCATTCATTTCTGCGATTAGAGAAGAGACTAGAGCAGTTTCTTTTTCTGTAATAAGAGGGTAATAGCATTATTCTGGTGACTGCTATGAGTATCGCTGAAAGACCACTTGAGAAACTTTCAGTGTTGTGATGTCGTCATAATATACAAGGCTTTAGAAGTAGGACCTGAGGTCCAGCAAAGTTCCATTTTCCATGTGGATAAAGCTTGGGAAGGAGACTTTTTTCCCTATGGGGTAATTTGAAGCTCTGAGGGCAGAGTATATCCTATACTTCCTGTCTGTATGAGAAGCCTGTCCCAGTGTTTGACCTTGATAGCTATTATGGGTACTTCTAGAATCACTGTTCTTCACTCCAGCCAGTGCGTCTCAATGATAGTGAGGGCCGCACTCTTAGGCCTTTAGCACCAACTCATTGTTTTTGTTTTGCATTTTAATCATACCTACATTGCTTATGTCTTATTCCCAGCTCTGTGCTCAGGTATCATTCCTGGATATGTTCAAGGGGTCATATGTTAGCCAGAAATTGAACTGGGATTGGCTGCATGCAAAGTAAAATGCCTTAACACCTCTACTATCTCACCAGCTCTCTTTTAAAAATATATTTTAAGATGTTATGAACACCTTTATATATATATATATATATATATATTGGGGCCACACCTGGCAGTGCTCAGGTGCTACCTTTCAGTCTCTGCTTGAAGATCATCCCTAGCAGTGCTGGATTAGATGAGATGTTGGAGATGGAACCAGTTAGCAATATGGCAAATGAGTACTGCAGATCTCTGAACCTTCCTCCTAGTCCCTAGCATGTTTTTTAGAGCTGCCGGCATTGAAACTAGAGCTTGGTTTTGTTCACTCTTGTAAAGACTTATAGGGGCTTTACAAGAAAGCAAGGAACTGTCAGACAAGCAAACATTTTTATCCCAAATAAGCCATTTAGTCCAAACAGGCAGTGTTCTTACCATAAGTAGAGCAACTCATGTCTTTCTTGTGAAGTCGGTGGCAAGTGTTCTTGCATTTGTTGGTCAGATAATGCTTCCATCTTACAGTCGACTCACTGAATATTTTATTAAGCTCTTATAAAGGGAGAGGTGCTGGGCTAATCACTGAGAATGCTACAGCTGCCAGAATGTGAATGACATGTGGTATGCCCTCCTGGAGTTTAGAATCTGTCTGGGAAAGTCCATACAAAAATGGGGACTCCCAATAAAATGGGTCAGTGCTGTCCTTGAAGTTTGGAGTGCTATGGGTACCTGGGACTGGGGCCCAAGAGAAGCGGCACTTTCAGTGCATTGCCACAATATAACCCAACGAAGGCATCATCCATCCCCGTCTTTCTGCCCAAAATGTGGTAGTAGGGCTCGAAGAAAGAGAGTTGGGCTTGACCCTTTTCTGAGAGCACCATCTCCAATCCACCTTGACAGCTTCTGACTGCCACAGCACAGTAGACTAAGTAAGAATCTTCTGAGGAGAATCTTCTCCCTTGAGACTTCTGAGCCTTTCTCGTGAAGAGTATGTCCTGGAAACTGCAGTGGTTTTTCACCTGCTCAGCCCTCTCCTGGTCTGCTGCTTGGGGTTCCCCTTCCTAAGATGACAGACTGAATTATCTTCATACCTGTCACGTTGAGGCACTCTTTAAAAGGTCCAGTCTCTGAAACTCAGGGAATGCTTCTCTTTCGCTTGCCCTGTCCCACTGTTGAAAGATCATAAGGTAAACAAGGTGGATTTATCAGGCTCCATTTATTCCTCCCAATTCTTCTGAAGGAATATTTATGTCTCTTACTGCCTAGCACAAAGCTAAACTTACAGTATTCAAACTGTTTCTCTGTAGTGGCTGAAAACACCAAAGAAGACTGACTGGGAGTCCATAGTGGAGGTGCCAAGGAGCCTACCCTTTGCCTTCGCCTGAGGTTGAGGATGGAGATAATTTTGGGAAAACCCTTAGGCCTTGAAGGTCATGATCCTGAGGCTCACGTGTTAAGCCACCTTTTGCGACAGAAGAACCCGACATGCAGAGTAGTGACTTTCATGAAATTACATTAACTTGGGGTAGAGATGACCTAAAGCAGAGGTTTTTACATCCTGGTTACTTGTAGTAGCTACTGGAAAACCCTTGGAAAGGAAATGCTCTTAGTCCAGCTCTGAGACTCGGCCTTAGTAGGTCTCTTCAAAGTGATTCCAGTTGCAGATAATGGAGAATATGGTGGGAGCCTCCTTTACAGGGATCCGCCTCCTTGCTTCAATTCTCAGCCAGTACAGGAACATGGACAATGTATGCCAATCAGAACAAAGCCACTCCTTATCTCATGCAGAAGATGCCAAACATGGTGTCAGAGAGATAGGAGAGCAGATAAGGCATTTGCCTTGCATGCGATCAACTTCATATAAATCTTCAGCATTTTATTTAGTTCCCCAAACACTTCCAGGAGTGATCCCAGAGCATGGAGTATGTATGTACTGAACACTGCCAGGTGTGGCTTCAAAACTAAATTATATAAAGGACGCCAAATATGAGCAAAGTTTGGCCAAACAAACAAAATGGGGCCAGAGAGATAGTACAATGGGTAGGCTGCTTGTCTTGCACATAACCAACCCAGGTTCTGTTCCCAGCATCCCACCGGGAGTAATTACTGTGTTATTTATTCTGAGTGCCTCTAAGGTTGTTATTCTATGCTCTATAAATATTAATAATATATCATAAAATTATCTACAAATTATCTGCTGAGATTTTCCAGGTTAATGGAGGAGATACACTATAACAAGCTATTGAACAAGTTAGTTAGTTATCATAGATTTATGGGGAAAAAGTTCCAAAACCCTTGTCTGGTTCTCCAAGTTCTCGATGACCAAATGCAAGTATGGTTTTGGTGTTACTACAGAATCCAAAAGGGGACCTGTGCTCTCTGAGTCCATTCACATGGTACCTGCATTTCCCTCTTAACATGTGGACGTCCATACTTGCCTGCTTTCACTCTGGGACATTGTATCGGGCTCTCTCCACCTTTGGTGAAGCCTGGAGCCTGCTTCCTCTTTTAAGCATGTTACTCTCTCCTGCTCGAATCTTCTCCCTCTAACCCTTTCCTCCAAATAAACCCATTTTTACTGAACAACAACGAAAAGAGGCCAAAAGAAAGTTTCACTTGTAGTCATTCTGATTTGACTAATATGAGATGTGAATTTGGATGTTGAAAGCTCTGAATGACTTGAATGTACATCAAGTTTGTTTTCTTCCTGCTTCTTGAGATGTAATGGCAAGGAGCATGTTTAGGAGAATTCTGATTTAAATTTTATTTTCTCAGCAATGGGGTGAAATGGAAGGCTTTTATTACTTTTATTATTTTCTGTTTTATTACTTTTAATCGATGGCAGTGACAGAGATTCCTCTCTTAGAAACTGGCTCCAATATACCATGATTAGAAGGGAAGTTACAATTTTGGGGGAAAACTCTCAAGTGGCAGTTAAGAGTTTCAGTCTTAGAAATGGAAGGGTTCTAAAGAGAAAAGTGAGACCTGAATTGCTGAAAGATGATTTTGGCCGCAAAGTTGAGATTTGGAAACAGGGAAAACCACGAGGGAGAGAGAAGACACTACAGGCTGGGTGGGCCCCACTCTGATGTCCCATGTGGGCTGAAACCAATAGAGAGGAATTAGAGTCTAGAGCAGGGTTCTCAAACTCACAGCCCATGGGCTGTTCTGGCCCTTTGTACAACATTTTGTGGTCCTGCCCTAGAGGAATTTTTTTTGTTTTGTTTTGTTTTGTTTTAGTTGTTTGGGTCAAACTCCCAATGTTCAAGGCTTACTACTGACTTACTACTGACTCAAAGATCACCCCGACTTTGCCTCCTGCGGCCCCCAGGTAAGTTGAGTTTGAGACCCCTGGTCTAGAGCAACAAGACGTTTTGCTTCTGCTGGTTTTCAGCTTTTGAATAGCTTGTTGCCTTCTTGGTAAACATCTAAATAACTCAGTTAGTACTTATGAGGCTGGCCTTTAATTGAGGCAAACTTCAAAAGCTTTGAGTCATGGATCAATTTTAAAGCGGTGTAGAAATAAATTATTGTCCCTAAAAACATGAAAGGACCTGGTTAGATTTTGTAATTTCCCAGTTAACTTGGGCAAAGTAGACCATTAAACTCTCAAATAAATATTTCAGGAGAGGAAAGATGAGGTGGTCTGTTTATTTTTGTTGATCTAGTAACCTGAATAATTGTCAAATATTCACTTCACTTTTTTATATTAAAATTTTTTTTACTTTATTGTTTGGTTTTTGGGCCACACCTAGAGGTGCTCAGGGGTCATTCCTGGTGGTGCTTGGGAGACCAGATAGGATGTCAGGGATCGAACCCAGTCTGTTACATGCAAGTCAAATGTCCTACTCACAACTATCACTCTGGTTCTGAGGCAATTTTTATTTATTTATTGGATTTTGGGCCACACCCTGTGTCGTTCAGGGGTAACTTCTGGCTCTGTGCTCAGAATTTGCTGCTGGCTTGGGGGACCATATGGGATGCCAGAGATCTAACCACAGTCCATCCTGGGTCAGCTGTGTGCAAGGCAAACGCCCTAACACTGCAACATTGCTCCGGCACAACACGATTATTTTTAACCCCTTACTTTACACTTCTATTATACTTCAAGTTTATAGAACTAATATAACTGTGGCGGTAAGATGTTTGAGTTCATTTGCCTTGGAGATCCTTCAACACCAATCGTTAGTGGGGTCTTTCATTCTCAGTAAGGAGAGAAAAGACAGTCTGACAAGAGACTTATAGCTTGGCTAAAAGTCACTGGTAAAATCATTGGCTACTTTCTACAGTGATCCAACATGGGAGTAACTTCTCTAGCAAAATAAGTGAGGCTCAGAACAGTACTTACAGCTTATATTTTTGAAGAAGGGGTGAAGGTTGAGCTATATCTGATAACGCTCAGGGGTTTCAGCTGGCTCTGTACTCAGGGATCACTTCTGGTGGGGATCAGGAGACCCTACATGGGCCCGGGGAATCAAACCAGGCTCAGCTGCATGCAAGGAAAGTAGCTTAACTCCTATATTTTATCTACGTACCCTTTTACAAATTTTTAAAATGCGAAATTCTTTCCAGAGCCAAGGGTTATATAAAAATGGTCACTGGTTAGAATTTGCAGAACTCTGGCTGTTGTTTGAGTCAAACAATATATCAATGGCTGCTGTCTAAAACATGCTGATTTCCTTGCCATAAATATTCACTCTGACCTGATTTTAAATATCAACATGAACATTACTGATGGTACAGTTGGGCAGAGACAAATAGTAGGGTACTAAGGCGTGGTAATTCCACCAGCCAGATACACAAGTTGTAAATCACTTTTCTGAGAAATGACGACAGTGGTAAAAGACAAGAACATAATTAAGAAGCAAGGAGTTTTTGAGTATATGTTCTCTTTGTTTTGCATGGAATTGATACGTTTACATAATTTCATTTAATATTTTACAATTGCTCCCAAGGGTTCTGGAAAAGATAACAACCTTCTTTTACAAGCTGGTATAAGCTGGCTTCAATATACCAGGACTAGAAAGGAAGTTAGAATTTGGGGGAAATCTCCCAAACAGTGCTCAGGGAGGTCTGTGAGAATTTCCTGACAACTCTGGACCTATCTGACTGGAAGACTCAATGTCCAGAGATGCAGCTCTTCTTCTAAGGTCCAGTATCCTGGCCATACCAAATAGTGTTTGGGGGAGGCATGCTCTTCCAAGGATTAGTTAGGGACCCTGTACATGCAAGTTATGTACCCCTGGCTCCTATGCTGTATCCCCAGTCCAGGAAATTCAAAACTCGAGTGGCACACAGGACAACAACAAAGGAGTGAAAGAAGATAAAGTTCATGGCTCCGAACAGCCACTTGTGCCACTGATTGTGACGTAGCCAAGCATAACCACCACACAAGTTCTAGACTAATGATGATAAAGCACTAATTTGGTCCCTCTTATCTTACTCAGCATTACTCAACTAATTTGGCAAACGTAATTCAATGAAGGTTGAACAATAACTCACAGGCACAGAGAACTTGACTAAATACATAGTAAGTCTTATTTTATTTTATTTTTTTGGTTTTTGGGCCACACCTGGTGATGCTCAGGGGTTCCTCCTGGCTGTGTGCTCAGAAATCGCTCCTGGCTTGGAGGACCATATGGGGCACTGGGGGATCGAACCTCAGTCTGTCCTAGGCTAGCGCAGGCAAGGCAAACTACCACTTGTGCCACCACTCAGATCCCTAGTAAATCTTATTTTAAAGACAGGGTATAAACTCAAATTAAAATACAGTAAATGATCTTGGTAAACAAATAATGGAATTTGTTCCTTATGCTAGGTTTTCCTAACCTAGCTCTCTTACAAATATTTAAGTGGATGAAAAGCAGCTAAAGTAGGGATGCCAAGACTTGCATTTAAAGTTCTTTTCTTTCCCCTACCCTCTTGTTTAGTAAAAGACATGCAATTTAAAATGTAAAATAAATAAAGTAATAGACAGCACTATGAATATTGCTACTAATTATGTTCATTTTGAAAAAGGTCACTTAATAAAAATATGTTAGTATTGCTTTGATATCTGTATAAGACAGAAGGAAGGAGTTAGATTTGTGTTCAAAGAAGCTATTATGTATTATATTTTCTAGACATGTTAAATATTTCTCATATATTCTTACCTTGCATTCATGTTAATGTAAAACCCATACAAATTTTGGTGAATTTCTTTAAGTTAAAATTAGTATTAAAGAAAAAAAATAAAAATTCTACCCCGCCTCCATATATATTGCTTAATGAAGAAATAAGATAGAGTATTTCTCCACTGACAGCTGTGACTCCTGATTTGGATGGCTCTACTGAAGAAATAATATGAAAACAACATGGGGTGATCCCTGGAGCTACTACTTTAGCTTTAACTCTGTTTTTATTTTCTTCTTCTTCTTCTTCTTCTTCTTCTTCTTCTTCTTCTTCTTCTTCTTCTTCTTCTTCTTCTTCTTCTTCTTCTTCTTCTTCTTCTTCTTCTTCTTCTTCTTCTTCTTCTTCTTCTTCTTCTCCTTCTTCATCTTCTTCTTCTTCTTCTGTTGCTCCATGGTATAGAATAAGTGCTTTGATAGGCAGAAAGAGGTAGGGGAAGCCAGAGACTGAAAGAATAGAAGATGAAAAATGAAATTTCATGTTCTCTGAGTTATGTGTTATTTTTTGGGAAGGTTGCTTGCTGGAAACTATAATGCTCATTTTACTTCTTCACAGATTGGCTCATTTTTATCTATTTGTATATTAAACATTATTGAATATGGAACACTCAGATGTTTAGTATTTGACCCTTTGATATTCTTAAAGCATCAAGGTAGAATGATTTTGTTTCTAGTACTCCTTCATGTTTTCAAAAAATGTTCCAAAGAGAGAAGCCATTTACTGAATTTCTTTTTATGGTGCTAACATACATAGCATTGTCCTGTGAATTTGCTTTAAAACAGTGTTAAAGGTGTTGACTTTTGTTGAGGACATCCTATGTGCCAGATACCATGCTAAGTAAGCATGACATCATTGGATCTCAGAATAACTCTGGGAACTGAGTGCTTGATTTTCCTGACCTTTCAGGTAAAACAAGGAGGGTTGGGGAGATGGGAAAAGTTGTTCAGTTGCAGTCACAGGAGGCGGGGGTGGGGGAGAGCCCTGGCTGGGATTTGTCTCCAAAAGGGTGTTCTGCACCATTACACTCTATACTTCCCTTCCCTATGGCTTCATCAGGATAGGTTTCCTGATATAAATGGAATTAACTCAGAATGCAGGATTAAAAATAGAAGGCACTGGGAATGGGAGAAGGTAGACTACTTAAGGCAACAGTGGATACAGTAGAAAAAGAAAGAAAAACTAGATGCCTAAAACTCCCTGAATCTATAAGTACACTTGGCTAGAACGAAATGGTTGAACAGGAAAAAACGAAGACAGAAGGGCTGACTTGGTGGAAGGCCATGGAGGGAGTAAAATTAGACATTGTCGTTACAGAATAGAAGCATCGAAACTACATGAATCGACAGCATCTCGGGGATGGAAGGGAACTTGAATACCATCTGCCTAATACATAAATTTTCTCTGCATCTTGACAGGGTGGTAGTTAACCATCCTTGAATGTCCTTGAAGAGGAAGAACTCATTAGAAGCTCTCAACAGATGGTGTATTTGAAAGTTTTGTCTGATAGGAAATCTACATTTGCCTACCTGATTTGGGGATATATGTGAGCATCTTACCCAAAATTTCCTAGGGTTAAATATAGAAAGAGTCACATACTGGCTATTTATCCACAGTAGTAACATCATTTCTAGGTACTGAGTTCACAATCATTCCCTAATCGCTGATTGTTATTTAATTTATTTCTCAATCAACTGGCTTCCTACAAGGTAGGAACTTCCTTCCTACAAGGTAGGAACTTCCTTCCTACAAGGTAGGAAGCCAGTTGATTGGGGGTTTGCAACATGTCAGGAGTTTCTATGTATAACTTCCTGTGTTTTCATTGTATTCTTACGGTCAAGCAAGCTGAGACTCAGAGAAATTAATCAGCTTGCCTGGGGTCAGCAGGATCATAGGCAGAAGAACAGTAATTTGCACTCGAATAGCTTAGACTCAACAGCTCCAACTGCACCATTCTACAGAGTAGAAAAAAAGGAAATGTTCTCAGAGGGGAGGTCGTCCCAGTCCTGATTTCCTGGGCATGCGTCTTGCCTGGGTTCCTGCTTAGCAGGACTCAGAGCATGGTTTACTGCTCTGTTAGTCTCTTCTTGACAATTAATCACATATATTTTGAACTGGGAGCCCTGCGTTTTTATTTTGTAATAAAATGCTAAAAATTTTATTAACTTGTTCTGGATCTACCATTGAAGAAAATAAAGCTGAAAACAAAAACCACTTTTTCCCCCCTCTAGAGTTCTTTCATCCTCTAGAGTTCTGAAGGGTCATGAGTTTGGAGGGGTGGGCAGGCTTTAAACCCATTTCTTTTTTTTCCTCAACATTTATTTAAACCTATTTTTCATTGCGTGATTTCTGATCCCTCTACTTGGGGAAACCCTAGTAGGTAATTTCAAGGGTCAGGGTGGGTTTTCTTCCTTCTATCTTCAGTGCCTTGCCTAGAGGACAGTTTGGGTTCTGGCCAGATTCCTTCATATATTTTCTTTTTGTTCCTTTCTGCTCTTTTGGCAAGGTGACATTTGCAGGCACATGGCAGCCTTTGATAGGATCAACACACCTTCAGAAGAAACTTTAACCTGCTGAGTGAGATTGCTCCTCTCAGCTCCCAGGAAACTTAGCTCTGTCCACTCTGCTCAGGCTTTTCTTCAGGCCAGGATGTGGGTTCTCAAATGAGCAGGAATGAGTTGTGTTGCCAGGGCTGGCCAGCCCAGCAACAGCACCCGGAAAAGTCAACTTGAGGGGAGCATGGTCATGCTCCCACGATGTCTGCTTTTATTTGTTCTAGTAAATCAAGTTGAGTGACCATGTGACCTTCCTAAGTAAATGTGACGTCAGTCCAGAACAGGAAGAGAAAACTTGTAAAACAGCCTGGGATTCCACCCATCCACCCAGCGTTTTATAATATCAGATACTGAAATGGGTGTTTTGCTGTTTTTCGTCTTTCCTCAGATTGGGAATACATTCACAGTTTGGCCAATCAGGTATCTTGGAAAGAGCACTGGATCATGAGTTAGGAAATCTGTGTCCTTTCTTGTTTTATTTTGTGTTAAGTCAAGGAGTTAAAGTAAGCAATTACTGAGTGCTAAAGTGCTGTATTTGGAAAATGGACATATTTTTTATTTTTTCTTTTTTTATTGCTTTATTTAAGCACCATGATGACAAAGTTGTTTACTGTTGGGTTTCAGACATAGAATGTACACCATTCTTCACCCTTCCAGTCACCTATGTCTTCTGTTTCTCTTCCACACCTGCCTTGCTCTAGGAGGCAAATTGCTTCTCTGTCTCTGTCTCTCCTCTCTCTCTCACTCACTCTCTCCCTCTCTCCTCTCTCTCTTTTCTTCTTGACACCATTGTTTGCACTATTGTTAATGGAGGGGTGATTTGCCTATTGATTTCTCCACTTTCAGTGCCTAGTTCTTGTCTAGAGCGATCAGTTCCAACTATTACTGTCCTAGCAAACCCTTCTTTGATTAGTGGTACTCACTATTCTTGGTGACAAGCTTTCTATCCTGGGCTGAATCTCTATTGTCTCTGGGTATTATTACCATATTATCTCTTGTTTTTCTTATACCCCACGAATGAGTTTATTTTATGTCTATTCCTTTCATTCTGGCTCATTTCACTCAGCATAATAGTCTTCATGTCCATCCACGTATAAGCAAATTTCATGAATTAATTTTTCCTAATGGCTGCATAGTATTCCATTGTACCATAGTTTCTTTAGCCACTCATCTATTTTTGGGCACCTGGATTATTTCTATATTCTGGATATTGTAAATGTAACTGTGCTGAACATAGGAGCACAGAGGGTATTTTTGTACTTTTTTTTGTTCCTAGAGTATATCCTTAGGAATGGTATTTCTAGGTCATATGGAAGCACAATTTCTAGCTTTTTGAGGAATTATGAATGGAATTCTTTTTGCACCAAAGAATATTCTTTTAAGAACTATTAAATCTAGCTAATCAGTATCTACAAGTTCAAAATACCATTCCTTTTACTTAGCTGTGTCTTTAATATATATATTATTTTATTAAAACCATTGTGATTTACAAACACTTCATAGTTTAATTTCAGATATATACCAATTATTCCAGAGTGCATCCTGTATCACCACCCTTTGACCCATGGCCTGCCAGTATAACAGGTAGACTTAAGTTTAGATAGTTAAAGTTTTAGGTCTCTTAATTCTATTGTCATTGACTTTGGCTTGGATATTTAGTTATGCCCTTATTTTTTCTCCATCAGTGCATCTGAGACCACTTGACATCTGGCCTTTTTTCTTTTCTTCTTAGTTTTATAGAAAAATGCAGAAATACGTTGTAAAACAAAGTAATGATGTGTCTTAAGGCTCTATTTAAAAGATAAGAAATAAGAAAAAAAAGAAAAGAAAAGGGTGTGTGTGGCAGGTTTTTTGCTTTTGTTTTTTGTTTATTTTTTTTGTTTGCATAGTTGCAGCAAAAGTTTGGGAAAATAAAAAGGAAAATCTTTAAGCCTGAAAGCAGGTAGACCCTACCCCTGAAGCATTCTGTCATAAGACCAATTACAGGCTCTGGGCATACTAAGTTGTGTAACCTCAGTCTTTTATTGTGGTCCTAGTAAAAGTTCTTCTCAACCATGGCTGTCACAGTCAGGTTTCTATAGAGGTCCTGGTTTTTGCCCAGATCTTATGTCAAAGTCAGGCTGTCATGAAGAGTCTTCTAGTTTCATCTGACTATTATGTGGCAATTCAGGGAACCTTGCCCTGAAAGCAAGTTGTTGCTATTTCCAAGTCATCAGAATGTCATATGAATCCACTCTGGAGCAAATTGGTGCCAGGGCAGCATTAGGGCTTTCCCTAGTAGAAATCCAATTCCAGATGCTGGTGCAGAAAACCAGGCCAGTTCCATATATGGGATCCAAGAGTCAGGGCCATGCGTGATCATCTGAAGCCTAAGTCAAGTCACTATGACAAATGTTAAGGGTGAAAAAACCCCACTGCAATATAAAATGTATGAGTTCCTATTCCCATTAGATAAGAACTTGTTTCCATAAGTGAGAGTTCCTCGTTTTAATATGCCTATGCAAAAAGAAACAATACCACATGATACTATTGGTGCACACGGGGGCAAAAACAACAAGCTAAACAATACCTATGACCTGGTTCTAAAATGAACCCAGAACCCAAGAGAAACTTATCTACTAGAATTTCCTACTAAACAGATCCAAAGAAAGAAATGAGGAAAACTACCTCTACATAAGAAAATAGACAATAAGAATTATACCTATTAAGGAAATACATCTAAAGAAATAACAAAGGAAATATACATATTCACTTTAAGTCTGTCTTTAAAATTATTTAAATACATTTTAGTTGATTCACCATAAGATATGGTTACAACGCTGCTCATGATGTTCAGTCGCACAATCTGCAATCCTCATCACTTCACCAAAGCATATTTTCTGTCACCAGTGCACTCAGTTTTCCTCCTGCCTTCCCTCCTACCTGTTTCTATGGAAGGTATTTTTCTGCTCTCTGTCTTCCTTATTTTTCCATTTTAGACACTGGTTTGCCATATTGTTACTTAAGGGGTATCATGTATACCACCTTACTTCCTTTCAGCACCCAGTTCTTGTCCAGAATGGTCATATCCTACCATCATCAGAAAGGACAGATTTTGAGATCGACGTTCCTTCTCTTGAATCATGGTGCATAAATCTTGAATGGATGAAGAAAGGGCTCTCTGGGTTTATTGTTTAGTTCACTGCATCATCAGTGTTATAACAGAGTGATATGCCTACCCATTTTTTTCTGAGGAAAATTCCCAAAGCAGTTTCTTTTCTTTTCTTTTTTTTTGGGGGGGTGCCACACCCGGCGGTGCTCAGGGGTCACTTCTGGCTGTCTGCTCAGAAATAGCTCCTGGCAGGCACGGGGGACCATATGGGACACCAGGATTCGAACCAACCACCTTTGGTCCTGCATCGGCTGCTCGCAAGGCAAACGCCGCTGTGCTGTCTCTCCGGGCCCAGCAGTTACTTTTCTAACTTTCCACTTAAGGCCACAGGATCCTGACTGACAGAGGACCCCTTGGTCAGGTATCTGTGTAAGATGTCCTTGATGTGGATAGAGATTTGACTGCTGTACTAGAAAGCCAATCCCAGGAAGCACTGTGCAAGCATCTCAACTAAAGGAAAGCAATCTTCATCGAGTACCCCAGCCAAAGTGTGCTAGCACTGCAAACTTCTCTGTTTACCACCACAGAGGAAAGGGAAAGGGGGAGATTAAAAACATCAAATGAACTGACTTAAATGGAGGTGTTCTACTACAGAACAGCTTCTGCATTTTTATGCCACTTGTAGTTTTCATAGTTTTCTTAATGGTTGAGTTAAACTATTTCTGATTTCTTTTGCTAAGTATTTAACATCCCATATTGGGAGGGGTTCATAAGAAGTGCTCAGGAACCCCAGAGCCCAGGGATGCAACTTTCAAACCACTGGGAAAGTTGCGTCAATGTGAAGGCCAAAAGATGAGGTGATTCTCTGATTCTCTGGTACTAGGGACCTCCAGAGCTATCCTGGTTGGTACATTGGGGCTGTACAATGCCAGAGATTGTGCTGGAGTTGAGTATGGGTAGCTCTTTGCTCTGTCTCTGACCCCCAAGCTTCACATAGCATTGTTTCTTTTTGTCTGCCGTATGTTAGACAGCTCACTTCTTTCATCTATGCACTTATCAGTCTTTTAGTAGGGCCTGTTTCATGCTGGGTCTTGTGTGAGGAAGGCAGACATAAAGAGCTTCTCTCTCCAGCACTTCCCTAAGATAATGGAGTAAGGAAGGTCATTATTAGAAACATCATGCAACAAATGATAACCATCCTCTAGATATATTTGCAAATGCTTTAAAATACCAGAAGAAAACCAGGTCCTTAAAATACCAGAAGAAAACCAGGGCCCTTTCTATGATCTCACTTATCTTTATATAATCTCACTTCTCTGTAGTATATAGAATAACCAAATGAGAAAATGTAATGTTGTAAAGGGGATATGCCTAGAGCACCCTTGATTTTGGAGTTTATGGAGCAGGATAGATGGTGAGAAATCAAGGCAGACAGAAAGAAGATGAGAAAGGGAAATAATGGGGGTCAGGAGTCAGGTCTTTGGTTATACTGGTGATGTGTGAAAGTGGTAGAGTTATGAATCCAAAGCACAGACTCAAAAAACACTGAAAATGTGAGATTTAATCTGCAATTATCAAACTTCATAATGTAATTATCAAACTTCATACCTGTCAAGGTAGCTGGCAGAGGGTGGAGGATGGAATGGGGGATGATGAAGTAAGGGAGAAGTGGTGATGGGAGTTGACACTGTTGGGATGGAATTGGTGTTGAAATATTATATACTTAAAACTCAACTATCAATAACAGTAAAATCCTAACTCTTTAAAAATATTTTCATATTCAAAATAATTTTCATTTCTATTTTTGTTTCTCTGTTTTTTATTTTACTAATATTTAGTCACTGCAAAATTACAAAGTAATTTATGTTTCGGTTGCAGGCATTCAATGTTTCAAGACTGAACCCTTCACAATGACCACTTCTCTCCACCAATAACTGTCTTCCCCTTTGCCTCCTACAAGTCCTTTCTACTAGAAACACTTTAAAACACAAACACACACACACATATATACTTGTGTGTTTGTATAGTGTTTTATAGTACTGTTGCTGATAGGATTTCATACATTAACACTACCACTTTCAGCAACACCTACTTCTCCAGTTGAGCTCTTGCCTCTGTGGTAGTCATTTCCCCTTCCTTGTTCTTTCCCCTGGCCCCTTAAGCAGTATATTTTCTATTGAATACTAGTTATATTCTTTGTTTCCATTATCTTTGGGCATTCCTTTTTTTTTTAATATTTTCTTTTAGGGGCCAGAGAAATAGAACAACTGTAGGGCATTTGCCTTGCACACAGCCGATCCAAGACAGACAGTGGTTCAAATCCCGGCATCCCATAGGGTCCCCTAAACCTGCCAGGAGTGATTTCTGAGCCCAGAACCAGGAGTAACCCCTGAGCGCCACTAGGTGTGACCCCCAAACCAAAATAAAAACCAAAAAAAATTTTTTAGAAAGAATTGGAGACACTTTTATGAAGACACTGATACTTGTAATGGTCTGTAAGAAGAAACCACATTTTGTTTGTTTGTTTGTTTGTTTGTTTTTGGGTCATACCTGGCACCACTCAGGGGTTACTCCTGACTCTATGCTCAGAAATTGCTCCTGGCAGGCTCAGGGGATCATATGGGATGCTGGGATTTGAACCATCGACTTTCTGCATGAAAGGCAAAACGCCTTACCTCCATGCTATCTTTCCGGTCCCAACCACTTCTTATGTTATCACAAAGATTTGATATTTTTGTTCAGGGGTTGGAGAATGCAAAGAGTTGGAATTTTAAGTGAAGAGAAAAAAGGAGGAAAAAAAGAATTAAAAGATAAAAAGTTTTTCAAAAGTTTTGTTCGGGCAATGACAAGTTAGGAGGATGTTTGAACTCAGACTACTGGACTGAGCTGGGTGTGCTAGAAGAAGTGTGAAAAGATTTAAGCAAGAGCAAAACATGTTTATTCAAAAGAGACAGTACACTGTTTCAACAAACACAGTGGAGGCATGCCAAGAAAGAGGTCTGTCTAACCTTCTTAGTGGACACCTATTATAGAATAATTTGGGGGTACTTTTGGTGGAAACGTATGCTTTCTATAGATTAGTTAGTCATAGGAAAGGGAGAGCAGGAGACATGTGCTCAATTTTAGAAAGTAAATTTTATATAAAATATTCTAAGCCAGTCATATGTAAAGGATAATGAACACATGTAAAATTTTAACTTAGATCAACTTTAACTATATGAGCTAGTCATATGAAGAGGATAAAATGTACACAAAACAGGGGCCAGAGCAGTGGCTCAGTGGTAGAGCATTTGCCTTGCAAGTGGCTGATCCAGGATGGACCTCAGTTTGATCCCCGGCGTCCCCAAGTCAGGAGTGATTTCTGAGTGCATAGCCAGAAGTAACTCCTGAGCATCACCAGGTGTGGCCCAAAAACAAAAAAACAAAAAACAAAAAAACAAAACAAACAAAAAAACCCAGAAAATAACTTTAGCCTTCGTGTTCCCAGGAAGGGAACAGTGGGGCCAATTCTAGGAATTTGGATGATAAAAATATACAGTAAATGTATTGCTGGGTCAAACTGAAAAATCTCGGTGCCTAGGCCAGTTCTAGGAACTGTAGGGAAGAATGGAGCTAAGGTGTGGCCTCTGGAGCCTTCTGGGTACAACTGATTATCTTAGCAGGCGGGTCTCAGCTTTCAGAACTTTGAAATTGGGAATTCAGCTGGCATCTGCTTTTTTGGGTTGCTTTGTTTTTGTGACACACCCACTATGCTCAGTTCTTATTTCTGGTTCTGTGACTAGGTATTACTCATGGCCAGATTAGGGTACCATATAGGGTGCCAGGGATTGAATCTAGGTTGGCCACATCTAAGGCAAACACCGTTCCTGCTGTGTTATGGCACCATCTTTGAAAAGCTAGACATCTCTTCTAAGTGGCTTTTGCTAGATCATTTTAGGCAAGAATGTAGCATTCTTAGGGGCACTGGAAGAACTCTTGGTTCTTAAAAGCAATTGGGAACCTCAAAGTTTCTTGAGGGGAAAATGGCCATATCTGTTTACACTGGGGAGTGAGACGAAGAAATAAGTCTCTGAGAATGATCAATGGATTACTAGGTGAGAGTGGTGGCCAGAGAGAGGGACCAATGAAGGAAACAGGCTGAGGCCATCCAGGTTAAGCAGATGATGCTCAAAACCTTTCTCTTCTGTCCAAAATCATGTCTTACCTTGTATCTGATGAATATCATTTGACTCCTTTACTTACTTATTTTTTGCTTTTTTGGGCCACACCCAGTGATGCTCAGGGGTTACTCCCAGCTATGTGCTCAGAAATCACTCCTGGCCAGAGGATCAAGCCATGGTCTGTCCTAGGTCAACACATGCAAGGCAAGTGCCCTACACTTGCGCCACCATTCCAGCCCCTCGTTTGTCTCTTTCAAAGAGAAACTGTTTTTTTTTCTGGTGTCCAGGTTCAGTCACAGCACAGCAATGCTTGGAGACTATTAGAACCATACCATGGGGGACCATGGAATGCTAGGGCTTGAGGGCTGGGCCCTATGCAATACTATGTCTGCGCTCTATTGAACTCCCCATCTCCCCCCTTTTGTTAGTTGTAGTGGCCATATCTGGCAGTGCCCTGGACACTAGAGAGTCACATCAGACATTACTGGGACAGGGGCAATGTGACGTTGAAAATCAAAAGTGCAGGGTCATACACATAAGCTCAGGGTTAGGCACCCGTTCTACCATTTGAGCCCCAGCCCCAGCTCTAAATACTACTGTGTCCAAATGATATTTAATTTTTGACAAGGCAATTTAAACAATATTGGCATTTCTATTTAAGGAGACATTTACCAATATTTTATGTGCATGTTTGCTTTGGGAGCCCACAATTTTTGCGATATTGCCTATCAGCCTACTCAGTCATCAGGCAATTTTCTTCTTCAGTACTCTTGGTGACATTTTACACACTCTACATTCTGGGAAAGCACAATCCAAGCCTGTATTCTGCTGTGTTTGAGAAGAAAAACTATAATGGCAAAGTGATTCTTTTACTTCCAGTTCTATGGTGTTTTATGTTTTTTTAAACCAAGTGGAGAAATTACTTTCTAACTCTTGCCTTACTTCAAAGAAAGATTCCTTGGATACTTAACAACATTCAAATTGTGGGGGTTTTGTTCATTTGCTTGTTTACTGTAATCAGATCAGTAATCAGAAGAATGATTTTTGTGGGAAGAAGAGTTAAAAAAGAAAAGCAAAGTGTTTTCTGACATTATTTCTCTTTTAGGACTCCAAAAATGCTTAGCCTCTTGGTGGTGGAGGGGGCTGTGGCACCCAGGTGGGAGAGCCTGGGTTTTTAGGAGAACATCTTCTCCTTTATCTGGTTTTGCTCTTCATCACATAATTGTAAGTTAATTGGTTCAGAGGCGACATCATATCCAAAGGCGATCAATCTTCTCTCTGTCTCCTGCTTTATTTTTTCAACTTACTTGTTAAGCCACTTTGCTTGACTGCCTGAACAGTTAACAGTCTATCCACTGATCTCCTTAGCTCCCATATACTGAAAATAAATTATCTTTATGTTATGGTTGCTATTAATATATTCTTGTTTGTCTTGGCCTCTGAGTTATGGGGGCTGTCTGCCTGAGCATTGCTTCATCACAGTTGTATAACCTCTTCCAAGCACTGCAGCAAACTCGAATTTATAAAAGCCGGTGGAGTGAGCAGAGATGAGGTGGACTTGAGCCTGGACGGTGAATGCAGAAGCTTCATTCTCTGGAGGTCTCCATCCGCCAACCTTTCCAGATAGTTCCCAGTGTTTCTTGTCCAATTATTCATAGACAAAGTTTAAATGCAAGGACATGACTATTAGCAGTATCAAGTTTTATAAAAGATGAAATGATTCTACCTTGATTGATGTAAAACTGAATAATCCTACTTAATCATCTTAGAGCTATTTAGAGAAACCCCCTAGATTTAGAATTGAGTAGCTTGTGTCTCCTGAGAGAGACTGGGGTACATTTAGCAGTGAGTAAAGAGATTTTCTGAGCCCCTTGGAGGCCGAGGATTGGAGCACTTTGACATAAATCTTTAGTTGTGTCCTTGGAGGGATTCCTACTTTTACTCCACCACTTTCCACAAGGCCACCCATCCAAAATAAATGTTTTTGAGCAAAGTCGCTAAAATCTTTAAACTTCTCCCAACATATTAAGGGATACCTAGGGATGAAGTATAGAAATTCAAGTTTCTGGGTTTGAATGCCAAAAGAACTTGACATATGTCCTTTCAAGTCTGTTTCATTGAGTTGCAAACTGTGTTCCCTAGAGTTATGGGAGTTCCAAGGAAGTGTCTCGAGAATTCTCAAGAGTATAAAGAGAGGTTCTGTATCTTCCTTTCTTCACCTTAATTCTGAACAGCGCTACACTTTGACAATGTTTGACATATGCAGCATCTAAGTTCAATCTTTCTTGGACCACACCCAACAGTGAGTGCTCAGGGCTTACTCTTGGCTCTGCACTCAGGAATCACTCCTGACTAAGATTTGGGGACTCTATGCAGTGTGAGGGATCAAGAAAAGCCAGTTCAGACACAAGAAAGGGAAAGTCTTAGCTACTAGACTAGTGAGATCACCAGCACTATAAAATTTAATTGTTAAGAATGAGTCCTATCATTGGTGATGGGAAATGTGTACCGGTACATTATATGACTGTAACTCATTCGTGAACAACTTTATCTGGGGAAAAAATAGTATAAACAACCTCATAACCATGGTGTTTAAATAAAAAAATGAGTCCCATTACTTAAGTCATTGGAAGATGATTGATGAACTTCAACTGCTCATTTTCATTGAAGTAGATACTGAAGGCCAAAGTGCTTTAACAATTGACTTAAAGTGATAAGACCAACACTGTCTAGAAGATGAGCTCATTTGCCCATCCTGACCTTGTCCCTCTGGTTATAGGATTTCTCAGTCTTGCCAGGACCAGCACAATCCTATCAACACCCACCTTAGAGACACAAGATTGAGTGATAGACTCACAGATTATTTGAGATCAGCCAAGGACTTCTCTTAAGTCCACACAGCTGGATAGGAGAGAAGGCCCCTTGTTTGGAGGTGACTTACTCAGACTTCTGGAATTTTCCACCTGGAGGGCAGAGACTTGGCAGTTGGCAGAGCCAGGGCAACCTGTGATCTATCCTAAAACTACTTCCCACTCATTGCTTATATTGTAGTTTATAAAATTCATTTTTTTATTGAGGTGAGCTCATCTCACATAAAACTCATCTATTTAAAGCATTCGGTTCCATGGCACTACTTAATCCACAGTGTTGTGCAACCATTGGCCCTGTCTCCAGCTGCCATAAACTTGTCATCCCAAGGAAACCCCCAGTGCTATTCAACAGTCACTCGCCACTCCTCCTAGCCCTGGACCCCAGCCCTGGACCCCATCCCATCTGTACTATTTTGACAGGTTTACTTCATCTAAATTTTTCAGGTCCTACAGCACATGAACTTTGCATTTGACTTTCTTCCCTTAGCAGAATGGTCTCTAGCTTCATTATCATCAACCTTTCTTGATGTTGTTCATTTTTACAATTTTGATGTTGCATCTTTGTTTTGGACTTTAAAGAATATATATATGTATATGTATATGTATATGTATATGTATATGTATATGTATATGTATATGTATATGTATATGTATATGTATATGTATATGTATATGTATATATATATATATATATATATATATATATTTAGTGGTTCAGTGGTGCTTGGGGCACCTAGGGATACTCCTGGAGATGCTGGGTTTCACAGTTAGGTGCTTGGATTCTTGATTGTTTAGGACCAGATATAAGTTATGGAGCAAACCAAGAGTATGTCTATGCCACCCACCAACTCCCGATTCTCTATGTTACATTTTGGTCAAGAGAATCCATCTTCTTCTTTGTTGCCCAGCATTACTGCTATCTGTCTGTCTGTCTCCTTTTTCGATTCATCCCTATCTGAATTTAAATTGAAGCTGTGTCCAGGTACAATGTGATTTTGGAGAACTGGGTGAACAACTATAGCGTGAAGAAGAGACTTCAGAACCTAGCTAATTCAGCCTTTGCAGAACATCTAGGCTTGGTTCAAAATCCATATAGCAGTGAAAAGATTCATCCCTTAATAGGTACCTTACCTCTGCCAGCTAATTGTTCACACAAACCTGTTAGAAAAGGGAGCCAGCTGATTTTTGGGTCCCGGAGTTTTGATCACCAACTCCTAAGGCAGATTATCTAGACACCAAGCAAGTGTCTCTTCCTGATGTGAACCTATGCCACTTGTGAAGGCCCTTTTTGGCTGAGTGAACAAGGGAACAGTGGAGGAAAGAGTGAAAAAACGATCTTGCCTTACTAATCAGGCCCAGTAATTTCTAGCTTAAGCTTGAATCAAATGCTGAAGAATGTCTGGCATCTTTCCTTGGAATCAATTACAGTCAATTTTTGTAATTTTTTTTTATCCATTAAAGGAACATTATCAGGATAGAATTTTGCTCAACATAAGTAGTTTTTTTTTTTTTCTCCCTTTATTTCCTCATTCTCATTACATCAAGAATTTTCTAGATAGTTTTTCTTAACCCTCTGAGTGAGCCCCAGAGCTAGTGGGATCCCCTTATTTGGGCTGGGCTAAGGACAGAAGAGCCTTTCTTTTCTTGGCCCTGCTTGGCTGTGCTGTGCTACCTTGGCTTGCTCATGGTTTTAGGTCTGCCCTGGGATCTGCATTTTGTCCACCTGCAAGGGCCTCTGTCCTAGTAACTGAGGTGCCTGTGAGGTCCTATCTGCTGCGTTGATTGGGTTATTTGTGCTAATCTTTCTAGAACAAGGGCCGTGGCAGGGCAGCACTGCCTGGAAGAGGTTGTTGGGGTAGGGAATATTGCCAGAGTCCCGAGGGGCACCCGGCCACATTCCTCTGCTCTTACGCTGTGTACCAACTACATCACAGGTCTGGGCACTCTGAACTGGAACCCAGAAAAGTTGAACTGAGTCATGTGATCAGAAGGGGCCAGAAGGGGTGCATATAGCAATAGGGAGCAGCTACCTTCTGTTTTCAGAGACTGCTCTTAATTTCAGGCCCTCGCCTGAGGCCTCACCTCTTTGACTTATTTTGTTGCTTGTGTCAGTTTTGCAAGTTCAACAAAGGTACAATGCAGTCTTCTTTTGGGGGAAGCAGCCATTCAAGAGGCTCCCAGAATTCTTTGGTCTGCCATATTCTTTTCCCAAAAAATCACTCCACAATATTGTCACTGAAGGGGTACCATGCATATCACTTTACCTCCTTTCAGCACCCAGTACTCAGCAACAGAGATCATTTCCAACTATCATTGCCACAGTGGTTCCTTTTCTGCCCAACTACACTCCCCTGCTCTTTGTGGCATGCTTCCTGTCATGGACAAGTATTCTTCCCTCATCCCTATCATCTTTGGGTATTATTACAATCTATCTTTTTTAAAATCCCACAAAGTTTGATCATTCTATGCTTATGCCTTTCCCTCTGACTCATTTATTTGGGGGGGTTGTTTTCATATTCTCTTTGTAAACCATCTTTATTTAAGCACCATGATTACAAACATGATTGTAGTTGGGTTTCAGTCCCAAAAAGAACACCTCCCTTCACCAGTGCAACCTTCCCACCACCAATGTCCCACCCCCTGCCTGTATTTGAGACAGGTATTCTACTTCTCTCACTCATTCACATTGTCCTAATAGTTGTCAGTGTAGTTATTTCTCTAACTGCACTCACCACTCTTTGTGGTGGGCTTCATAGCATGAGCCAGTCCTTCCGTCCCTCATCTCTGTTGTCTCTGGGCATTATTGCAAGAATGTCTCTGACTCATTTAACCCAGCATAATACTCTTCAAATTCACCCATGTAGAAGCACATTTTATGACCTCATTTTTCCTAAGAGCTGTATTGTAGATATACTACATTTTCTTTATCCACGACCTGCTCTTGGGCACTTGGGTTGTTTCTAGATTCTGGCTATTGTTAATAGTGCTGCAATGAACGTAGGTGGGAATGTACACTGGTGAGGGAATGAGTGTTGGAAGATTGCTTGGCTGAAACTCAGTCATGAATAACTTTGTAAATACCTCATGATGATTTGATTAAAAAAGTTATTAGTAAAATTTTTTAAATCAGTTTACAACTTGTGGGAAATCTACCTCCTTTACATGAACAAATAGAAAGTACCCTCTAATTATACCTGAAATATTGAAGGATAGCTGTAAAATAAAACCCCTGGGTTGTGATCTCACCCCACACACCATGTTTCTAACCCCTTAGGCGAATAGGTCTGAAGAGCCAGGGTAGCAGTGAAGTAACAATACCAAGCCAGTCAGGAAAAGATAATCATGGCATCCCTGGCCTTTTGCCCTGTGCTCTCTGCCTCTCTCCCAAGCCAGAACTCACTTTCTTTATTCAAATCAATTCTCAACGCCAGGATGGGGGAAGGTTGAGGTTGAATAATACAGGTGGGCTTTTTACATATCAAAGGGAAGAGGTTTAGGGAAGGAAGAAGTTGGGGGAACACCTTTGTTTGGGGTTGAAAGCTTGATATCTTCTTACAGATATCTGTCCCCCCTGTGGGTACTGTCTCTCAGTATGGGAAACACTGATCTAGACCTTTCCAAAGGTCATTTTACAGCAGTTGCTAACATGAGATTTTATTTTGAGTTTTGGTTATCAGGCCCCATGCAATGATATTCAGACTCTAGTTCTGGTTCAGTACTCAGAGGTTACACCATATGGGGTACAGGATATTACACTGGGGCAGGGGTCTCATACTCACGGCCCAGGGCCGCAAACTGCCCTCCCTACAACATTTTGTGGCCCTGCCCTAGAGGAATCTTTTTTGGTTTTGTTTTAGTTGTTTGGGTCACACCCCCCAATGTTCAAGGCTTACTACTGACTTTGCACTCAAGGATCACCCCGACTTTGCCTCCTGCGGCCCCCAGGTCAATTGAGTTTGAGACCCCTGCACTGGGGTCATCCGTATGCAAGGCCAGCCTACTATCTGTCTGGCCTAAGAATTTGTTCTTTAGTGACAAAAGTAGTGAAAGACCTGCTTAGCCATCTCAGTCCAGGCTTGGTCCTTCCCCAGGAAGTACTCTGTCCTCTCATCTGAAGAAAATTGGAATATGCAAAGATTCTGCTTCACTGTTAGGAGTGCAGCCAAGATTCTGTCAGTCTCTGCGGTCCTGGAAGAAGGCTTCCACCTTCTCCAACACACACATATGCACATACTTTCCCTACTGTGAACTCTCTAGTATCCTGGAAAGCTGGCAAGTAAGGGCTGAGCTGAGTTCCCACGTACAAAATTTCCAGCTTCCCCTGCCCACTCCAGCCCCCTTCTATCCTTGTTCCAATACTGGATCTTGTGTTCAATCTTTATTTTGGGGGGGGGGGGTTACACCCTGCAGTGCTCAGGGCTTACTCCTGGCTCTGTGCTCAGAAATTGCTCCTGGCAGGCTCAGGGGACCATATGGGATGCCGGGATTCGAATCACTATCCATCCTGGGTTGGTTCGTGCAAGGCAAATGCCCTACTGCTGCGCTATCTCTCCAGCCCCTTGTGTTCAATCTTAAGAAGATTGAAGAATAAGGATTGATTTTGCTTAAATTGGACCGTCCTATCTTTATCTTGTCTGGAAGTCCAAATGAGTTGTCCGTTAGGATCTGTTCCATTTCTTCTCCTGGTTTTACAGACTCTTCTAGAATAAGATTCTGTGCTCACAACTGATCGCAGTGGAGCCTTAAGCATCCTGAAGTCCGTCAGCCATCCCAAGTGATGGAGTCAACCATCTTGGATAGATGGCAGCACTCGTTGGTGAGCTTTGCTGGGCTACAGCTCCTTCTCCTTCCCCAACCTGAGCAAAAGCTAATAGCTGTGGACTAGTTAGGAAGTCCTCAGCAAAGCCAGGCACCCCAATTTGGTTGTGTTGGAAACATCATGCCCGTGGTCTGGGAGGCTTCTTGTTCCAGGGTGTCTGCTGCCTGGCCCTTTACTGTTTCCTCATCTACAATGCGGGGCTCATGGTGCTCAGGCTTTGTGGTGTGGTAAGGGGGCTCCTTTGAGTTACAGTCTGAAAAGGGTGCAAAGGAGCAAACTGTGAGAAAGGCTGTAAGGGATCAGGGTCTAACTGGCCCCTAGAGGTGCGAGAGAAGAGCAATCGGTTTCCGAATGATCTACTTTCATAAACATTTATTGTCAGACATAAACTTTAGCTTTGCTGTTCTCTCTTGTGCCTTGGTGTCAATTCTTTCATCAAAGACAATGTACTCCCCTCAGATCTTTCATCTTCACTAACATTCTGATTGGTTCCAGAGTGTGGGGAAGTGTGTTCATCTCTACAGTAAACATAAGCTTTAATATTGCCTTGAATTTTCTTATACAGCAGGAACTTTGGGTTTCATTTGGAATATACAGGACTCAGTAGCTTCCTCCCTTCCTTCCTCTCTTTTATCTTCCCTCCCTCCCTCCCTCCCTCCCTCCCTCCCTCCCTCCCTCCCTCCCTCCCTCCCTCCCTCCCTCCCTCCCTCCCTTCCTTCCTTCCTTCCTTCCTTCCTTCCTTCCTTCCTTCCTTCCTTCCTTCCTTCCTTCCTTCCTTCCTTCCTTCCTTCCTTCCTTCCTTCCTTCCTTTTCTTCTCCCTTCTTTTTCTTTCTTTCTTCAAACTCAGTGCTGGGTTGCTCCCAGCTCAGTGCTTGGGTATTTCTCCTATATCCACACAGGAAACCAAGTGGTGCTTGAGATAGAACCTGTGATTTTTTTTTTTTATCTAGAAGAAATTTCTTGAAATATTCTTTAAATCCTGCCAAACCTTTCCTTATATGCTCTGAGAATGAGGACAATGGCAGGCTGAGGAGAGAGAAGGCAGTTGCGTTTATATTTCTGCTTCTCTATTCCAGAAACAAATGGCTTCTCACATGCCTGTGCGTGTGTGCTTAAGTGTGTGTATGTTGTGGAGGTAAAACTGAGACAAGCTCTACAGCTTCTGTCTGGAACAAACTTCCCTCTGTAGATCTGATAGCAGACGTGTGTGCAGGCACTGTCTGCTGCAGACTAGGGCACTGGACATGGAGTCCACATACTGGGAGTCAACCTGGGCAGATTCCCATGGTCCCTCCCTCTCTGCTTGAGTTTTTCCAGTTTTAGGGCTCATCTGAATGTTTCACTCATCATGATCACTGGTAGCCTTGGTGCTGTGGTGCTGTAGGCAATCCAGTTCCTAATGTGAATATCAACCTGCCACTGGCCATGTTTTGGGGGTCATCTCTTCTGGCTAATAGCCCAGGCCTATTCTATGCACAGCATACATGAGAGTCTTTGATGGTGCTGGGGATTAGACACAAACTTTCACACAGGCAAGGCAGTGCTATACCCCTGAACTACATTTCCATCCCTATAAAGGATTGATTTTTGCAGGGAAGGACTTCCCACTGGTGTTCAGCAGGGGCCTGAGAACCACTTCCAGGTCAGAGAGATAGCACAGTGGCAGGGCATTTGCCTTGCATGCAGCCAACCCAGGAGTTGGTGGTTTGATTCCCGGCATCCCATATGGTCCCCCAAGCCTGCCAGGGGTAATTTCTGAATGTGGAGTCAGAAGTAACCCCGAGTGCTGCCGGGTGTGACCCAAAAACAAAACAAAACAAAACAAAAAAAGAACCACTTCCAATGGCTCTTGGTTATAAGGCTGGTAGATCAATGAAGAACAAAGGATGCAAAGCTGTTTGGTCTCTGTAGTTCTAAAGACCATCAGGCCATACCAAGTGGTGTTCAAGGGCCTAAAGGACTCTACCTGGTGAGGCTCTAGGTCTTGTGTGTTGCCAGGGACTTAAATGCAGCCAGTCACCTGCAAGGAACGAACCTAACCCATTACTATAACCTCAACCTTAAAAAGAATGATTGTTTTTATTATTGACTTTTGAGACATACCGGGTTGTGTTCAGGGCTTAGTTATGCTTTGCGGTCAAGGTTGACACCTGGAAAGGCTCAGGGAACCCTGTGAGGTGCAGGGGATCAAAACTGGGTCAGCTACATGCAAAGCAAAACAAAAAGTACCCACTGTATTGTCTCTCCCACCCTAAGAAGATTTTTCTAAATGGAGTTAGTGTCTTGATTTTTCTTCCTTTATAATAACTAAACCAACCAAATGCATTTTTTGCTGTAACTGAAGTCAAAGCCAGGACAGCTGATATTTCAGCATAATTGACAAGCATGAAAACCTGCTGGAAACAGCAATGTTATTAGGCGGCTGTTTGTGGGTGTTCAGATGTGAATTAAGCCAATCCATTACACTTGTTGATGTGCATTGGGGCTTCAATATTTTTATGCAGAACCCGTGAAAAGAGACACAGTTCAGAAATGTTTATTAGTGACCTTGTCGTGTCCTCTGAGTTATGGACCGCAGCTCCGAACCGAGGGAGGTGGCATAAACAATCGGCCCTGTTGGCTGCGCATCCCGCATCCCTGAACTGTCGCTGCTGTCGCCGGATTGGATTTTGATGTGGAGAGAACGAGTGTGTTTCTAGTCAGAAATAGGTTCTGATTTGACAATAGCCAAAGCCCTTGTGCTGGGAATAATAATGCAAGTTGGGAAGAAGACTCTCACTCTGCAGACAACACCTCCTACCCTAGTGCCTTTTTTTTTTTGTTGTTGTTTGTTTGTTTAATTTTTTTTTTTAGAGAGCCTAGTTGGTGAAAAAAAATCAAGTGTTTATCAATGTCTTTAAAAGAGTTTTAAACTGATGAGGAGAAATATGCCATGCCAAACTTATGGCATGGAGGGGAACATCAGGTTGGTGCTGTGTTGGAATTGGAGCCAAACCTTTCTTGAAGGTGTCACAGCTAGCTCTCGACATATAAGGAACTGGGAAGTGCAAGCCAATTTCTGTGCCCAGCTGGCTCCTGACACAGGCACCCCTGATCATGCCAGGCACAGTGTTCCCGCCCACTCACCCATGCAGTCCTTGTTCTGCACATCTCCCATAGGATTTGGCATTTCTTCCCAGACAGCTGACACCCCTAGGTATCAAAACACAAATCTCTTTTTCTTCCAAACCCTGGCTCCATTCCATATTATTCTTTTTATACCATTTTTCATACCACTCTTTTCCATAGCAGTCTTCAACACTCAGTGTCTTCCTGGGGTCCAGTTGTCCTTGTGGGATCAAAGGTCACCAATGTCACGGTCTTCTTCTAGGCCTCATAGTATAAGAGATGAAAAGAAAACAACAACAGAAAATTCCAACACTCACCCCACTGTCTTTACTGAGTCACCTTAAGTCAATCCCCACCACTTATTCTCACTAGAGAGATGAGTGTGATCTGGTTCCAATGCCCAGAAACTTTCGGATATAAAGAATAAATCTAAGATCATCAGGGGGGCCGCAGACAGAATTTCAATGTCTCAAGTATAGTCATTGATATTTTATTCTTTCTGGTCACTTAACATGGAAGAAAGCTTAATTCCAGAAGCATATATTTTTGTTTTATATATATTTAATATTTTTATTGAGGTCATTTTGAATTACAAGTCTTTCACAGTTGTATTTTAGGTGTTCAGTGACAATAAATTAGGGCCATTCCCACCAGCAATGTTGACCTCCCTTCACCACAGTTCCCCGTGTTCCAATGTGTATATATACCACATCTTCATAATCCATTCATCTGTGGTTGGGCACCTAGGTTGATTCCGGAAATATGTTTTGAGAGGATCTTTGATAAATAAAGAGGTATTAGAATAGAAGATGGTGTGTGAAACAGCTCATGTTTTAGACTAGAGAACAAAAGATTTATGGTGATGGCAGGAATATTTTACACACATTATGTAATAATTTAACATTTACCAATAATATAAGCAATCATATTTGGAACATTTGCTTTGTTGTAGACCTTTGGGATTTTACTTATTTCCATCTCACAATAGCCCCTTTAGGTAAGTTATTTGGTGATGCAGAAGATAAAACTGAAGTTTGGGGAGGTTGAGTGACTTGTCCAAATTCATAAGCCAAGTAAGTGGCCAAGTTAGATTCACGACGAAGTCCTTCAAAATCTAAAGACCATGTTCCTTCTTCTGTGCCTTCTGAGTCTTTGGAAAAAAGTACACTTCCTCTGTGTGATGACAGAGAACTAAATTAGAAGACAGGTAAAATAGCAAAGTGTTTCATCTCAATTTAATGCTGATCTTTCTTACAGAGCTGTCCAGAGATGAAATGAACATCCCAACTTAGACCTGGGTTTTCCAGCCTGTCTGTGGTCTCCAGGCAGAGGCTGATGGGTTCATGCTGAGGGTGAAACGAGCTTTACTTAATATTATTATAAGACACGTGGTGATGTCCTAATGGTTCTTCTTGTATTCAGTGCAAACCAAACCAACCAATACACACGCTTAAAGAGAAGATCTGTAATGTTCTGGGCCAGTAGCCAAGCATGCTGAATTACTTGAAGGGTTAATTGTGCCACCTAGTGTCAGTAAAACTTGTATTTCTCATTCATTCATTCGCTTATTCTACAGATCTTTTTCTGAGTGCCAACAATGTGCCAGTTCCAAGTGTCTACTGGTGAACAACCATGGTCTTTGTTCTCAGAGAGTCAGAAAGGGAGAACGATGTACTCATATTCGATGGGATGGTGAAGAAAGTGAAGCATGAATGCCCAACCCAATCGGGGTGAGGGAAATATTAAAAACTGGCAAGGAATTGCATTGGGAGGAGAGATGGGGGTCTTAGGTAGAGCAGGCAACACATGTGAGTAAAACACTAGGGTTATGAGAAACTAGGGTCTAGATTAGAAATTCCCTGCCCCCCCCATTTCTAGACATCTCATTCGAGCGCCCCCTGCTGGCAAGGAAGTCTTGAGCAACCGTGCAGGGCGAAGGGGGGGGGGGGTCCTCCTTGTGGTCCTTCAGTCAAAGGTGTGGCTATTTGAAGGCTATGTCTCCTGCTCTGCCAAAACTTGCAGATCAAAATCCTGAAAAGGTTCATTTTATTTACCTCGTAATTTTCACTAAGCAAACAAAGACTTACCGAATTTTTCTAATTGCTGCTTGTGTCCCCCTGTTTTATTTGGGGGTGGGGTGGTCTAGTCTCTTAGACGCACAAAGCAGAGAGTAAAAAGAGTGATGTTGGTGTCACAAGGCACCAGGTGGCCAAGGAAAGGGAGAGGGCTCTTGAGAGGTTGGCATCGCCATTTCTTCCTATTTCATTTTCTCACCCCTACAGAAACCCCAGCAAAGTCTCTTCCACGCAGACACCTTTCTACCACCTCCAGACATAGTGCTGAGGGCCTCCCATGCTCTCAAATAAGAGGGCATAGCTGAATCCTTTGGGGGTCACAGGGCACCAGCCAGATTTAGCCTGGGATCCTCCTGCTGAGGCCTCCATCCAGGGTGATGCTGGGACTCAGACATCTAACAGGTGAGGGGCTCATCTCATTATTCTCCTGCCTCCAAGGCAGGACTGTACTTAAACCATTTCAGACAGATGGTTAACTGTCCTATTTTAAAAGATCTCCAGGGAGGACGATTTCACAATTCCCGGTGGTTGTCTATTCTAGTATTTAATCATTTTCATTACCAGTGAGTTTTTTATGCTGCATCTAAAATCTCTTTGGTTGTGATTTAAGTCTTTTTCCTGAGGGTACATAGTATGGATCTTCTGCTTCTGGTCCCAATTTTGGAGCCTGGGAAATGATCCATTTTATTTATCTCACTTAATTTCCCCTTCCTCCTCCTCTTCCCTCTCCTCCTCCTCCACCACCACCACCTCTTCCTCCTCCTCCTCCTCCTCCTCCTCCTCCTCCTCCTCCTCCTCTTCTTCTTCTTCTTCTTCTTCTTCTTCTTCTTCTTCTTCTTCTTCTTCTTCTTCTTCTTCTTCTTCTTCTTCTTCTTCTTCTTCTTCTCTTCTTTTCTTCTTTCTTCTGCTCCTCTTCCTCCTCCTCCTTTTTCCTCCTCCTCCTTCTCCTCCTTCCTCCTCCTCCTCCTTCTCCTCCTCCTCTTCCTCCTCCTCTTCCTCCCTTTTGTAAATGGGAGGGTTGAGAAAGGGAAGATTCCCGAGGACTTGCGCAGGTTTGAAAGTGATAAGTTTTCACATGGAAAGTCCAGGTATCTTGTGCAATTCAATACCACATGGAAACAATAAGGCTTTGTTACAGAAAAAGCTTACCATTAAAATTGAAAAAAAAAATGATGAAACATAGGCCTTCCCTCAGAAATCCACATTTTCTTTAATAGTAGAGGGGAACTGTAGGAAGGAATGAAAAGCAGAAGGGCCACAGTCACTCAAAATTGGACATTTTGGAGTCTGTGGGGCTCTACCACCAGGCGGTCTCTCCTGTTAGTCTTGTTTCGTGGGTGCTGCTTTCGTCTCTGCCTCCTGAGGGCTGAGAAAGTGAACTCCCAAATGCAGGCAAGAGTTTTCACCCTATCCTTCCTTCCCCTTGTTTACAACAACACAGATCCATAGAATCACACCTGAGGTCATTATCATGGAAATTCTCAGCGTCTTGTTCACAGCTGTCAGAAGAATCTGAGTGTTCTGGGAGTTATTGTGTGGTCTCTAGACAAGGGGGATTACCAGAGAGGAGTCATCGGCCTCCGGTTGGGGGTCTGCCTAGAACAAAGATTTTGGAAGCAAGCTGAAGACCAAATTTATGTTCTCCTCAGGCCCCCCTTCTCCCTTCCAGACCAGAGGCTGATGCCTTTAGTAAGTGTTTTGCAGAATTCGCTGGTTATAGGCGGACATTTGGTACCTTGCTTTAGGGGTCTGTTGCCAGATGGGGTTCTTTTAGGCCAAGTCCCACCAGTCAGCCCTCCATGCACCTGGCCTAGTCTCTAAGTAGTAGTGAACACAGCACCATCCATGACTAGGTCACCTCACAAGACAGATTAACCTGCCACTTGCTTCTATATACTTACCTCCTCATGCTCTTTAAAAGGAGACAGAGAGAAAGAATTGGTTGTTGGGCAGGCATGTGAGGAATTTTAATCCTTTGCACATGTAAATGTGAGATGAGAGCTTTTTCTCTTGCTTTTACTACTGGTGGCATCAAATACTGCATAAAACTTAACAGCTGCTGACTACAATTCTTTATAATTTTTATTTTTGGCTACACCCAGCTGTGATCAGGATTTACTCCTAGCTCTATGCTTAGGAAAAACTCCTGGAGGTGATCAGGGGACCATACGGGGTGCAGAGAATTGAATCCTGGTTGGCTGCATGCAACACAAATGTCTTGCCTGCTGTACTATCTCTCTGGACCCAGGCAAAAATTCTTGTATTGGTACGATAGAGTTGGCTTGGAGTTTAGGGGTATTTATAATACAACTCAGTCTTGAAGTTGTCCAGAGGAAGATATTGCAAGATTCCAATTTTGTGACTTTGTGGAAAAGAAAGGCAAATATGTGGAGATGAGAAAAAGATATGTGATTGACCTGGAAGAGATTTCTTAGGATAGTGAAAATACTCTGAGATAGTATAACAACGGATAGATAATTTACAACCTATTTATTATAAAGTAGTACGCAGTGTGGGTTGGAGAACTAGCACAGCAGTAGGGCATTTGCCTTGCATGCAGAAGGGTGGTGGTTCAAATCCCAGCAATCCCTATGGTCCCCTGAGCCTGCTGGGGATGATTTCTGAGTGTAGAGCCCAGAGTAGCCCCTGAGCACTGCTGGATGTGACCCAAAAACCAAACCAAACAAACAAAAAGCACTATGCAGTGAAGAATAGATTTTTGATTAATTATGAGAACAGTGTAGGTACATTTCTATTGGGTATTGATATTAATAGTAGGGGAGGCTATAAATGAATAGGGGCAAGGAATATATGAAGAATTGGGGCTTCTTCCTCTCAATTGTATTGTAAACCTAAAATTATTCTTTTAAAAAAGTTGGATTGGAGAGAAAATATAACAGGCAGAGAGCTTGCCTTGTATGTAGCCAACCTAGAGTCAATCTCTGGCACCCCTGTGATTCCCTGAGTCTGCCAAGAGTGACCCCTGGGCACAAAGCCAAAAATAAACCCTGAGCGTCTTTGGCTGTGATCGCCAAACAAAGACAAAATAAGTCTCTAAAAGATAAGGTTAGACAAAATAAAAACAGTAACAACAAAAGCCAATGGGTTCACCCCAAATTGCTTGAATCTGTGAGGGAAAGGAAAGGGCACAGGAGTCTCCTGGGATGGACAGCCATCAGCCATTTTACTTCCTTAAATAGGCAAAACTACTCCCTAAGGGACCCTAGGAAGATGTCAGAGGAGGGCAGTAGTATTAGTCTTGGGTAAAATTGGAGCATGCTTTTTGTTTAGTTTCTCAAAGATGGTAGATTTTCAGTGTGGTATTGAGGGGTTTATTTTCTGCAAAGAGGGCAGAAGCTCAAGTTAGTCTGGAGCACCTCTGGCCTTAGGCTTCCACTTCTTAGTTTGGGGACTGGTAACAACAGATTCAGCTAGGGGTTTGTAGGAGAAATGCTGCGTCTTGGTTTTCACCTAGACCTGAAGAATCAGCATCTGAATTTTAACACCCGTTTGAGCATCCACTAAAGTTTGATGAGCCCTGAACTTGCCTTCTGGAAAATGGGTCTTCCCAGGAAGATTTGGATTTTATGATGCTAGACAAAATTGCTTGCTTGCAGCAAAGAGTTTTCTTTGGGGTGACTCCTCACTTGAGACATGCTTGTCTCCTTATGCTCATTCATTTCCTAGAGCCTCTCTCCAAAGACCCCAGACAGAAAAGTAATCACAAAGACTCTGTGGACTCGGGTCTCACAGGCCTCCTGGATATTGGAGAAAAGAGATCGACTAACAGAATTCAGGTTAAATTGTTGGTAACTTAGAGTCAGAGCATTCTTCTATTTCTATAGGGATGTTGTAATCTAAAATAGAATACTTCGTGAATCACTGTTTAATGACCTAAAGATTACATTTCCGTTAGAAGCAATTGAGTCACTCTGTATGGACAATGATAATTGGGAGGGGGAGTAAGGTGACACTCTTGTAGTGTCCTCAGAGGACACTATGTGGGTGACCAGTTAATCAACTACGCAGCAGATTAGCCTTTATTAAAAGAGTCCCTAGAACTTCTCAAAATCATATGACCTCATTTATGTTTGTAGACTCTAAATTCTTAAAATTGCTTCAGGAAATGTCTTTATTTGTATGACTTTGATATACTTGGCCAAATAAGATACAGAGCACAAAATTTAAAGTTAGGAATGGAGGAGCCATAACTTACATAAATGAGGCTCTTGGTTTCACTGGTTTCATCCTTGATTCTGCAACAAATAAAAATGGCAATAAAGTGGGACAATAGTAGTGGAAAGGGTACATGCTTAGCACACATCTGACCCAGATTTGATCCCCAGAACCATATAGCCCCCCCTGAGCATTGCTTTAGTACTCTAGAGGCCCCTAGAGCTGCCCAGGTAGCCTCAGTAATCCTTAACACCACAGGGCCTAAATGACAGAGTTTGGGGTCCTGAAATAAAATTGCTGGTCCAGGGGCTGGAGCAATAGCACAGTGGTAGGGTGTTTGCCTTGCACATGGCATATCCAGGATAGACCTGGTTCAATCCCCAGCATCCCATATGGTCCCCTAGCCAGGAATGACCACATATCTAGGAGTAACTCCTGAGCATGTGGCCTCCCCCCCCCCCAAATGCTGGTCCAGTTGGCTGGTGGGGATTGCTGAATTTCTGGTGGGATCTTCTCCATACCTTTCTTCCACCTCAAAAATTAGATTTTTGGTGGTATTTGGAAGCATATAAAAATAGACTTGTTGAGCTGTCACTTAGAAGATATTTCTGAAGATAGATAGACCCATGGTCCTAGGATGCAAGGCTCTACCACGGAGATTTGATATTTGATAGCATCTAATCCATCTTAAAATGTTCATTTTCATCTTGGTTGTAGAAACATCATGGCCTATTTTCCTTTTTATTAGTTAATCTTACTTTTCTGTCATTCAAGTTACTTCCCAGAAATTCAATACTACATCCCATCTTAACAAGCACCACCCTTCCCACCCCTGTCTGCAACATCCTGCAATCCTGAGTCTATGTGTTTTCAGAGACAAAGTCCACAAAAATTAATTTTTTTTTTATTAAAAAGAGCTTTAAAAAGGCAGATGCTAGGCCAAGGAAATGGGAGAAATCCAGATGTTACAGATGCAGCACTGGTTAAGGCAAGGATTGAAAATATTATGTAAATAAACACAACTTTCATAGGTAGAAATTGCAATAGACAGATGCTGTGAGCAATATTCAATATAGCCAAAGTGGCATAGAAATCTTACTGGAAAAATTAGATCCCAAACTCTGAGATAGAGTCCTTGGGCTACAACAGAGACCCTGTTTAGCTAGGTAGTCCACTAAACAATGGCGAAAGACAAATGAAACAACATTCCTTTAAAATAATCTCCCTTGGTAACTTAGCAGGGAATTTTTCCAGGAACATTTGCTACCAGCTCAAGATCAGCCTTTCATGAAGCGACTTTGTGAAATGATTGAGGGAAGTAGGGCAGATATCCTGGTCCCAAAATATCTCCTCTCTCAGCCAGCAGCATGCTTGAAACTGCACCATTAGCAATACATTCCTTTTGGATGAACTCTCTGCCACCTCCAGGGATTGACAGAACAATCATTCATTCAGTCATTCGTTTATCAAATGTTTCTGAAGCACTTACTATGAGTCAAACATTATTCTCAGTAAGGAAAATATAAAACCAAGTAGAACATGATTCTTGCCCTTGAGGTGCTTCAAGCTAAAGAAGCAGAAGATGTGTTCAAAACCAATGCTCGATACAAGCATATAAGCTTGATGGGGGGCGGGGGACAGAGGAAGAGGAGTCTCATTTACTTCAATAGGTCTGGTGAGCCACCATGTTCTTCCTTTTGAACTTAGTGTTGCAGGGGTTGACTTCTTAGACAGCTACAGAAGTGGGGTCTGGCAGGCCACACTTGGGAATGGAGTCAAAGATGATTTGAAGACACGGGATCCCAGTGTAGGTGAGAGAAAGCCCATGCTTGAGTTCCCTTGTAACATTTTGTGGGTACAGGTGCCTATGCCTGTCCACAGAGTACGTCTAAATATGGGGAGCAACTCATGCAAAGGAGTAGAACAGAGACCACTTTGTCGCCTTAGATGCTTAGTGCATAGTGGAGGAAGACATTATATTTTCAAGTCATCCTCTTTTAGCCAATTTTTTTTCTTTATTTTTTTGATTTTTGGGTCACATCCAGCAGTGCTAAGAGTTTGTGGTCAGAAATCGTTTCTGGCAGGCTTGGGGGACCATATGGGATACCGGAGATCAAATTCGGGTCTGTCCCGGGTTGCTGTGTGTAAGGCAAATATTGCTCCAGCCCCTCGGCCAATTTTTTTTTCTAGGGAAGTTTTCTCCTTGGTAGAGCCTCTCCCTATGATTTCTGCTAGAGAGTTAGTTACCAGATTCTGAGTAGAGACATCAAACCGCCATCTGTAGTCTTGTCTACATTTTGGACATTTGTAAATTTGGACATCTTGAAAACCACTAAAGATGGCTTAAATGAAGTCTTGGCATGTTGGAGAATATTTTTAGCTGCTCTTTTGTAACAACGATCAATGTAAATGGAGCTTTCTCTATAGAACCCATACCATCATCACTCGTAGACTCTGGAATGAGTTTTTGAGTTCAGGGATCTTCAGCTCTGAAGATGGTTTGGGTGTGCAGGAGTAGAAAGGTCGAAAACTAGTGGTTTATCCCACTAGTTTTATTAATTATTAATATTAATTCCAGTCCATGAACCAACATGCAAGACAGGTCACAGTGAGCAGGTGTAGAGTTCGAAGAATCTTGGGTTAGTTATTCTAATCTATATATACCCTAAGAGGATTTTCTTTATGAGAATTTTTGCTATTTATTATTTATTTGTGGTGGGAAGAGAGTCTGGGATTTGGGTCACTGCTTTACTCAGGGAACCTTGTTTGGTGCAAAGATGGCTTTGTAAAATGTAAGCAAATTACTACCAATCTCTTTCTCTAGTCCTCTGCTTTTAGAGTTTTAAGGGAACATCTCCAATACAAAATGATTACTTGGATAAAATTGTTAAAACTTGACTTGCCTTTCTTTTGTGAGAAATTCAGAAGAATTTGGTTCTCAAATTTTAAGTGGTGGACTGAGTAAAGGAGATGTTGATAACTCTCATCAACTTCCACTTTTGGAAAATTCACTACCAGTATCCTTTTTAGATAATCCATGGGCTTGTCTAGAAGATAGGGTGACCATTTTTTCCCCAAAGATGAGTGAAAAAGTAAGAAAGAAAAGAGTTAGATTGTGGTTAGTGATATTTAGGTTAGGAAAGAAATGAGGGACCAGAGAGATAGTATAGTGGTTAAGGCATTTCCTTTGCTCACTGCCAACCCTGGATTGATCCCTGATACTATATAAGGTTCCCTGAGCTCAGAGCTAAGATTAAGATCTGAACAGTTCAGGTGTGGCTTGAATCCCTACCCTCACCCCACAAAAAAGAAAAAGAATGATTTTTAAGTGCTCTACATGGTGTTAAAGATGACACAAAATTCCAGCTTTCTGGTAATAAATACCCAATTTTTTAACTTTATTTATTGATTGGCTTTGGGCCACACTCAGCAGTGCTCAGGGGTTACTCCTGGCTCTGCACTCAGAAATCTCCCCAGCAGGCTGGGGGCCCATATGGGATGCTGGGAATTAAACCGGATTCCTTCCGAGTTGGCTGCAATCAAGGCAAACGCCCTATCGCTGTGCTATCTCTCTGGCCCCGATATCCTCTTTTATTCTATACATTAGTTAGTGAGCATTTTTATACAATTCTTTTATTTTGTAGTCAGAACTCTCTCCTCAGGGGTTTACCCATTTATGGCGTAGAAAACAGATAACCCAACAAATAAGAGATTTAGCAAAAGTTATGCTCACAGATAAGAATAGGTTCCAGCCGTGATCCCAGAGTTCATGCTAATACCTAACACTTCTGGCTCCTAGGTGGCAGAGAAATGAATAAATGACAGCTTTAGATCTAATAAATCCTGACTGAAGGCCAGAACTGAACATGTTTTTTTTTCCTGAGGCTGAGAAAATTTAATCTTGAAAGGGTAGCTCTAGGGAGAGAGGTTGCTGTGTCTGCTCCCTTTGGCCTTTCTGGATTCATCCCAGACTTATGAATGGAATCATTCTGTCATGGAGGAAAATACAAACAATCTGTTTGAAAGACACCTTGGGATGTTGGGATTGCCAGCAGCTGAAGGTACGTTCTGTTTTTCAGGTGCGTGGCCACGAAGTACTTGGAGGTTCTTACTCCATGGAGCTCAAGATCATTCATGATAATGTTGGGGGTAGAATCCAGCGTGCAGATAAGGAATCAGAAGGGCACATTTGTTTAGAGCAAAGACAAGTAGCTGCTGTTGATAGTCTGAGCTTCCCTCTCAAAAGTCAAAGTCACCAGTGCTCAGAGAGGTAGAATTATTTCACTCCACTGGGCCATCCCACCGAGCCTCGGCCTTTCGGGGACCATTATGACAGTGATAGTTGAGAATGATCACTCTGAAGAAGAACTGAGTGCTTAAAGGATATAGAGTGTTAAACAACAGCATTCCAAACCACAGTGCCTAAAAGGAAAAAAAGGGGGAAGAAGAAAGAGAGGAAGAGAGAGAGAAAGGGATAGAAGGGCTGAGAAAGAGAGAATGAGAATAGTGTCTGCCATAGAGACACTTGGTGGGGGAGTGTCCAGAAGGAAACCATGTTGGTAGAAACTGAACACCGGTGAAAGGGATGAATATCGAGACATTGTATGACTGAAACTCAACCATTAAAGTTTTTGTAATGGCAATTCAAAAAGCAATGTTTTTAAAAAAGTACATGCCTCATCAGACATTTTTGAGCCAACATCCTCAAATTCTTCTGATAAATGTAAGGGTTTGTAAATGATGCAACTTCTGGTGTTTTATAGATCTTGACAGTTTAAAATAAAACAAAAGGGTTGCATCACTTTTTAAAAAGTTTTGAGTGAACTATAAACAGAACTGCTACTTGAAGCACTCTGCTATTCATTTAAAAATACACAAAAATTATTTTTTAAAAAATGTTTTGTATCTTTTTTTCTCCTTGGAAATTTATTGTCTGTCCACTTCTACCATAAAAATTTACCCTAATGCAATATATTTTTGTGCTTGATTATTTTTTTTACTGATGACACAATTATACTACTCTGAAACAAACAAAAAAAGGTATATATATGAAAATTTAAATCTAATTTATTTTTAGTGACTCCAAGACTTTACGCTACAAATTTCTTTTGGGTTGAGTTATTATTACACACAGTACTAGTGTATAATTGAGAAAAATAACATAAACACAGCTTTTACATAGCACTTACTAAAGCTCAGAGGTCTAGCTCACTGATTTAGCATGCCTGCTCTGCCTTATATGTATCAAAAGCAATTCTGGTATTTCCATCCCAATGGCACTCACCACTGCAGTGGTGCATCCCTCGCACCCAAAGCCAGTCAGGCAGACAATAGGGGGTGGCAAGTACCAGGACCAGGGGTGGATCCCTTGGCAAGTACCACTATTAAAAATCTTTTGTGAGAGGCCTGAGTGGTAGCACAGCGGTATGGTGTTTGCCTTACACGGGCTCACTCGGGACAGATGCGGGCTTGATCCCCAGCAACCCATATGGTCCTCTGAGCCAGGAATGATTTCTGAGCACAGTGCCAGGAGTAACCCCTGAAACAAACAAAAAAATCTGTGTGAGTCCCTGGGCCAGGAAAGTTGACCCCTCCCCGCCCCCCCGTATGAGCACTGCAGGAATTCTTGGTGCACACCGCAACCAGAAGTTGTGTGCTCCTGCTCAGAGTGTGATCGCTGGCCTGCAGGTGTGTCAGTACTGCAACGGAAGGAGCGCCAACCTCAGGAAACATCATTGTTGACAGCGCAACCTGACATGGGACCCCCACGACCAAAACCTGTATAGCAAGACAGGCAGACTGGCCTGCATGCAACCCTTCCACCCTAGTCTATAACTATAAGATCAATGATAACAATATTGTGCAAGAATTCACTGAACGCTAATACAATAAAGAGTGAAAATAATATTAGAAGTATAACTCTTAATGATGGACAATTGGAGAGGAATGATGAAAGACTTTTTTTTAAGTAGTATTTTCTTTTATACATTTGTTTTGGCTTGAGAGCTATACCTGGTGGTGCGCAGGGTGCTTTTTCCAGACTGTGCTCAAAGATCACTTCTGGAAGTGTCTGGGGGACCATATGTGGTACTAGGGATTGAACCTGAGTTGGCTGCATGCAAGGCAAATGCCCTGCTTGCTGTAGTCACTCTGCCCCCTCTAGCAGTATTATTTTTGCATTTTTAATTTTAATTCTTTTAAATAATATCTATTTAACCACCATGATTACAAACATAATTGTAGTTGGGTCTCAGTCATATGAAGTCTAGCAATATTTTAAATGTCTTCCTGCTTGGGGCCCTGGAGGTATTCAAGCATGGGGAATGTTTGTGAGGGGAAGGCAGGCACGTTGGAGAAAGGAGCTCTCTCTTGTGCAGTTTAAGTGGGTGAGAGCATGAGGTCAGGAGAGCAAGGATTGGTGTCTCAGGCTCTGTGACATTTGCCAGGTGTCTTCCACCATGGTTTCCACTGGGAACTTAGGAAAAGTTGAGGTTCTAGAAATAGGATCTCTCTAATCTATGAAGATCATCTATAAACGATGAGGGTCACTCACACGCAGCGTGAATATCCCAAGTGATTCCAAGCACTTTTCAAGTCTGCTTTGGAAAATTCTTAACATGTTCTTGATTCATCCACAGAAAAATAGTTTGCACAAGCTACTCACTGTAAAAACAGGCATCACTATAAAAGCAGGCATAAGTATACCCCTGGTTTCCCTAGATTTTATTTATTTATTTATTTATTTATTTATTTATTTATTTATTCATTCATTGTTTTGGGGTCATATCCAGGAACACTCAGGGGTTACTCCTGGCTATGTGCTCAGCAATTGCTTCTGGCTTGGGGGACCATATGGGATGCCGAGGATTGAACCTCGGTCTATCCTAAGTTCGCACATGTAAGGCAGACGCCCTACTAGTTGCAAAATCACTCTGGCCCCTCCCTAGATTTATGAAATGCATTTTGGAGTATTTCACTCATACAATCAGTTGAAATGGATAATGCCATTGCTATATCTAAAATAAAATCTATTATGTGTTACTTATAAATGTTAGTCATAATGTTCTCGATCTCACGCCTTCATAACATTGTTATGGTTGTGACTTGCCATCTTGTGAGTTGAAATAATTGAGTGATTTTATATTTATTGGAATGGAAACCAATTAGACAGTCTCTGAATGCCCATTGGCCACATACTCAACTGTATTGATTCCCACCAGTATAAAGTTAGAGCCAGCAATGTGATCTTGGTGCTGATAATGCCAGGATTGTGGAGTGTTTACATGATGAAAGTTTATTTCTTGTTCTTCCTACATGACTGGGAGATCAGTGGGAGAGATTCTGCTTCACCAAGTCATTTAGGGTCCAGGCTGACAGATGCTTCTTTATCTTGTTGCAGAATTGCCTGGATTCTGTGCCAGGCAAGGAGAAATAGCATCATCACAGCAGACCCATTATGACTACAACCTGGAAGGGATGCATGTCTTTTCTACTGACATGTCACTGGTTAGCGTTAGCTCTGTCTAGGTAGAGAGTAGTTGAGAATAATCTCCTTGTTGTGCCCTTAAAGGGATGAAAGCAGAATATTCTTGGAATTATATTGTAGTAGATGTTGTTGTGGGTGTCATTTTTTAAATGGCATTTGTGACTTTGGAAAAAATATTGCCTAGGGTCAGTGACTGAACAATAAAATAACTAGATTATGCCCATTACAAAAAATAATGATCCAAGCAAAGCTAGATGAATGGCAACTAACTTTTTGAATCTGATATAGAAAAAGGCAAGAATGGTCAACTTTAGAAGAATAGAACTTTGTTTTCAAGTGTGACATTGGCCTAAAACATTGTTAGTAGGTATAGTTGCCTACTTGCAGGGTCATGAAGATGTAGTTAAAAACCTGAAGTAATAATAAAGTCAATAATAAATAAAGTCACTATGATGAAGATATTTTTTCTATGCATCATGTAAGCCCTTGCCTTTTATTGATCTAGATTAAAAATCTAGATCTTAAGCAGTGGCCTCACTTTGAAAATAATGATGATCAATTCTAACTTATTTACCCCACTCCATACTTGGAAATTACCTTTTACAATTTAAGAAACAGGGTGTCTAAGCCATATTCAGAATCAAGTGGAACTACACAGTGTTTTAGTTTTCTTTTCTAGTAATGTAAATATTTGGAGTTATTTCTATTCATAGAACCTATATTGGTATCATTTTAAAAATGTGATGCAGGTTGATTCAAGAGTATTCTTACAAAAGTATCCTAAAATAAACACAGATCATCATATTTTAAAATCAGGTTTTAAGGGTCCAAAAATTCACTTTTGTCTCATAAGGTGGCCTTGCCCAAGTGCTATACATGGAACTAGAAAAATTCAAGGTTATAAGAACTCTAAAATAACATGCTTTCTGGCATTGAAAGAAAATAAGCTAGGAGATAATGGCACGGGATTCTCAAAGGAATCTGTGGTATGATGGATCCACTCTGCAAAGAATAGCCAAAATTGTGAATATTAACTGAACCATTACTTATCAGCAAACTTGGATAAAATGGAATAGCAAACTAGAGAAGAGAGAAGTGGAGTGGAGAGGGGAGGTGAAGAGAGAAGTGGAAAAGAGGGGGAAGTAGAGGGCAGTGAGGGGAGATGAGGGAAGTGAAGGGGAGATGAGGGAAGTGAAGGGGAGTGGAGGAAAGTGAAAAAAGAGGGAAGACATGGAGCGGGGAGGAGAGAAGAGGAGAGAGACTGCAAACCAAAATAGTGAAGGAAAAATTAAATTATTGAGTTTATTATTAGGGTGGTTGAATTTGAACAAGAACATTGATAGTAGATTTCTGATGCTCAGATAAATGTTTTAACTATAACAAATATGTTTTTTGTTCATTTTTGTTTTGGGGCCATATTCAGCGATGCTTAAGGGTTATTTCTGTCTTTCGTGCTCAAAAATTGTTCCTGGCAGGCCCAGGGGACCATATAGGATGCTGGGGATCAAACCCAGGTCAGCCTCATGCAAATACCCTACTTGCTGTACTACCATTCTGGCCCCTGTAATAAATAGTTTTTTAAAAATAATCTTTAAGCACCATGATTACAAACATATTTGCATTTGGGTTTCAGTCATCAAAAGAACATCCCCCCCTCACCAGTGCAGCATTCCCACTACATGCCCTCCATCTCTTTTTTCCCCCACCTCCTGCTGTATTTGAGACAAGTATTCTACTTCTCTTGCTTATTAACATTGCCATGATAGTTGTTTGTGTAGGTATTTCTCTAACTGCACTCCCCACTCTTTGTGGTGAGCATGTAATGAATACTTTTTAAAAAATAATAGAGAATATCAGATCAGAGAGGTAGCTTAAAGGGTTGAGTCATTGCTCTCCTTTCAGGAGGCCTGCTTGATGCCTGGTTCTTCATGATCTCCTGAACACCACCAGGAGTGACCCTTGAACTTAAAGCCAGGGATTACCCACAAGAATTGCCCCATGTAGCTCAAATTCCTTTCAAAGATACAGCTAATGGAAAACTTACATTTAAAGAAAGGTAGAAAGAGAGGAAAGAACATTTATAAGCTGGCTAGGAGGGAAAAATTCTGTAACAGATGCTGAGGAGAATATGTTTTTTTACAGAAAACATCTCCAGTAAATACCTTTTGAACAGTCAAAAAGGCAAGTGAATTAGGGAAGCTTGGCAGCAGAAAGAGCTTTAGAGTGTAAATTAGGTCCATCCTACCAGCTGAGTTGATGCCACTAGGCATTTAACTACTCCAATCTTTCATTTAAAAAATATGGATAATGTTGACCCCAGAAAGTTGTTAAAAGTGTGAGATTGAATATTGAAGGAAAATCACGCCTTCTATGTCCAACAGCTATGCTGGGTTTATTTATCAGTTATTTAGATCACATGTCCATAGAGGACTTAAAAGGAAAGAAGGAAGGAAGGAAGGAAGGAAGGAAGGAAGGAAGGAAGGAAGGAAGGAAGGAAGGAAGGAAGGGAGTGAGAGAAGAAGGGAGGGAGGGAGGGAGGGAGGAAGGAAGAAAGGAAGAGAGGAAAGGAAGAAGGAAGGAAGGGAGGAAGCAAGAGAAGGAGGAAGGAAAGAAGGAAGGGAGGGAGGGAGAAAGGAAGGAAGGGAAAAAGGGAAGGAAGAAAAGGAATGAAGGGAGTAAGGAAGAAAGGGAAGAAGGAAGAAAAGAATTTTATACAGGATAGACTTATGTGAAGTTTCAGTTAGTACTATAATTGTGATATAAATGAGAAAGGGCAAGGTAAGATCAGTGTAAATTAAGGTGGTATGTGAGATGAATGGCGGGCCATCAAAAAATATGTCCATGTAATCCTCCAAACTTGTGAATGTCTCCTATTTGGAGACACAGTCTTTGTCGTTATAATTCATTTAGGAATGCTGGCATCATTATGGATTATTCACTGAGCCCAGAATCCAATGGCAAGTGCCCTTACAAGCATAGGGCAGAGGGCAACGTGCCAGCCAGGCGAGGAGGAGGTGATGTAATGACTGAGAATGCCAACCCATAAGCTGCAACAGGTCAAGAACTGCATCTCTCCTACAGAAACTAAGAGAATCTCGCCCTCTCAAATCTGGGAGTCTGAGTGTTTCAAGCCATGAGAATAAAGTGTGCCATCATCGCTCTATTATCGACAATTGTTTATGATGATTACAGGACTTGCATCTGTATTGGAACAACTTGACTCTCCTTTGGCCTTTGAGTACCTTCCAGTGGGCACAGTTTGGGATTAGGACTGAGCCTAGACTGGAGGGTTCCTTCTAGGTCACTTCCATGAGGTCCACTTTCTCATGATCTTCCCAAGTAAATCAGAAAATCATAGTAATGATTGGGCCCTTTGTGCATTATCACTTTGCCTTTGCAAAGAGCCACAGAAGGGATCACATGGTCCCATTTTCAGCTGAGCAAATAGAGGTAATAGGCTGTTTACAACCAGTCAACACTTAGCCTGGCATGTTGACTAGCTGAGGCAGAGTGGTTTAATTTGAACTTACAGGTGGTGAATGACTCCCCATACCTACTTCAAACCCCAGAAGCAAGTTGTCAAATATCTCGCTGCTTTCTATCTCTGCCGACAAGGATTACTGAAAAACACAAAGGTCACCATGCCGTGGTCATCTCTGCAGATTGAGATCACTATGGAATGAGAATTGAATTCCCTCCATGCTCCAAATACTCTGACCTCTCCTTCTGCTGGAAATTGGGGCTGAGTTTTTCCTTAAAGACAATTTCAAGGAGGGTTGGCATTTGTCCTGCGACTTCTTGACAAGTAGTAGGCAAGGCGGAGCGATTTCAACGAAGTGGAGAGAAGTCTGCCAGCAGAGGTTCTTAAGTGCTGATTTGGGCTGGAAGTGCAGTGGGTTTATCACGGGTCTTTGGAAACAAACCTTTCTCCAGTCTTCATGTCTAATAAGCTCTCAGCACTATGAGTTTTCCTGAAGCTTTCTCCCCCCTCCTATTTTATTCTGGTGCCCAAACAGGTCTCATGTAGTAGAATGGACTGTGTGTAGTCTCTGGATTCACACAGAATAGCTTTCAAATGATCAGTCTGGAAGCTGGAGTGGTAGCATAGTGGTAGGCCATTTGCCTTGCATGTGACTGACCCAGGATGAACACGGGTTCAATCCCTGGTACCCCATATGGTCCCCAAGCCAGGAGTGATTTCAGAGCACAGAGCCAGGACTAACCCCTGGGCGCTGCTGGGTGTGACCCCAGGAAACAACCAAAAAAAATCCAAACCCCCCCCCCAAAAATATCAGTCTCACTAACTGACCAAGCAAGAATGCTAACCTGGTTGCTACCATTTTAAATCTGTAGAAAGGGGTATCTAAATGTCTCTGGCAGGACTGAGTGGGACTCAGGGCACCTAGAAGACCCGCAAGCCAGATACTTATGGAAACTCAAGAGTTCCCATTAAATGAGAGTATTACACAGTCCAGGTGTTTCAGTGGGAGTCGCTAATTGAGTTCTCATTCCATCCTAGGGTGGTAGGCCCATTATTACACTCAGTTCACAGGATGTTGTGAACTATCTGCCTTATAGGTGTATCTTGCCTAGGATCTTTCCAGGATCTTACAGTTGCGGGTACAGGAGAGAGTGAGACTTCAGTGGAACCCACAACACAGAGAAATTCAGTCTTTCATCACCTTGAATCTTGACTAGGAAACACACACCCAACTCCCTGTCACAGTACTGATATCTCCCCCTGGCCCAGGACTCTGCACCTGAGTCCTGCAGCTGTGGAGAGGCGTAGCTGAAGCTCAGGAGCCATGGACCACATAGTGAAAGTCAGCAAACACATCACAGCCTGGGTGTGGTGAAGCAGCTCTGCCACCATGTGCTGACCTCCTCAGCATGAGTGGTTTTACTGTGGTGCCATCCAAATGGTCCTTGAGCATCTATCCTAGAGGCCCCCCATCTGGAGCCACATAGGGATGGAAACAGAGGTCCAACTTGGTTAAGTTAACCCAGTACAAAACCACTGAGCTGATGTGCCACTCTCTGGCCTCTAGGAAAGAATAGTTCAGTGTAGCAATGTGTTGAAGAGAAGGAGCCATCGAGGACACGCTGAGTAGGGCTTTTGAATTCTTGTTCTCTACCGATGACTTCACTGTGATCAGGACTGTATATCTACCCTTAAATAGAGACATAGATAGATAGATAGATAGATAAACAAGATATTTTTGTTGTTTTGAGGGTGTTGTGTATGTAAATATTTTAGGGGATTACTATGTTACTCACCCTAACCTGATTGGTGATTGTGCCCTACCCTAGGGTGTGACCTGGCATTCTGCCCCCATCCTAGGGTAGTACCTGATTCTGCTTCCACCATTGGTTGGTATCTGATCCCACCATTGGGTGATACCTGATTCTGGGAGATAAAAACAAGGGTCTGTGGAAGGCTGGGGCTTTTTGCTGGAACTGAGGCTGAGTCTTTGGACTTCAGTCTTGTCCACCAAATAAAGCTAATATTTCCACAAGCCTGACTGTCTGCGAGCTGTTTACCCGCCGTTTCACCTCAGAACCGCCGGCTAGACAGGGTGGCAGACGCATGCTCGGAGCTGGAAGAGAAAGGCCTCATCCTCCATACCTCCATCAGTCAACCTCTTCAGGGGCTGACTGGCAACATGAGGGCACACCCAGAAGTGCTCAGGGACTGTCCTGTTCTTGCTTGGTGATCGTCCTATGCAGTGCTGAGGATTGAACCTGAGCCTCCTGCATGCACGGTATGTGTTCAGCTCAGAGTCACTTCTTTGGATCCAAGACACAAACAACTGTATGAGTTAGGAGAAAGCTTCTGATGGGGAAGACGAAAGCATTTCCCCAGAAAGTCACTGTCAGCATTTACCATCACCTTGGTGGCCCCTAGCTCTCAGCACTGAGGGACTGTCACTAACCAGCCACTTAGTATAATACAGTGAGGAAATTGGAGCATTTGGGCTCGGAACACTGAATAGGTAATTTTTGATGGGGATGGTAGCATTGAGGGTTATTGGGGTGAGCAGAGGGAGGGGGGCCTCTTGGAGATTTGCTGGGAATTATTTTGGATTTGTTAGACATGTTCCTGGCTAGCAGTTGGTCAATGTTCCTGCCGGCAGATGGAAGGTAAAGAGCCTTCTTTCAAAGTCTGAAGACAGATTGGAAAAAATTATCTGTAAAGGTGGTAGAAATAGAACAATAGACAGGACACTTGCTTTGCATACTGTCTACTGTGGCTCAATCACTGGAACCCCATGTGGTCCCCAAAGTCCTGCAGGACTAATTCTTGACCTGAGCACAGAGCCAGGAGTAGCCCCCGAGCATTTCTGGATGTGGGCCAAAAACAAGAAATCAAACACACACACAAAGTATCTATAATATTACCTCCTAAAGAAAGCTATTGTCAATATTTGGTTAACCTTTATAGTCTTTTAATTTCCCAGTCTTTTAATTTTCTAGTTTTAATACACATCAACCTGCAAAAGGAAGAAAAAAAAACCCAGAAACCATAGCATACATAATATTTTCTAACCTGATGGTTTAGTATAAATAATCTTTCCCCACGCCACTGTATTTTTTAAGTTAATATCTTTATTTAAGCACCATGATTACAAACATGTTTGTAGTTGTGTTTCAGTTATATAAAAGAACACTCCCTTCACCAGTGCAACCTTCTCACCACCAATGCCCCATCTCTCTCTTCCTCCACCTCCTGCTTATCTTCGTGACAGGCATTCTATTTCTCTCACTCACTATCATTGTCATGATAGTTTTAGTATAGTTTTTTTCTAACTGAACTCACTACTCCTTGTGGCAAGCTTCATACAATGGGCTGGTTCTCCCAGCCTTCATCTCTATAGTCTCTGGGTGTTATTACAATAATGTCTTATTTTTCTTAAATCCCACAGATGAGTGAGACTATTCTGTGTCTATCTCTCTCCCTCTAACTTATTTCACTCAGCATAACAGTTTCCATGTCCATCCATGCAAAGAAAAATTTCATGACATCATCACTCCTAATGGCTGCATAATTTTCCATTGTGTATATGTACCACGCCTTCTTTAGTCACTGATCTATTGTCGGGCATCTGTGTTGTTTCCAGATTCTGGCTATTGTAAACAGTGCTGCAATGAATATAGGTCTGCAGAAGGCATTTTTGTATTGTGTTTTGGTGTTCCTAGGATTTATCCCTAGTAATGGTATAGCTGGATAAAATGAGAGCTCAATATCCAGTTTTTTGAGAAATCTCCATATTGGGAAAACATTGCATTAATGAAGCCAAATTTATCTATGAAGTTGCCAGCAGTATAGTCTCTGAAGAAAGATTTTAGGGTTCAAATCACAGGTCTTCCAATATTTGTTAGCTGTAAAATTTTGGGCAAGTGGTTTGATTGTTTTACTGCTCAATAGTAAATTGGGGGTAAACGTTCTCTGCTAGAACAAGATGTTTTATTAATGTTACTCTCTCAAAGTTTATTATTATTATTTTTGAGTCACATCAGGGATTAATCCTGAGTCTGTGCTCAGGGATCACACCTGGTAATGCTCAAGGGATCATGGGATGTCAGGGATAAAACTCAGGTTGGTTTTATGCAAGATAAGCATGCTACCCACCTACTTTACATTTTAGTGGGATAGAGAAATAAACATTACAAAATGAAACATGGGTCATTTAGTATGTTAGATAGGGGTGGAAATGCAAGTAAAAAGGGGGTGAGATTGGAAGTACTGGGGTGAGGTGACAGGTAGCTGTACTTCCAGCCTATCAGTTATTAATTAATTTTGTTGTTGTTGGATATTTAGATTGTTTAGATTATTTAGATTCTTAGAACTAGATTGTTATCAGCAAATTCAGCAACTCCTATTTGTGTCTAAAGGAACGATTTGTGGCCACATTAAGGAATCTTTATCTGAGTGAATCATGCAGTAAACGTGCATTGAGTGTCCATATGTATGAAGCATTATGCCATCTACGCATAAAGAAAAATGAACAACATTCTCTTCTTTAAGACATTTAAAGGGGAGGAAATGTGCATTCATATGCAAATATAACACTACATAGAAATATAACACTATGTAGAAAGAGCAGCACAAATGAAGAATTATGACAGACGGGAGAAGAACGCTAAGTACTATTAGCTAGGGAATCAAATCAGGCAATGAAGGAAAGAAAGAAAGACACCTTCTCTGCTTCTTCTAGCTCCCAAATCCCTAAATCAGGATTCAGTATGGCTTCTGGGTGTCATGCCTAGACTTTCTTACCTTGAAGGAGAATGGAGGGCTGTGTTCCAAAGCTGAGATATGGGTGTGTATTGCAAGACCAAATATTTAGGAAATACCATTTTTTTTCTGGAAAGGAAAGAACACATTTCACAGCTGAAAAGAGAAGTGAAAAATGAAGCTAAAGAAGCATGAAGGTAATATTTACTTGCTGTATTTCCACAGTGCCTAACTTGAGCAGAGCTGCCGATAAATCCAGCGTCTGACCTAATACACGTAGATGCAGGGCTCCATTGGCTGACGCTTTGTGAACGACCTTTGGCACATGTTGAAAATATTTTATTGCCATTGAAAATTGTTCATTCTCCTCCCTGGGCCCCCAGTTCATGCTTCTCTATCCCCTGAGATAAGCAGGGTAGGAATATGACTTTGGAATAGACATTCCTGGCCAAGTCAAGGTGCCTCAGTTTATCTGCCGGGAGAGTCTGGTCATGTAACTAAGTCTCTTTATTTTAGCCTCAATGTTTGTCAGAGAGGGATAAAAATGGCACCTACCTTATAGGATTGCATAAGAGTCAAATGAGTAATGGCAATCAAGCTTCTATATTGACAAGGAACAATAACAATGCGAGTTGTAAGCGTTATTTTTCAAGGAAGTAAAGGGGTTATAAACCAGTGTTAGAGGGGAGCTTCCAAGGAGTGTTCAGGGGGCCCAGAGCCTACTTCTAGCAATAATGAGCCATCTGGGCCATGTTCAGTGCTGGAGCTACACCCATTGCTGCTTGGGAGCCCTTGAGGTGCTCTCAGGGTTGAACTGGGGTCCAGCGAACACTATGTACAGCCCTCAACCCCTGTCCTATCTTCTTAGTTCACATATCAGTGTTTAACATTAATTGAAATAATTGGGGGTACTGGCCTTTGGAACTTAGACCTATAATATCCCCTAAAGCTAAATACAAATATATTTCTTGGTGTTATTTCTAGTTTTCTCCATTCGACTGGAGACAGAGCCTGAACTCACTAGAAGGGCAGAGAAGTCAGAGTCTCATGCAACCACAGATTCTAGAAGTGCTGCTCGCAGTCCAAGAGACAAGACTGGTGAAGCTTATGATCACTCCTAAGGACAGTGCATTCAAAATGGGGCCACCCAATTGGCCAAAGGGGAAAACCAGTAGGGTTTCATTGATCAATAGAAGTCAGAGAGGGCCGGAGAGATAGCACAGCGGTAGGGCGTTTGCCTTGCACATAGCCAATCCAGGAGGGATGGTGGTTTGAATCCTGGCATTCCATATGGTCCCCTGAGCCTGTTAGGAGTGATTTCTGAGCGCAGAGCCAGGAGTAAAGCCTGAGCGCCTCCGGGTATGACCCCCCAAAAAAAGGAGTCAGAGAGAAGCATTTTGATGCCGAGACTTGTAGTGCTCCCGAAATTCCTGCTGGCACTCACTCCTTATTTATTCTTTCAACATAAATTTATTAAATTCCTTTCGTCTCTGTACTCAATTGGTGGGGGCCGGAGTGATAGAACAGTGATAGGCTCTTTGCCCTGCACGTGGCCAGTTGGACGGGCCCCGATTTGATTACCTGATCCCGGTTCAATTTCTGGCATCCTATATGGTCCCCTAAACCTGCCAGGAGTGATTTCTGAGCACAGTGCCAGGAGTAACCCTTGAGCACCACCAAGTGTGATCCCTCCCCAAAAAAGATAGATTCGTAAACCAAAAGAACAAAGATCCCTGCTTTTGTGGACTTTACATTTTAGTGGGATTAGAGAAATAAACATGACAAAGAATGAACCAGGGATTATTTAGTATGTTAGATAGGGTTGGGAAAACAGTGTAAAGGAGAGCGAGGGGAGGAGTACTGGGAGTGCTGGGGGTGAGGTGACAGGTGGTTGTGATGCGAGGGTCGTTGGAAAAAGAAAGACTTGAGCTAAGTCTTGAAGGAGGCAAGGGAGCGTACAAACACACTTTACATCCACAGAGAGATGTTTTCTGGAGACTGGGGGAGAACAGCAAGGCCGTCTGCGTAGCGGAGCAAGTGGGACGCAACAGATGTCACGAGGGAAGCTGTACTGGCTCTTGGTTCAGGGCCCGGTGAGCTCCTACGAGGACGTTGGCTTTTCGAAGACAAACTGGGACACCTTTCGGAGCCCGTGGGTGACTACAATACTGTACTGACAATACCCCAACAGGAAGGCCGGGGTGGAGGACAAACCAGCTATGGCAGAAACCCGGGCGAAAGGCCTAAGCTGAGACCTTGGGGTGGAGGGAAGGAACAGAGAGGTGGTCACGTTCATCTAGATTGACCCGAAGGTGAAGTCACAGGGTTTTTCCCGAGGAACTAGCTGTGGGAGAAGGAGAGGACCCGGCCCAGAATGGCGCTGGGCTTTGGTCCCATCAACAGGTTGGAAAGGCTGTGCGAGAAGCAGGGTTTTCCCAGAAAAGACCAATCCAGGCTGCAGGGATTTATCAGACATTTGCACAGAAAGGGAGGTTGGCCGTGCATTGTGGCGTTCAGGGCTAGAAAGCCCGGGGTGCGGGGGAATGGATAGGGTCACCCCCGTAGTGGGTGGGGTGCCCGAGAGGCCAGGAGGTAAGGCTCAGAAAGAAGGTAGCAGGCTTTCCAAAGAGCTTCCTTCGGGGCGCTCTCCAGCAACCCGGGCCTGCAGGGGGTGCCCTGGAACTTGTAGCTGTGGCCCAGAGTGATGGAGAGAACGGTGGGTTCCTCTGGCAAGGGAGAGGCGCCCAATACCTTTCTCCCGGAGCGGCGGCGGAAACCGTGAAGAGAAGCAGGTAAGGCTCGCCTAGTGGCCCACGCGCCTCCCCTCCGGGGAAGCCCGGAAGAAAACCGGGGTCTCCGAATCTGTTCCCACATCTGGGCAACCGCTGCTTCTCCATCCAGACTCCGCCTCTCGGGCCCTCCCCGCGCCCCTGCCCGTGTGCCGCTCGGTGCCACTTCTCCAAACCGCTCTGATCCTAGTCGCAATGGATCCGCCAGAACCGTGGCACCTGGGGGCTGCTTTGGCTATTGGGGCTCGGGGGGTGGGGGAAAGGGGAGCCCGGGGTGCCCCGAGATTGTGGAGTTGGACCAATCGCATCCTTCCCCATCCCCTTCTCGCAAATGCCCCTGGCAAGACAAGACAAGACAAGACTGCGCGCGGCCTTGGCGGCTCGGTGGGCCGGCCAACGGACATCAGGGGCGCACGGGGGATGGGCCCGGGTGCGAGAGAAAAGGCGTGTCTCGGGGCTCCCCACGCCGCCCGGGGGCGGGTCTGAGGCCTCCCCCGTCCCCCCAGGCCCTCCCGGGGGCAGCGGCGGCCGAGCCCCGGCGCCCAGGTTGGAGCCCCGTTGCGCGCCGCGCCGTGCGCCCCTCTCCGCGCCGTGCGCCCTGGTCCCCGCGCGCGCCGCCGTCGCCTCGGCGGCCACATCTGGAAGCGTTCAGCGCGTCTGGCGGGGCGGGCGCGGGCAGGGGCGGGCGCGGAGCGGAGCGCAGCGGCGGGGCTGGGCTGGGCCGGGAGGGACCGAGCGCCCCGACTCGACTCTCCCTCTCCCGTTCCCTCTCCCTCTCCGCCTCTGCAGAAACCGCTCCAGCCAGGAGGGCGCACGGCTTGGCCCGGCTGGCTCGGCTCGGCTCGGTTCGGCTCGGCTCTGCGCCTCTGGAGTTGCTGGAGCTTTGGCACCGACAGAAAGCCAGCCAGGCGGGCTGGGGACTCGGGGGGACTCGCCTCCGGCAAGCAGAGACCCTCCCCTGGCTGGTCCCCTGGAGCAGACCCTCTTCTCTGTCTCTCTCTCTCGCTCTCTCCTCTCTCCTCTCTTTCTCTCTCTCCTCCTCCAGCTTGGGGGGTCCATTGCTCCTCTCTGCCCCCAACCCCGGCTCCCTTCCTTTCTGCCTCTTCCTATTGATTGCTTGCCCGTTTTTAAATGTGATTTTTATATACATACCCCCCTCCCCAAATGGTGTAGCCGCCAGAGGTGCGGTGCAAAAAAATTCTTGGAAGGGGCCCGGATGTACTGAGGATGCTTTGCCATCTCACTCGAGGAGGCAGTCGTGGCCAGGATCAGTTTTTGGTGTTCGATGCCATAATGGGAATCAGGTAATCCTGGAAGGGGAAGAAGAGATACTGCAGCTGCCCGGCTTGGCTTGGCTCGGCTCGGCTGGCATCACTTGGGCACGAAAGCCGTCGACCTCGGGAGAGGGAGAGGAGGGATCCGGCCGGCATCCAGACTCGTCCTTCTTCTTCTTCTTCTTTTGGGGAAACATTGCAGCTTCTTTCCTCTTTGTGGCTTCTTCTCCTTTGAAAACACATTTTTTTAAATGAGCATTTAAAAAAAATTGGTCCATGATCAATGAAAACACGAGGATGTACATTCCGGAGGAAAACCACCAAGGTAAGGCTGGACTCCAACCCCGCGCCCCTGGTTTCGACGCCCCGTCTAGCCTAGCGGGTTCCCCCCGGGGTGCGTCCCCGGGGGGCGCGGGGATGGTGGGAAGCTCGGAGGGACTCGGGTCCGAACCGCCCAAGAGCCGGAGAGGAAAATTCCCGCCCCATCCCCCGCGAGCATGTGTTGCCCATGAAATTCCAGGCGAAGGGAAGGGGGAAAAGTTCCCCAAGTGGCCACCGCGCGCGGCCTCGCTTCCTCGCCTTCCCCCGGTCCGCCGAGCTCGGGGGAGGCCCGGGGAGCCGGTGCCATCAAGACCCACTCCCCGGGAACCCCAAGAGCCCAGTGGCCCGGCTCCCTTGCAACCCTTGGCTCGGGGCGAGATGGAGAGCGCGCGCGCACCCCGCGCGTCCCGGTGGCCTCCAGGCGCCCCTTTCCCTGGGCAGCACTTTCCGAGGACGGGGGACAGCCGTGTAGAAGTGGGGGGCTGCGGCAGTGCCTCTGAACCTCCCTCTCCTCGTCTCCACTCTTCGCATCTCGCCCCCTTTCCCCGCACCTGAGCTCCTCTCCACCCACCCGCCTCTCCTGCCTTGGACCCCGACCGTGCCCACGCCCCGGGGTTCCTGTGAGCACCCACTTGCGGCCAGCACCCGAGGGTGTCAGCTGGCAGCGTCGGGCGCTTGTGTGGGCATTGCTTTTTGCATGTTGGAAGGAAATAATGAAAGGGTGTGCCCAGCCTGGGGGGTTTGCCCTTCTTGCCTTCCATCCTGGGCATCAAGTGTCACCTGCTCCCCCTTGGCCATAGAAGGGCTTGCAGGTAACTCCCGGCTTCCTGAAAACTTTCTCCCCCACCCACCCCTATCCCTCAAGACGAGATCTTATTTATGCATCTGGGGGGGGGGTATGGCTGGGCACTGCAGGCTTCCATGGAGTGGTTGGAGAAGAGAGAGAGGGGATGGGCTTAAAGGAAGGAATGTGGCCACCTGGGCTTCTCATTTTTTTGCCTCTGATTCTCTCTGATATTTGGGGTATAATCTCTGACTCGGACCCCTCTTCTCCCAACCTTCCCCAAGCATGTCCCCACTGCTCTGTTGAAGCTCCGCCTTTCAATTCCTGGATGCATACCTGTCGCTGTTGGGCTCTGTTACTTCTTGGGGTTCTTCAAGCTCTGAAGCCAGTCTGGTGAAAGGGGCCTTTCTTTGTAATCTCCTGCTTTCTTTGCAAAGTCCTCCCCCCTGCTCCCCACCACTGTAATTTGGGGCCAGAGCTTCTTGCCCTTTGGAGCCTGAGACAGCTAAGCAGCCCTACTCCTGGATTGCATCCATCTTGATAGCAGGACCGTTAATCCCTCTTATTTCCAGCTCAGATTGCAGTTTGGGGGTTTTGATTTTCTTTGGTAGAATCAATCTTGCTCGAGAGGTTTTGGGGGGTGAATCAAAGCTGGAGGGTGATAAGAACAGCTTCTATGGCTTGAAGTTTCTGTCCCACGGCCTAACCCTCACTTTCCCCTCTTCTCTTCTAGTAGGGATGAAGAGCTGGGTTGAGGAGGGAAGAGGGGTTTAGAAGCACCGAAGCAAGGGATAGAGAGGCTGGATCTCTCTCCTCCAAATTCTCAGCTTAGGAGCCTAAGCAGCCTTGAAGAGAGCCAGCTCCATAGTATTACTATCGTCAACAGTAACAATCTACTGTGAAGATGATCATCAACCTCTTAGGCAGTTTAGAAGGTCTTTGTAGCATAGCTCCCTTCCTAGTCCCTTTCCTTCCTTTTATTATTATTATTATTATTATTATTATTAATTTGCCCTGGCATCTCCTACTCCCTGCCCACCTCCTACCCTATCCTATGCAGGGAGCATGCTTTAAAATGAGGAGCTTTGAGCATGGAGGGGTTGGGGAGAAAGATGAAGGGAAAGGAAAGGGAGCCAGCGAGTGGTGGCCCCATTGCTGTGCCTTTCCAACAACGTGCCAACGAACACTATGACAACCCGGATTCCAGCTCTCTTGAAGCTGCAGTGATTATGTAATTCACAGGAGCAATTTTGCCTCCATTCCTGGAAGCAGTTTTCAGGTGAAGCACCAGGGTCTCTGTCTCCTTCTCTCCTCATACCTTCTCCCTTGGTTGGCATTGCCAGGGCTTTTGTTTTTATTTTTTGGGGGGGGGGCGGGAGTTGACAGGTAGGGAAGGGCAGGCCTACAAGAGCATGACAATTTACAAGGAAGGGGTTGCTGGTGACTTAATAGCTAAGGGGACCATGAACCATAATTGGGGGGTTTGAGTTTCAGGAAAGACAGCTCAGAGAAGCCAAACATGACCTCAGATCAGTGATGGTGACAACCCAAGAAGGAGGACTGAAAAGTTGCCTGCTAGGGGCTGGGCTTTGGTTCTTCTCTTCTGGATGGAAGTGTGTGTGAGTGTGTGTGTGTGTGTGTGTGTGTGTGTGTGTGTGTGCACATGTGCTCACTCGGCATGCGCTAGTTGAGGTGAGGGGCTGAGTGTGGAAGCCTGAGATTAACTCATTGGAACAGCCAAGAGGCTCCTTGAAGTCTGACTCTGAGTGTGAGAATCACCCAGTGGGTCTCTCGTCACCTCCAGTGCCCTGTCTGCCCTGGTCCCGTGCCAGCCAGCCTCCCACTCTTTTTTCTGGGTTGCTTTTTCCACTGCAGGCTTCAGCTAGTAAATACGTTTTTTTAAGTAGTCTACCATTTAACAAGTAAAACATCAGAATGACCCTTATCTGCTGGAGACGAGACAGAGGGGCAAAACATGTTCCAGCGGTGGAACTCACACTGTGCTTTTCTTTGAAATACCAAGCAATGAGTAGAGCAGTAATTATCATAATAAAGTAATAATAATATGATCACGCTGAACTCTTTCTAAATGGTCCAAGAACAATGCTGCTTGCACCTCAGCTTGGGAAGGTTCATAAAAGTGTGAAATTGGCTTCTCTTGCCCTGGATACTGTGTGTGGGCAATGCTGGACAAAAAGGGTTAGTGAGATTCAGATTAGTGTTTACAGTATTGTTCAGATTCTTTCCAATACTATATACATAGAATGTATTGTAAGACTCAATCTTTCTTTCTTTTTTCTTTTTGGAGCCATACTTGAAAGTGTTCAGGACTAACTCTTGTCTTTGTGCTCAGGGATCTGTTCTAGAGGGATTTAAGGAAGCTATGGCACGCTGGGGACCGGATCCTAGTTGATCCCCAAGCTGTACTATCTTTCTGTTCCCTAGACTTGATTAATTTTTATTAAATTATGCTAGCTCTACTTTAGCGTGTGCCTTTGCACACACACACACACACACATACACTGTATAAGGAAAGAACACATATTAGATAGATCATAAAGGAGCACAATGCACTTTGGAGAACCCATGCTTCACAGAGAGAAATATTGGTAATGTCTCCGAACTCTGTAGGGATATTTAAATATCACAGTGGGCATAGAATTATTCCCTTCAGGTAGACACTTTTCAAATGGAACGGTGAACCATAATGTTGTGGACTCCTCTTCCTAAGCCTTGGCCATGAACTTGGAACTAACTCTTCAGCTTTTTTGTTGGTTTGTTTTGCTCTAAGAATGCCTGTGGTGGGTGCCTCTGTATCTGAGGCCTCTACTACCAGGGGTCCTGATTGGGATTCTCAGGCCCGGCTAGCTTCTTTATAGAGAGCCGCACACTCCCGGGCTTTTAATACAGCACCAAATGAAAGGACATCTGCTTGAAAGCATAAATGCAGCCAAGGCCAACTCAAAGTGGGTGTGGTTTCTGCCTCTCCCAGTAGGTGGCGCTCGAGGGCTTAAGAGTCAGGAGTGGGGCACTCTGTTGATGGATGGGGTGGTGAGGTAACATCTAGGTTTGGAGGTTTGGAGAGCTTCTCCTGTGCTTTCTGGGCAGACAGCTCCCTGACCTTCCACTCCTGTGTCAGCACACACACACACACACACACACACACACACACACACACACACACACACACACACACACACACACACACACACACACACACACACACACACACACAGAGGCATGTCTGCTGGGCTCAGGCCCTCACCCAGACAGAAGGTCTCAAGGTCTTGGGTAGCCTTCCCACCCTTGGAATTTGTAGACTTCTTCCATTCCATGATCCAGGCTTGGCTTCCTCCAGGCAGGCAGCTTCCAACAGAACCTGGGAGCTGAGGAGCCATTTGGGAGATAGCTGACCTTGCTATGGCTATCCATTCATTTTCTAATTTACTATGCATGATTTAGTCACCAGAGGAGCCAGAGGTTCCTCTGAAATTGGGGAGCTGGAAACCCTAACCTTTAGGGGGTTATGAAACTTGTCTGCTCCAGGGCTCAAAGGCAAGCCGACATTTTCCTAACTTTATTAGGGAAAAACCAGAAAAATAAATGGGTACGCTTCACAGCTGATTCTGTTTTTATGAGTCTGGCTGGTCTCCTGCCGGTTAATGGCAGAAAAGCTCCTGAGACTGGGTTAGGAAGTAACTGAGATTCGCTTTAATTTTCAGTGATGGTTTCCATCCTGGTGCTTTTGATCCCGTTCTTCATTTGGCTTTAGTCACAGAGGCAAGTTCCATGAGTTGGGCTTTTTTTTTTTAGCCCCCTCATTATCTTAAAATTTTTTTGATTGAGATTCTGTGGTTTACAATACTATTAATATTGGCTTCTCAAATACACCGTTCCAGCACCTTACCCCTTACCAGTGTACCCATCTTTCTCTGCCAAGGACTCCAACACTTTTCCTCTCAACCCCACCCCTCTGAAAAACCAGGAATAGATGATCCGGTAATACAACTTCTTGGAATCTTCTTTTCCTGAGGTTTTAATTTTATTACTATTGTTTGATTTGCTTGTGGGCCATACCCAGCCATGCTCAGGGGTTATTCCTGGCTCTACACTCAGGAATTACTCCTGGCGATGCTTTGGGGACCAAATGGGATGTCAAGGATGGGTTCTTGGGCCACATGCAAGACAAGCAACTTACCCACTGTCTTATCGCTCCAGTCCCTCTGAAATTTTTAGAAACGCTCTCCAGTGGCATTGCGAGGGGTGAGAGAGTATCCGACGGTGCTGTCTTCCTGGCACAGGAATTCTTCCTGCCTGGTGTTTGCGGTAGTTGGCGATGAGTTAGTCTAGCTCTGCCCATCTCATCGCAGCCATTCTTTGCTGTGACTTGGGAAACAGTCAGTGCTCAGAATTCAAAATCAGGAGACAGTTTCATTTTCTGGTGTGGACTGGAGAAAGCTGGTCGAGTGTTTGGGAAACACCTGGAGACTTAATAAGTCTAATTAGCAAAATAATCACACTGATTGAGCTTGTTTCTGGGTTCCGCCTCTCCGCTGCCTAAGCTAATGCTGGGCACTGCAGAGGAGAGTAGATTTGGAGAAAATAAAAAGGCGGGGGAATTGTTTTCGCAAAATATCAGGTGCTGAATATTTAGCGACGTAAGTGCTAAACATTCTCATAATGAAACCACACTCCAAGCCAGGGATGTCATTATGAAAATAATTTAGTAAACACCTGTTTACATGCACCTCAAGGTCAGATACTGTATAAAACAAGTGAAAGTGACAGGATCCCTCTGGGAAAATGGGGCACTTTTCCGCCTGGTTTCAAAGCCAGGCACGTAGATTCTACCTGAATTCATCTCTGAGAAAGCAAAATGTAGGGCTTCAAAAATGTGATTTTTTTTTTTTTTTGAATCTCAGAATTCAGGTTCCGTACACAAAGTCTTCTCTGTGGCTTAAGTCTCACCCCGAGGGGACACATATTGTTTCAGGCCAGGCTTGACTCGTCCAGTGTGAATGCCAGGGAGCTCATCACCTCCTTTCTTTCTTTAGGAGTTGAGGAGCACCTTAAGGCATCTGCTTAAGGACAGAAGGGCCCTGTGGTAGTCTCTGACTCTTCAGTACTTTGGGACCAAACTTTTTAAACAGGGGGCCAGTTCACTGTCCTTCAGACTGCTGGGGGGCCAGATTATAGTAAAAACAAAAATGATGAACAAATTTCTATGCACACTGCATATATCTTATTTAGAAGTGAAGAAACAAAATGGGAATAAATACAATATGTGGCCCGTGGGCCGTCGTTTGAGGACCATTGCCTTAGAGCCTGACTGTAGTTCTAAGCATGTGAACTGGGCCTCCTGGAGTTGTAAAAAGGCTCGGAGTCAGGTGGGTGCGAGATGGGGATGGTAAGAAGCCCACCTGACGAGGGGAATCTGTGCAAGAATTTGGGGCTCACAGTTTCTACTTATGGGACTGAAGCGGAGACTTGGGGGACATAAGGAAAAGCAGTTTTCAGTTTCACAGGGATGGAAAACTGGATGTCCTATTTCTCCAGAGACCCAGGGAACTTGGAGCTGAGGTGAAGAAGTGACGAGGAGTGATCTGACCTGAACAGAGGATGAGGAAAAGGAGGGTTACCTAACTGATGCCAGCCCCCCCTCAATTCCTTTCCTTCCTAATGCTCCTCCCCACACAATCCTGCAGTTCATACATGTCCATAAGAAACTCCGACCAAATTTAGATCACTCTTTTGTGCTGTCTCCTCAAGGCGGAAGGTGGTTTCAGACTCACAGCGTTAGTGTAACTTGTGAAACAGAGATAGAATAAATAGAACGTCTCTCTGGGAATCGATTTTCTAGAGTCAGAACATTTTATGGGTAATTGGAACTTTAGCAACAAACTCTGGTTCCCGTTGAGAACAGGTTCTGAGAGTGGCAGGATGTGGCTGCACACAGATATAAGCCCTTTTTTTCCCTCCAGTATGGGTAAGCTGTCCATGAGAACATTGCTTGGAGTCCGGTTAAATTTTGCTTAATAAATCTGTCAGCCTTTGCCTGTTCTTCCACCCATTCTTCTTTTGTCCTGCTTTAAAGTTACTTCTAAGATGTTGGATTTGGAAAGTGTGTGCGAGTGTGCGTGTGTGTGTGTGTGTGTGCGTGCGTGCGTGTGTGTGTGTGTGTGTGTGTTTGTGTGTGTGTGTGTGTGGTGGAGGGATTATCTATTAATGGAAAGGTTTAAAATAATTTTTTGGGGGCTGGAGCATTAGTATAGTGGGTAGGCTTGTGGCTACTTGTCTTGCATGCGGCCCACCTGGCCTCCCATATGGACTCCTGAGCACCTCCAGAAGTAATTCCTGAGTGCAGAGCCAGAAGTTACCCCTGAGCCAGTACCAGTATGGCCCAAAAATGGAAGGAAAATTTTTTTCTTAAGATGCCAGAGTAGAAGTTTATACACGTCCAGAAGAAACTCCTACCAAATTTAGATCATTGTTTTGTCTGCAAATGAATACACTTCCAAGTCCTTTTTGATTTGCTAGCTTCCTTTCTGTCCCAACACAGGCTTGCTTCAGCCCCTTAGGGAGAGTTGGGGCAATGACTAGCTGGGTTGGGCTGTAGCACTTCCCTGTCAATGCTGGGAACTCTTGGTAGAATGGCAGGCTTTGCTGCTGGTGAGGAAACAAGGATACTGATAAGTAGTAGGGCAGAAACCAGGGATCTGTGGGTGGCATATGACCAGAGTACAGCCTCCCGTGGACTCTATTTGAGTTGGGAGAACAAAGACTTCTCTCAAGGCCAGAGCGGTGGCGCAAGTGGTAAGGTGTCTGCTTTGCCCGTGTTAGCCTAGGACGGACCATGGTCTGATCCCCCAGCCAAGCCAGGAGTGATTTCTGAGCACATAGCCAGGAGTAACCCCTGAGCATCATGGGTGTGCCCCCCCCAAAAAAAAGACTTCTCCTTGCTTCTCTGTCAGGATTGTATCCCAAGACCCCTTACCTGAAGACATTTAAATTCCAAATGGTGGTTTAAATTAAGCATGGTGGCTGGAGAGATAGCACAGGGTTAAGCAGGCAGCCTACTCTGACTTTGCTTAGATCCCTGGTTCCATAGATCTCTCACACTACAGTCCCCCAAACACCACCAAGAATGACCCCTGAGCTCAGAGCCAGGAGTAAACCCTGAGCATCACCAGTTGTGTCCCAACAAACAAACAAACAAACAAACAAACAAACAAACAGAATTCAGTACACGAAAGGGATTTTGTCTAGGATCACCCCTGACATTTCTTTCTTGGGAAGCATTCATTGGCCGACTTTGATACTCTTAGAAATCAGCTCTAAGGAAGGGGGAGGCCTTTAAAGGCTGGCTTGGCCTCTGGCTTTCAGAGAGGCATGAACTAAACTCACGCTTTGGGATGAGGCCTATGTAAGAGATCCTGGGAGGAAGCCACCCTTTCAGAACACAGTGTTGCAATCATTTCATGAAATATTCAAGCTGCCAATTTGCCAACAGGGGTTTCTTTGAATACACTCGGCGACACTTGGTGTTGCCTGCTTGAGCCTCACTAAAAGAAGAAAAAAATCTTGTCTCCTGTTCTTTTGAGAGCCAGGCCAAAATCCAGACAGTAGATGAATGTTCTTCCCTGTATTGCCTGTGGCAGAAATGTTGACTTGATTACTCAATTTAGCTCTATTTACTTTATAACCATTGTGTCATGCTCAGTCATTTATATTAGGTTTTATTTTTCTCTCCAAAATAATCCATGTTAGGCTAAAACCTTTCAAAGATGTTAATTAGCACAAGTAAGAAAACAAATAAATAACAGAATAAAATAAATAGGGCTGCAGCTTGAAAAATGATGTGGGTCACAGTCTTTGTCTTATCTCTAAGGATTTTGAAGGAAACAAGAGTCCTCTTTTGTTTTTTCTATTGGTAAAATGGAAATTTGCCCCTTCACTGCTTATGTTTATGGGAAGCCTGGAGGCTACCATGGGAGAATAGGTAGAAGTCACTGAACCAACGTCTGTTACTCTTATCAGAGACCAGAGCACTGGGATTTGAAAGTGCAACTCTAAAGAGTAATTTTCATAGAACTCGTAGTTATTTAATGGCTGGCTTTGTGCCGAATTTCCAAGATGAAAACATAAAACACAGAGAAAGAGACTTTAAGCTGGCCTAACTGATAATCGGCATTACCTAGGAAGGAAGAAAAAAATCAACCAAGATATGTCTACTAGCACTTTGGTTTTCTTAACACCTGCCGGCCAACCTGAAATCTGTGGTATCCCAGGACTGTGGACTATCTGGGATGTTCCTAACCAGTGTGTTAGGATAGCAGTTATGCCCAGCTGCTAGCCACTGGCCAGGCTGCAGTCACCTCTTAGCTAAGGCATAGTTTCCTAGCCTTCACTCCAAAATTCAAAACCAGACTGGCCCAAGGTATTAGAAATTGGGCTAGTGAGAGCAAGTACCAGCCCCGAGCAAACAATCATCTCCTCGCTTTCCAAACCTAAAGTGCTACTTCCAAATGCAAAGGAACAGACAGACTATGGAAAAAGGAAACCTTGCTTCAAATGTAATGGAAGTGAAGCTTATTTCTTTTTTGTTTTGTTTTGGTTTTGTGTCATACCTGGCAATGCTCAGGAGTCACTCCTGGAGTGCTGGGGAGCCTTCTGGGGTGACAGGGATTGAACCTGGGTTGACTGTGGGCAAGGCAATCACCCTACCCTATGTACTACCTCTCCTGCCTTAGACTCATATTTTAAAAATACAGAAAAATGTTAGAGTTATATACAGGGAGAATAGCCCCCTAAAGCATTCTAAGAGTCACTTATCAAGTGTGAAAGAGCTTTAATTTCACTCCATAAGTGACAGATGAGCTTTAGTTTCTTGAAGAAAAGCAATGATGTCCTCAAAAAGCATTCTGGGAAACTTACATTTGGATCTTTGTTCCCTTTGTCCTCCTCTCTGTCCCAGTTCCTGTTCTATGATCTGTGCAGTTATCCATGTTTCATTTTCTATTTTAAAATAGACTCTAGCATAGCATCTACCTTCTGATATCTTTAGAATGGGACAGGAGTCCTAACTACCCTGTCATCTTTAGCAGCTTTATCCTAGATGCTTTGTGCACTTAATGTCACTTCATTCTGACATCAATCCTATGAGGCAAGTGCAAATTATATTTTCAGATGAGGAAGCTGAGGAATAAACATCTTAAATAATGGGGCCAGGGTCATCCGGCACTTGTTGGGCTGAGTCTCTAGTCAACTCTATTAGACCTTCGAAACATTTGTTCTTTCTGTTATTTTTTTCCACATGGACAGGAGGAAGCCACCAGACATCTTGAAAAACACTATCCTGAGATAATCTTATTCAAGAATTCAAGAAAATCTTCTTGAATTCTCCATGGAAACTCCTGTTTATGATGGTCATGAGGAGGGAATATATAACAGTCTTGGTTTCTGTTAGATGATCTCTCTACATGCCTCTTTTTGATCATTCATTCTCTGGGTATCTGGTTATTTTCATGGTTTCTGCTTTTGGCCCTCTTTGGTTCTTCAGCTCCCCTGTAGATCTTTTTAGAACACCTCCATCAGTAAGTTGCCTTGAGAGGACCACTTACTTCATGGTATGGTGTTCTTTTGTCATATGTCCTTGGAGTACCCAGAGTGCCTTCTTAGTAATTATTTCCTGGGAAGTAGATGCTCTTCATTACCAAAAAGAGTCTGATGAGTTCAGGAGACCATCTTTGCAAGCTGAACTTTCTGGACTTCAAGTTTTGTGTAGTTATTTTGCTATGTTCATTGGTGCATCCATCCTTCCTCAAGCACCTCCTTCTTTCTTTCCTCCCTTCCTCCTCTCTTCTATTCTCTTTTTACCTTATATTCTTCCTTGTCTTCCTTCCTTCCTTCGTTCCTTCCTTCTTTCCTTCCTCCTTCTCTTTTTCTCTTTCTCTCCCTTGCCTTGTCTTCCCTTCCCCATCTTTTCTTTCTTTCTCCTTTACATCCCTTCTTTTCCTTTCCCTTCTCTCCCCTCCCCTCTCTTTCCTTCCTTCTTTCTTCCCTTCCTCTTCTCCCTTTTCCTCACTTTCTTTTGCTTCCTTTCCTTCCCCTTTCTCTCCCCTTCCCTTTCCACTCTATTCCTTTACCTTCATTCTTTTCCTTACTTCATTCCATTCTCTGTTCTTTTCCTTTTCTCTCCTCACCTCTTCCCCCACCTTCTCTTTCTTCCCCATCTCCTCCTTATCCTCTGATGACCTCCATTCCCCACTTACTTCTCTCCCTCCACTTCAGGTAGTGCTGGAATCTACTCCCAGTGGTGCTCAGGAGACAAAGTGTTTTGGGACACTTTAGCCTGCTCCAATCTATTGAGCTATTTCTTCTGCTCCATCAGTTCTTTTTTTCCCTCTCCCTCCCTCCTTCCTCCCTTTATTTCTAAATGACAGCTTTATTGAGATATAATTCACCTTTTTAAAATGTACTTTTCAGTGTTTTTTAGTGTTTTCATAGTTGGTAAACATACTCACTGTTTAATTTCTCCTCATTTTCATAACCCTCAAAGAAATCCTATATCAACTAGCAATCATGCTCCATTTGTTCCTCCCTCTTTTCTGCCCGTGGCAGGCACATATTTCTGTCACCACGGATTATCATTCATTATTGACAGCAATAGTAATTCTACAGCTGAACTCACCTGTGTAGTCTACTATTGACAACATGTCTCTCAAATTTCAGATCCAGGTATGTTGAGCAATTTAGAAGATGTATGATAGAGTTCAAAGGAAGCCCGCCAGATTAGTGAGGAGTCTGGATGTGAGATGAGGCACGTTCAGCTATATTGAAAATACTCTACCGATTTTTAAAAGTATTTCAGAAAAGCTAAGTTTGTAAGGCACTATTCAAAGAAGTTATCAATTTTATTTATTTCTTTGGGTCACCCCAGGGCAATGCTCAGGAGTTACTCTGCTCTCAGGAATCCCTCTGGGACATGCTTTGCAGACCATATGGAGTACTGGATCAAATAATGGTTGGCCCTGTGTAAGACAAGTGGCCTAAGTGCTGCACTATCTCTACAGAGTCCCTCTTTTGCAATTTTATATTGTGCTTATATAATATACACATATATATATAATAACAACATTTGTTATTTTTTCATTTTAACCAGCGTGAAGTGTAAATTTAGTGGCTTTTTGTGACTCTGAGGTGCAGTCATCACTGCTCTCTATTTGCCAAACTTCATACCTCCATATAGAAATGATATGATAATAACACATGACCACTAATCATGAAACCCCAGTATTCTCTCTTGCAGTTTCACTTTACTTCTCTGTCACAAAGTTTTCCCATTCTAGGTATTTTATATCAGTGGGATCAGCCATGTGTGTATGTGTGTGTGTGTGTGTGTGTGTGTGTGTGTGTGTGTGTGTGTGTGTGTGCGCGCGCGCGCGCGCGCATGCGCATTCGAGTGCATGTGTGTGGGCTTACTTGGCATAGCATTTTTAGGGTTCATCTGTATTGTCAGCTTATGCTATTTAATTGTAAGGATATGCCAGATTTATTTATCCATCCATCATTTGGTGAGCTTTTTGACTGTCTCCTCTTTCACTGCCACATTAGGTGAGCATGCAAGCTAAGCTTGCATCCTTTTTTTTTAATTCTAGGTGAATGTGCTTAGGGATGGAATTTCTGGATCTGAATTATTATTTGTAGTTTTAAGAATACATTTTACTGTATGACCCTCAAGTTTGAATCTTGGGTGGATGAGAGCACAGCATTATATTCCATTGTGTCAGTAATGAGGGCTTAATCTTTTCTCTGGGCTCCTACTGCCTATAACAGAAATTCAACTTTAATTAGGTGTTAAACAATCTAACAGCTGCCTTTTGATGAGAAGTGACTCGGATGCTGCCTTGGATCCAAAAATAATGAAGGTCTCCAGTTCTGGTTCATCATTCACCTCAGTGCCGACTGGGCTTTGTACCTCAACAGGAAATGGGTGTTTGGCAAGACGGAGCTATTTAGTCTGTCTGTCTCTGTTTCACCATCTGCTTGTCTGCTTGGAGTGCAGACGCCTATGGACAGAGATGTCCTGTCTTGAGGTTCCTGGGGTTGGAGCAGAAGGCTCTCCCCACCCCCAAGTCTTTGGGTAGAGAATCCTCCATGGCTGTTGTGCTGGGGGTGAGGGACAGTTTAGTTGCTAATGAGTCTTTTAATTACTGAGTTACTTTCAGAAAAAGCCATGTCTCTGGGCTCCCACCTGTGCCACACATCTTGGCAAGGGAGGAAAAACTAGGGGAAGCAAGAGAAAGAGCTGGGCAAGAGAATCAGATGGTGAAAAGAGCAAGGACTAAGTAAGTGGTGGGAAGAGGGATTTGGGTATATTTATTATATATCCAGTCTGGCCAGGAAATTCTGGAAGCCTTTCTATAATTTGTGAATGAACATGTTTTATTGAAGAACATCACCTTATTTTTATTGTTTAATTTGTCTTTTGGGGGGCTGATGCCGGCAATTCTCGGGGTCTACTTCTGGCTCTATGCTCAGGGATTGCTCCTGACTTTGCTGGAATTGACCCCAAGCTTCTAGCATGCAAAGTGTGTGTTCCAATCCATTGCACTTTCTCTCAGTTCCTACAAATACCTTTGACATCCTTTTCACAGGTCTAGTTTCAGCTGTTTTCAAAAACTAAACTTTTGAAGGGGGGGAATATTTAACTAGTCTCTGTATTTATTTATTTATTTTTAATATAAAGAGACTTGGGCTTAAAGAATTTGGACAATTTACCTCTCAAAGTAAGGGGGACAATGAGTTACAAGTTCAGCTTTGACTATTTTTGAGATCATGGTAGATGATCTTTATCATTGACTTTTATCTTCTGTTCCTTTTTGGTGGTCTCATTTATATTGTCCCTTATGTAAACACTATTGAAGTTAGATAGCTTTTTGTATTTGTTTTCTTGTTTGTTTTTGGGTCATGTCCAGTGATGCTCAGGGGTTACTCCTGACTCTATACTCAGGGATTACTCCTGGAAGTGATCCAGGACTATATGGGACCTTAGGATTGAACTATGTGCAAAGCAAGTGCCCTACTTTCACTCTGGCTCCCAAGTTAGATAGTTTTTTTTAGCAACAAAGTCATCTCAACTTTAGACAGTATTTTTATTTTTTTTTTGGTCACACCCAGCAGTGCTCAGGGGTTACTCCTGGCTCCATGCTCAGAAATTGCTCCTGGCAGGCAAGGGGGACCATATGGGATGCCGGGATTCGAACCGCTGACCTTCTGCATGAAAGGCAAACGCCTTACCTCCATGCTATCTCTCCGGCCCCTAGACAGTATTTTTCTAATAAAGTCCTCCCCTGACTCTTGGTTTGTGCTCTTTGTAGTCAGATTTTGGTATCCAACTACAAAGTGTTCCAACTCAAACATTGGTCTCAAAGCATTGGGTCTCCTGAGTATTATACACCTTGGTGAGCCTGTACAACTTTGAACTCTTTTCTGATAAGGTGTGTGTGTGTGTGTGTGTGTGTGTGTGTGTGTGTGTGTGTGTGTATGTGTGTGTTGGTGCATGTGTGAGTTTTTATCCCCTTAGCAGAGTTCAGCATGTTAAGACAGATGGAAATGAAGGCCAGTCAGATACTTCAAAGACCAATGCACTTTGTTGAATGTGTTTGAAAATTTCTCTCATGAGTGCTGCCTTCTTCCAGCCTCCCCAATTCTGTTTTCCTGCCTTTCAGTTGCTGCCTAGAGCTTAGATGTTGCACTTTATTTCTCCAAGGTCAAAGCTGCTGTTGCTGGGTCAGCTACCCGGATAGTCCAGGATCTGAGCTTCAGATCTGAGGGGATTGTGGTGACTCACATTTCATATTTGCTCTTCAGTGGATAGGATCTTGATGTTTTTTTATTTATTCTTATTTTTTTATTTAAAAGGCAAACTTTTGAACTATGCCCTATTGTCTGAACAGCCAGGAGATAAGCCCAGACTTTGCCCAGAATAAATTGGCTGAGAAATGTTCCTGAAAATAAGGTGTTTTGTGCCTGTTGAGCTGAAAGCAAAATCTTGAGTTGATGGACCCAACCCAGAATTGGAGTGGTCAGTCAGCTAAAACGTTCTTAAGCGTCTGCTCTCTCTGAAGCAGTTTGCTCATAGGATCCCTGTACTTGAAGGAACTTTCAAGGCCATCGCCCATTCATGGTCTCTTTCTTTGGGATTGTGTATCAGAAGGAAAGAAACCCAGGTCTCCAAGCACAGGAACTCGGATAACCAAGGCCTATATAAAAGGTGGAATACTTTTGTTATAAGGGAAAGATGGAACATTTGTTCATGAAAAGAAGGTAATATAGTTAGATGGAATATACGAAGTGTGTGCGTGAGTGCGTGTGCCCGTGCGCACATACACACGCACACGCGCGCACGCGCACACACACACACACACACACACACACACAGTTTTTGGTTTACATCTGCCAGGAGCTTACTCCTGGCTTGTGCTTATGGATCACTGCTGCTGGTACCAGGATACTGTGTGGTGTCAGTGAATCAAACCTGGGTTGGCTGCATGCCAGTTTTAGTACCAGTCCTATGTCTTCTGCTCTAAGAAACATTATTTATTTTACTTATTTATTTATTTTGATAGTTCCATATAAAATATTTATTAAAGTGATGATAAAGATGAATTTTGAAAGGTGATCAAAATTGGAGTAGAGAAGAGTGGACATTCCCAGCAGAAATAACGCCAAGCCAAATGAAGCACCAATTGACATATACATCCGGGTTGAGAGGACTAATGAGTTGGTTTGATTAGCTCCTCAATTATGTAGGGGACAGAATGCTAGAATGGCAGGAGAGAAAAAGCATGTATACACCTCTGAGCAAACCAGATGAATTGGTTTGTGTCTCCTGTGTCAGTCACAGTGGATCATGGAGCTTTTTAGTGTGGCCTGGCCACTCTTTCAGGGGTCTAGTCAGGCACCCAGCTAGAAAATGAGTTAGGGCTGTGAAGTCTGCAGGGAAGAGAATGGTTTCAAGATGTCAGCCATAGCCCACGTAGAAGATAAAAAAGGAATTTTCTTTATAAAAGCCAAAGGACAAGGGCACCCTTTGACGTTATCTAGATGGGGAGAAGAAAGGGTTCATTAGGAGGTTGAATGAAAGGTAGCCAGCACACATACAGAATTAGAGGCATATAAAGGCATTATTTGAAATTATGGAAAATGCAATGTTACTCAGGAGAGCAAGCATACAAGGGTAAATGAAGGGGCCAAAGATGGAATTTGTGTGTTTAAAGAATAGGATGAGGGTAATATGAAAGAGGCCGAGGTTGACTGTTCACCTGGAGAGCCTTGGTAGTTGGTGACATGCAGGGCAAGAAGAGGCCATTGCTGTTGTTGTTGAATGGAATAGTGAGTAGAAAAGTTGAAAAAATATCCTTTGGACTAGATGGTGTGGACCTGAGAGAATGATTTCCTGATTACCATGTGGCAGACTGTACAATGTTGAGTGCAAGTAGAGGCCACATGTGGACAGGTCTCTTGAGAAGTTTGAATGTGAGTAAAGAAGGAGAGGCCTTGTTGGCAGAAGCGATACTGGCAATGAAAGTATGTGTTTGTGTGTGGTGTGTGTGTGTGTGTTTGTGTGTGTGTGAGTGTGTGTTCTGTGCTGTCATAAGTGAATTCTATCAGTGATTATGCTTTTGAGAAGACAGATTTGGAAGAAGTGTTGGGCAGTAGGAAAAGGCATGAGATTAAACTTCACCCCATCCAGGAGGTGGAATAATATCATCAGAATCAGGCAAAATGGAATAGTCTGAAGGCTGACAAAGAACCTAGGGGATCTTAAGGAATCAGTGCCAGATCCTGAGAGAGATTTGAGTAGCCAGAGAAAATATGAGTCTGCTGAAACAGGAAGAGGGTACAGTTGATGGAAAGAACTAGGGACACACCAAAGCAATCACCAGGAGAGGCCAGCCAGGATTACCTCTTCTAGACAAAGTGCCTAGAATAGGGTCTAGCTGAGTAAGACCATAACTAGGTCAAGGGGGTTAAAGAGTCTAGTACCCTTAGGAAAAAAGTGAAACCAGAAATGAGATGGGAGAATCAAAGTATCTGGTGGGAACAGAGGCTGTAGGACATAATTTTTATAGGAACTGGGAGTCTGAATCCTCCAGATGCCTCCATTCACAGGGATTGTCCACCAGATAAAAATGGTGGCCACTTTAGCTCTGAGTGAGGAACAGGGAGGGGACAGGGAGACTTTCTTTGGGGAGCCTGAAAATAGGAAGAAGATGGGAAGAAGAAGAGAATAGGGGGATTGTTGGTGGTGTGAAGTGTGTGTGTGGGTGCAGAGTTTTAGATCAGGAGCCTTGTGTGCAGGTATGCATATGTGAGTATAAAAAGACAACATAGAATAAATTCAACTGGCTTCACAATTTGGCTTCCTGTCTTTGTTTTGGACACTTGACACAAAGCAGAGATGTTGTTTCCAGGGACCTGATAATTGTGTTCAAAGGCATAAATAGAAGGTGGTTGAATTTGTGGCATGCAAAATAACTCAGAAAATTCTAGTTATTATCTACAAATGACATTATTATATTGCTTTTGGGGTAAGGTCTATTTTTGCAGAATCTTACTGCTAATTTTATTTTCCTGTAAAAATACTAAACTGAGCTTCCAAAGTCAAAAAATATAACAATAAAGATAAAAGGAAAGTATAAAAATGAAAACAAAACAAAAACAAATAGAAGGTGGCAAAAAGACCAGAATGAAGGTGGAAGTAAGACATATGACATTCGGAGACCATCTAGGACAGCTCATAAGGAACTTGATCTACAGGCCTCAGCCTATGGTCTCAACAGCAGAGAGCAATGTTCTGGGAACAGTTCATACGTAATGGTGTCTGCCCAGAGACTCTTGTGTTCCCAGGCCTAGCCATGGGTCCTAGCCACATCATTCCAATTTCCTAGTCTTAGGAGATTGACTCTCAGAGAACTATTTAGCCATGGTGAAATGCTAAGCCCTGTGATTTTATCTCCTTAGATGTGAATATGGTATTCCTGAGAACAGAACATTTTACTCTTTTTCCTTTATCTCTCTCCCCCGACCACCAATAGATCCGCTCAGCAGGAATAATATAAACCATTGGAAAATCTCAGATTAGAGCCCATCCGAGCATTGCTATACCTGAATTGCCATGTAACCCTATACTAGAGCATTGAGAGAAGCTGTGTCTGCAAAGTCCTTATGTTTCTCAGTCTGGGGGCCTAGCTCTTCAATTCTGCTCTGTTCCAGAATAAAAAGCACAGTCTAGTTCCCTAAGACTTTCCTCTTTTCCCCAACTCCCTACATGTATTCTTATGGCCTCCATTTGAGATAGACCTGACCGGAGGGCAGGCTAATGTTGGACTGGATGGTGTGGAGGCCTTTGCTGGAAAGCACATTCTCCTTTCTGAGCTCAGGGAGGAGTAGCACGAATGGCCTGTTTTGACAGCTCTGGAGATCAGCACAGTCGGCCCACAACCACCATTTCACCTTGTCTGGCCTCATCTGGAACCCTACTTCAAATTTGACCTGTTTCAGGTGAACCTCAAGAGCAGTGCTGAAGCAAATTCCAAATCAAGAAGAGATGGTTGTGGAGGTTTTGTTTTTCCCACTCCAATGAAACTTGGGCCAAAAGGCTGCTCTTCTGACTGTGAGTGTAGGTTATGGACAGAGCTCTGCATAAGTGTCCAGATAAACTGATCCCTGATGTCAGCTGTGATCACTCTCCAGGTGACTTGTCCAAGGCATTTCTTTGGCGCTTCACTTGGTTTTATTGTGTAAGAAAAATAGTGAATCCTGGAGAGAAAAATAAGAAGAGAAATGCTTTTGAGTTGGGTGAAGCAACAGATAGTTTTGGGTCCCTGGGAAGTTGGACTAGTTCTTCTTGAAGATCACAAATGCCGTCCACAAACCTCACAGGCACCACAAGTACCACGTGGTCACATTGATGCACATTTGACCATGGACAGGTTTAGGCCAGCACTTCCAAAGTGGCTACAAGGAGATCATTTCAACTTTTTATTAAAATAATTATTATTTGAATATTGCAGAGGGATTCAGCATAATAGAGCAGTTGAAAATTTTGTATGTCGGAGCTTTATGTTCTATAAGCTGTATCAGGAAATAATGAAATGGGATTAAAAACTTAACGATTAGTATTCTGAGGAGAGGTGATATAGTAGGTAAGTAACTTGCCTTGTACATACTCAACCTGGGTTTCATTCTGGTATCCCATAAGTGCCCTAAGACTACCAACAGGAGTGATTCCTGAGCGCAGAGCCAGAAGTAAATCCTGAGCATTGCCAGGTGTGCCCCTAAACAAACAAATGGTTTTTTTTTTAAAATAGGGGCTATTTCTGGCGATGCTTGGGGACCACCAACCTTATACCTGGAGGACCATGGGATAACAAGGATCAAACTCAGAGCCTTGCACATACTAGGCATGTGCTGTACTATTGGAACCATTTCCAATAGTTGGATTAGTTCTTGAAGATCACAAATGCCACCCACAAACCTCAAACTCCAAAAATATAGTGAAGACACGATCCTGACTTCCATGAAGGAAATGCACAGAAACCAGAATCTTTACAGAAACCTGACACCAGCAACAGCTAATGTGTGAAAAAATTTCACCGGGACCACAGAGAATGACTCAGGGGTTGAACAACCTAGTATGCCTGGAACCCAGAGTCAGTCTTATGCCAGAAAACTTCAGGGATAAGGTATCCTTGTATTTAGGCCAAGGATTTTTTGTTTCCCATTTTCCTCATATTTTGCTGGGTCTATGCAAACAACAATTGTCACTCTCACACTGTTAGTACTGTATTTTTTAAAACTCTTATTCTTTTTTTTTTTAAAGAGCTTACTAAACTTTCTGCTAGTGCTTCAATGAATTCATTGTGATCCAATAATTTACAAAAAATATTCTTTCCTTTCTCTTCCATTTCTTTAGTTTTTCTTTCAATTTTCTATTTTTTTTAAATCATGTTGCTTTTGGTCTTCCTAAAACAAATGCATTATTATCAGTTATGTCAACTATGTAATGCATTTTCTTTAAATAAATTAATAAAAAACAAAACAATAAACTCATAAGTAACATAAAAAATAAAAAATATAGTGAAGAAAAAAGACTATGCTCTTATGGGTATGGGATGTCTGTTTCTTGGAGAAGTGGTCTTGCGATGGGAATACTTCATCCTACAGGCAGTAGATGTGAGAAAGAATTCCTAGCCTCTTGCAGGGAAGTCTTTGTGCTACTGCATCTTACATTCTTTCCTTCCTTCTATGTTTCTTAAATACCAAAGCACATATTTTGTCGCTCTTTTAGCAATGGCCTATTGTGGTGAAGTTCTTTAGTCTTTGTTTGAAGACTTTCTCCCCTATTCTTGAGTAATGATTTAGTCAGAGAATTTAATTAAGTGATCTCTTCTTTCAGCAATTTGGAACGTTTCCATTATATACTGGACTCATTTATTGCTGATCAAAAACTCTGTTGTAAATTCAGATCACTGCTCTGACTTTTGAAAGAGACTCTCTTTGCCTTTAGTGTTGATGTGATTTACGCATATGTGTATGCACGCATATAAAATATTGCTTGAAACTTGGTGCAGCAACTTCAATATAAAGATTTATATTTTCACCAGTTCTAGAATATTCTGCCATTTTCAAATACTGCCTCTCTTCCAATATTTCTATTTGATAATTATTGAAATCTACTATTGAAATACATACTGATTTTTCTCATTTTACCTCTTTCTCCTAAATGTACTTTTACACCTTATGCTTCATTATATCTACCTTTTTGGTAATCTCTTTAACTCTACGTTCAAATTTGCTTGACTGTTTTTCTTCATTTGTATCTAACCTGCTATTTAACCTTAAAATGTATTTGTATTTTCATCCCCCCCCCCAAAAGTTCTACTTTGTTCATTCAGATTTGTTCCAATATTTCTCCTTGCAGAATTTATATTTCATGTTTGAGATTATTAGCCAGTTAAATATATATATATATATATATATATTCACCTCTGGAATATTTATATTATATTGTTTTAGATTTCTTTAGCTTATGATTCTCTTGAAGAATACTGACTTTCAGTCATAGTGAAATGAATGATTTCTTCTGTGCCTTATATATATTAAGTGTGAGCCCATAGTTTTACTGTAATTTCCCCCCAAAAGCTCTAAACGTCCTGAATTGGAAACATGATAGCATCTTCTGTGGTTTTGCATTTGACTCTAGAGGGCAATTGGGGAAAAAGGGCCATTGCTAGTTCAGGATTTTTCTTCTCTTTCTTTTTCTCGTCTTCCTCTTCCACGTTCCTATCCTCCTCCTTCATCTCCATTTCCTATTCTTCCTTCTCTTCTGATGGTTCTTTTGGGAACCATAAACAGTGCCAGGAATTGGACCCAGGTTAGCTGCATACAAGGCAAGTGCCCTCTCTGTACTATCTCTTCAGACCATTATATTTGCTTCTTGACAATCCCAAAGCATACTGGTACTTTAATTTGTCACAAGAAAAACATATTCACATACAAAGAAAGATGTTTGTCAGAGAAAGCTGGAATCTGTGTGGAAAGCAGACTGCTCAGATAGGAAACATTTTAATTTTTCTGCCTTTGCTACTCTAAGAACTTCTCTATTGGTTTCGCCTTTTCTGTTATTTTACATTATTTTAGGCTTATCTTTCTACTTGTATTATATCCACAGACGGTCTCATTTCAAACATTTGGTTTCATCTTTGAGATATTGAAGAGTCCATATGCACTTCAGACTTTTCCACGACTTTCAGATTTGTAGTGCAGGTGGGGAAAGAGGGTCATAACCAATTTAATTTCTTGACTAGGGCAGAAGAGAGACTCAAGAAAGGACTGATGTTTTTCTGTGCAGATTTTCCCCTGCCATTGCTTTGCTCACATGCTTTCTCTAATAACCATCCCAAATTCTGACTTCTTTTTTAGTAATCTTTGTGGGTTCTTTAAAAGTTTCCATGGTGTCCTTTATCAAATACTCCATATTTGATGTTGGTGACATGGTCTCTGACAAACATCTTATGACTCCTATGACCTCTTCTGTTTAGACTGACTTTTTTTGAGTTGAATATATTTATTGTGCCATAAATTCAGATTTCTTGCATATTATCAACACCACTCAGTAGATACCTACTGTATTTCACTTAAAAGTTTGAATTTTGGGCTGGAGAAATAGTTCAATGGCTTGAACCATGGTTTGAATATATGGGAGTCCTGAGTTTGGTCTTGTCACTGCATGATCCCGCATTGAGTAAACCATAGCTCTTCAAGGTGTTACACTTCCCCAAAAGTTGAAGTTTTTTTTTTTTTGTTTGTTTGTTTTTTGGACCACACCCATTTGATACTCAGGGGTTACTCCTGGCTAAGCGCTCAGAAATCGCCCCTGGCTTGGGGGGACCATATGGGACGCCAGGGGATCGAACCGCGGTCCTTCCTTGGCTAGCGCTTGCAAGGCAGACACCTTACCTCTAGCGCCACCTCACCGGCCCCAAAAGTTGAAGTTTTTTTATTGCCCGTTCTCTTGCTCTATCAGTATGGTTGTTGCATTTACAGAGAGTTCTCCAGGTAGAAAGTAGAGATTTATCTTTTGGTTTATGTGTTTTCTCTGAACTCAAGAAAACATGACTGAAAACTTCTCCAAAAGGAATGTAATGAGACTTAATAGTGGAACACTACTTCACAAGTACAAGGCTCTGGGTTCAATCAACTATCTTCTTCCCCCCAAACAAACAAAAAATGCTTTACCAAGAAGTGTGTTCTACTCTGTACACTAGAGTGGACATTCATCCTATCATCTGTGGGATCTGGCTAGTGGTGAGAGGCTGAATGGGCTCTAGTAGAACTGTCTGGACATCTAGAGATGCTTCCTCTGGTTCACCTTTTGCTTGCAACAGCTGTGGGGATGGTGGGGAGAGACTCCAGGTCCTCCACCTCTCAGTATTGCTTCAGTAGACTGATGGATTCTTGTCACTGATGGTTGCTGAAGTTTAGGTCCTATGCTGGAATTTGGAGCCAGAAGGAAAAGTTCCAGTCCGCCACGTTTCCTTATCTCTTCCTCGGACAGGTGGACAGACATTTTAGATCGCTTTGTACTGGAAAACGTTTGTTCTACATTCTTGGCTAGAAGTTAGGGCCTCTGTTCCAACTCTGAGCTTGGCTTGTGAAGTCATCAGCCTGTGGCATATCCTTACTCTGGCTACCCTAGGCCTCTGATCTACTACCATCCTAGTGTACCCTAGCTAGAGGACCTTCATTCATTGCTCACTCTTTACCTCTGTCTCATGCTTACTGTTTAGCATCTCTCTGTGTCATGAAAAGAATAAGCATTCATTTATTGGTGGGCAGGACTTGCCTGCCATATTGCCCAGAGATGGACAGTTTGTATCTCACAGGAAATGAGCAGCACTCCGTTTCCTTTGCAGGGATGTTATGAGTGAAAATGAGACGTGGTCAAATGCATTTATGAGGAAGGGACTGTTATAGATAAACATGAAGCTGACTTGTTATATAATTTTTCTGTAAGTTGTTTATTTAGTGAAACTGTAATTTTTAAGGGGAAAAGGAACAAGTGTCACATGATGATATGTCATAGTTTACCTGATTACTGATCACCTCCCATTCAAGATTTCCAGTCTGGCCATCAGGAGTCACCTATTAAGAGCATTTTATGCTTTTAGGAGGTTAGTCTATAGTTTTTATATCATTAGGTATAAATATATAAGTATTAGACACCCATTAAATACATTTGGTACATTAGGCATGTATTCAGTCAATTAGCTCTTTAGCAGACATATCATCCTGGCTCATTCTACTAATCATTTAGGGAAACAGAGATTGGACAGACTATCATTTATCAATCATCAATCAAGGAATAAGTGAGTGCTTGCTATGAATTTGACGCTGCAACAGGCAAGTTGGCAGGGGGGCACAAACAAGCATAACCAATCCGATAATCATGTAGTAAGAGTCTACTGGATACCTTGCAGACACCATCCTAGGCACACTGAAGATTCAAACAGATGATCGTCTGTCTTCCAGGGCTTCTGGTAGAATCCTTGGATTGCATTAGAATGCTGTGGTGGAACCTGGTGTCTCGAGCGAGTCTTCTAGACAGATACCAAACTCTTCTCAAGGACCATACTTTTATAAAAACTTTGTCTGAGAGTGGTACAGCTTTGCTACAAAGGGGTTGGAGTGTGTTCCTAATACAGTAAGAAAGATACTTTTATTCAGCAGGATTCCCTCTATCTCAACCTCAGAGGTTGATCTCTGGTTGTCGTTGTCACTCTTGGTGCCTTTTCCAGTGCCATGGGACTTTATCTCATCTTTAGAAATTCAGAGCTCTTTGCTCTTACTTCTCCTTCTCTTTATCAAAGAAAATGCATCTGACCCCAGTGAAACTGCCTGGCTCATCTAGGGAGTCATGGCCTTTTCAGGGCTGAACCCTATGTACAAAAGATTGAGATCATTGAGGGGCAGGTGGGAGGACAATAGGCCCTTCAAAGGTGAGGGTAAAAGCTTTCCCGGAGGAACAAGATTACTTGGGATCTGCTCAGAAAAGGTTGTAATCAATACTACATTTTCCTATATCAATTAAAGTAATTTTTTCCCTTCTCTAAAAGCATTTGCATGTTCAAACTTTTGTCTAATTGTGAAAGATTTTGGTCCCTTTTCCAGGAATTCCAGGTATGTACCAATAAGTTTAGGAGAAATTAGTAAGATGAAAATTGTTCTACGTAGTGCTTTACTGAGCCCATGGTTTTCAATTGAATCAGGCAAAGAATAGACCTAAGATGACAGATAGGTTTCAGGACCTGTGCCAACTCAGGCTAGGCTATGACTGTCGGGAGTCGCACATATAGAGAATTCTAAGCTGTTGCTAATCTTGCAGCGATTGATTAGCAATGTCTGCAGAGTACCCACTACTTTGTGCAGCCCTGGTAGATGGACAAACGCTTAGCTTATATTTTATATGATGAACTGATTCGATTAGTTTTGTCCAATAGCCAATTCTATTAAAGAAAAAAGGAAAATAGGAAATGTGGTTGGTGTACTGTAGGCAAAAAGGAGGACTCATTTCATCCATTTTATTTTTCACTTTTGATTCAGTGAAGTTGTTAAATCACAGGCATATTTTAAAGGCGAATTAAATCTGAGAGCTGCTAATTTTTGCTGTACCATTTCTGAAGGAGTGAGTAGATTTATAGTTTTATTACACTGTCTCTCTAAATATTTTTCAAAACAGCGCACACATGTTATCTCGTCTCGTTCTCACTTGATCCCTATGACAGATTTGTTTCTCATCCACGGGTGGGGAAAGTGATGCCTAGAGATCTGACGCACCAGTGGCACTGAGGGGCAAATGAGGGCCCGACCCTAGTCCTCGGCCTCCTTCCTCTGTCCCCTGAACTTTCTCTGACCTCTCTGGGGCCTCAAGGAAATTTCCATCCAGCTGATTTCTGGTTGCTAGACTCTCTCAGGGCTATTGTGCATTGGTGCAGTGACTCAAACTAGCGTCTCTTCCCCGCTGAAGAGCTTGCCCTTTCTGCAGCAGGCTGATGGATTAGACCCCACTGTTTCTATCAAATACTTTGGGGTTTATAGGATGGAAAATTTTGTTTGCGATTGAAAATAGCCCACAGTCAATCGTACCCCGAGGTTGTCAGCCGAGACAGTCTGAGTCACCCTTCCCCATCGCTTGGCACCCGTGGGGGGCCTCCCTGTGGTCCACCTCAAGTGGTCTGAGCTTGGCCATATTTGGTGTTGTAGTGCTCGTGGGTTTAGAAGTGCCTTTCCACCTGCCAACACCCAAGCGGAGACCCAGATCAATCTGTGCATTTAAACGGCCTGGGGACCCAGATCAAGCTGTGCATTTAAACGGCCTGGCCCTGGCGAGGCCTCCAGTGGAGACATCCAAGGGACGTGGGGCCATTTACTTCACATAAATCAGCTTTGTGAGCACGAGCGTCTTAATGCATTCCTCCAGTTATAAACAGTTTAGTGTCATGACAGCCAACAATGTCTCCAACGCTCTCCCTAGCTCAGCCTTCCATTTGGATTTCTTTCTACTTCCAGGGACTTTCTGGTTTCAAGGATAGTATGAAAGTCTTTCCTATAGCAAGCTGGGAAAGGGGGTTATGCTCTGTAGAAGTCGGAAGGCCCCCCTGCCTCACTCTCAGCCATCATTCCTAGCTCATTCTTGTGTGTGATCCTTTCCTAATCCTTCCCTTCATTTCAAATGGTGAGGGTTACTGTTACCCCATTTACAAGACAAAAAAACTGGGAGTCTAAGAACTGAATTTGCAGCATTGACGCCTAACACACGAACAAACAGGGGAACTGGAATTTGGACAGCCTGGTTCTTTAAGTCCAGGTTCTGAAATAACCCTGCCACGATTATCTTGTTTTCCTCCTAATTAGCATTGTCAACCCTGATTGCCATCTGTGTCCTGGTCATCAAAATGAATTGCCTCTGACATTTCTCCCAAGTTTCACTCCCACTGAGGTTAGAGTCAAACCAGGATGAGGACTGTCACTTTTCTCAAAATGAGTCCATTGGAGCAAACTCCTCTTGTATATAATGGGACTCCTTGGGGTGTGGTGGTGGGGGTCTCATGCTCTTTCTTTGGGGAGGGGGTATTCATGCAGTTTTTACTATAACATGAAAGCAGTTTTGCTTTCTCTCTAGTACTTACTATTGAAAGGGAAATGGAGAAATGCCTGGACCTATGAAGTCTAGGACAGGGGTAGTTTGTTGGTGGACTTTTAAGATTATACTATTTTATTTATTTGTTTGTTTGAAGCTGCTGGCAATGCTCAGGGGCTTACTCCAGGCTCTGTGCTCAAAGATCATTCCTGGCTCTTGGGGCTGTTTGCATGCAAGGCAAACACCTTACCCACTGCACCTTCTTTGCAGTTCTGGCTTTGGAGATTTTTTTCCTTAGTGGAGTAAGTAGCAGCAGTCCACATGTTGTCAAAACAAGCCCAAGGATCTGCTCTGACCTCCTCTGGAAGGAAGAAGGTTCATGTCAGGAATGTGTGTTATTCCGGAAGTGGTGTCAGTCTTGTGGCCTTTTCCAGAGCTCTGACTTAGAGGACTGAGAGCCAGGGGCCCATGCTTGTTTGTGCTCTGCTGTCATTTTCTCCTGGGAATGAATATGCCGAGACCCATGCTTGAGAGACCTCCTGTGCTTGTGCCCGGGGAGCACTGATGGGCCAGGACTCCATTTTGGCATCAACAGGGGCTGGTTTATTTAGAGTCAGTCTCTTGGGATTGTAGCATGTGTTTATCTGCTGCTTGGAGATAAAAGTTGGGGAGGTGGGTCCATCAGAACAGGCTTGGGTTGACATCCAAAGTTGACACGACGACTTTCCCAGGGAGGCAGGGCTGCCTGATACCCAGTGTCTATTTTAGGGTTTCCCTCGATCAGTTTGGAATCGTCACTATCTGCACTGCAGTCAAACAAAAGACAAGCCTGGATCTGCCTTTCCTGACTCGAAGAAGCCTCCTCCTGGGGGGTTTGCCTGAGATTCACCATCTTTCCCCAACATTTTCACATGTTGTGGGGCTCTTTGTTTTCTCTCCCCCACCCACCCGCAGATGTAACCTTCTGATTCACTGTCTAATTTAGGGCAAAAACTTGCAGAGTAGTGTCAAGAGGGGCTGTTTTCACTTCTGGATATTACACATGCTTAGTGTTATGGCTTTGACTGCATTCCAAGAGGATATAATAAATAAAGGAGTATGCTCACGTCTATGGAGCAAAACATGGTTTATAGGCAAACAGTTGCTTTGGAGAATATGTCACTATTCTTGCCTTCCTCCTGTTCCTTTTCCTTCTGCTTACCCCCCACTTCCTTTCTCTACCATGCACCCTCCCTTCTTGTATCTTTTTAAAAAAAATAGTATTTAATTATTTATTTACTTTAGGTATTTTTGAGCCACACCCAGTGGTGTTCAGGGGTTACTCCTGGCTCTGTGCTCAAAAAGAATTTCTGGCAGGCTTGGGGGATTATATAGGAGACTAGGGATCGAACCCAGATCGGCCTTCCATGCTCTACTATTGCACCAGCCCCGCTTGTGTATCTTTTTTTTTTTTTGGTTTTTGGGCCACACCTGGCAGTGCTCAGGGGTTACTCCTGGCTGTCTGCTCAGAAATAGCTCCTGGCAGGCACGGGGGACCATATGGGACACCGGGATTCGAACCAACCATCTTTGGTCCTGGATCGGCTGCTTGCAATGCAAACGCCGCGGTGCTATCTCTCCGGGCCTGCTTGTGTGTCTTTTATTCATAATTTTCTCAGGCATATACAAAGGGCCAACAAAGATTCCCTAGAGTCTAGGAGAGACATGAAATCGTGGCTGGGGCAAAGCAAAAATATCATGATCTGGAACAGAGCTAAACTGTAGTCTGTTTGTCTATTTACAGAAAACCAGGTTAATGGTTAGCAATGAGACTAAGCAATGTACAATATGATTCAAAGGATGAATGGACATTTGATTTAAGACGTGCTTTTATGATTAACTGGAAAATTTAGATATATCAAATGGCTATGTGTGCATGAGAGAGAGAATGAGATGATAAGAGTTTCATGCCTTTTGATGCAATCAGAGCATCAAATGACTAGGCAAGTCATTCATATCATATTGGTGATATCTCATGCATAACATAATGTTGCAGTTATGTTGGGGCCCAGACTTTTCAATGGATTGTGGATATATATCATATTTATATTTTTCTTCTTTCAAGAGAAGTAGAGATATTTATATATGATTTGTTTATGCTACATAATGCTCTATATTATAACTTTAAATTTTTATTGCTTTTTCTTAAGTGGAAGGAGAGTTATTTGGGTCAGAATGGGCTGAGTTAGAGTTTGATATAAAATATCTGATTTATTGGCAAATGTATATTCAATTTACATTAAGTTCCTTGTAGGAATGTTATGTGAACTAATATGCAATTGCAAAACAGTCATGAGTTGTAGCTATGCATATTTTAGTGAAAAAAGGAAAATATGTTGGGACCAGAGTGATGGTGCAGCGATAGGGCATTTGCCTTGCACAAGGCTGACCCAGGATGGATCTGGGTTCTATCCCCCAAGGTCCCATATGGTCACCCAAGCCAGGAGCAATTTCTGAGCGCATAGCCAGGAATAACTCCTGAGCGTCATTAGGTGTGTCCCCTCCAAGAAAAGGGAGGATATGTTTAGGCCAGCACAATAGTACATGAGGTATGGTACTTGCCTTGCATGCATCTGACCAGGGTTCTAGCCTTTGCACCATATATCATCCCCTGAGTTACCAGGAGTGGTTCCTGAGTACAGTGCCAGGAGTTCGTTCTGTACACAGTCATCTGTGCTACCCTCCCCCCCCAAACTAATTAAATAAACCAAACACAAAAAAAAGAGTATAGGTACAAAATGTCTAATGCTATAGTGACCCATAGAAGTTTAGTTCTAGGGCTAGATAATGGAGATTGATGGACTAAGATTTGGTGAATTGGGAGTTCTCACACAAAACTCTCAATTTTAGAGGACTTTATCTTCAAGAAAGGGAGATGAGAGCCTGCCTAGATGGATAGTACAATGACTTAGAACACCTGCCCTACAGCCCTGCAAGCATCTGGCCATGAGTTCAAGTCAACAATGTTCCATATGTTCCCAGTGTGATACTGGAGTTCTGCTCTTTAAGACTCTTAGCCATGCTGTCTCTGAACTCTGACATCATTCAAAATATGGGCAAGACATTTACTACTGGGAAGTTTACTGTCATGAGGCTTCATCTTCCCCCTGGGATAGTGACTACATCTATATCACTACCCGTTTTGGAGTCTGCATTTACACTGAAATTTAGGCTAACAAATTATGATAGCATTGCAACCTAAATATTGGTGGATGAATGGATAAAGAAACTGGTCTAGAGGGTTGGAGAGATCATACAAGGGTTAAAACACTTGCTTCGTATTGGGCAGACCCCAGATTGATTTCCTACGACCACAGAAGATTCCCTGAACACTGTCAGAAGTGACCCTCGAGGACAGAGATGGGAATAAGCTTTAAGTACCACCAGGTGTTGCCCCCAAACAAACCCAGGCCAGGTTGGTAACTCAGTGGTGGACCTTTTCTTTTTGGCTCTTTAAAAAATCATTTATTATTTTAATAATTTTTATTGAGATGCATGTGAATTACAAGTCTTTCACAGTTATATTTAAGGTATACGGTGACAGTGAGTTAGGAAAATTCTCCCTCACCAGTGTTGACCTCCCTTCATTTGCTTTGAATATATGAAGTAATGAAGTAACCACAAAATAAAAGAATAAACTGATATTCATGTCCTGCTATGGACAAGTTTTATCCCACAAATATTTGATTATTGAAGGTGATGTTTCCTGGTGGTGAATCTTTGGGAAATAATTAGATTTAAATGGAGGATTATAGGGGAACTGCTACAATGGCATATAGAGATTTTGTGCTCAGGTTCTCTGCCAGGGATAGGGTGGTTGTCTGCAAGAGAGGAAAGATGCTTTCATCAGATACAAAGGAGACTGATGACTTGACCTTGGATTCTAGTCTCCAAAATAACGAGAAAAGAAATTTCTTTGATTTATCCTCTTTGGTCTTGTAATTTGTTATGGAAGCCCATGTAAGACGTACACAAGAAACATATTACTTTGCCTTTTTATTTTCTTTTGGTTTGTGGGCCACATAGGATGGTGCTCAGGGATTCTGGACTCCTGGCTCTGCGCTTAGAAATCACTCCTGGCAGGCTCGGGGGACCATATGGGATGCTGAAGATCGAACTGGGTTTGGTCGTGAGTGAGGCAAACAAATGCCCTCCCCATTGTGTTATTGCTCCATTTCGTAACCATATTACTCTGTCCAAAAAAAAACAAAAAACAAAAAAACCCACAAAATAAAACAAAATAAAAAAAATTGAAACTGCAGAGATGACTTAAAGGGTTGTGTACATGTGTTGCATTTAAGAGACTTGGGTTTGATTCCCCAGTACTGCTTGTTCTCCCAAACACTGCCAGGAATAATCCCAAATAACTACCAGGTGTGGCTTCAAAATAAACAAGAAACAAACAAGACTGCTATGAACTCCAGTATGTTGAACCATAAGGATATGCTGAGTGAAATAGCCTGCTACAGAACATGAAGACTGCATGATTCCACATACATGAAGGTTCTAAAATTGTGATTTCCAACTTTTTTTAAACCTGTGAACTGGTTAATAGAAATCTCTTACTAAGACAGAAATAAAAGGCATTGCTTGAAATAGTATTTAGTATATTTGTTTTAAAACCTGATATAAATAAAAACGCCGTGTTAAGCCATGGTGACATTTTTGCAGGCTGACCAACAGAAAAATTCCATGACTGACTCTGGTCCATGGGACCAATGCTTTAAAAACATGATAGAAAACATCCAAACTCTTAGAAACAAAGAAGTGGTGTCTTCCAGAAACTGAGGATGGATTGGGGGGTGGGGTGAGGATTGTTACTTGATGAAATTGGGGTTTCAGTTTTGTGAAGAAAACCTTCAGTTCCACTCTAGACCTCCAGGGAAGAGGGAGGCTGAAGACTCAGTTGCTTGTTGTTGTGACTTATTCAATTATATGGATATAGCAAAATCTTCATAAAACTAAAAGGAGAGTGTCTGGAGAGCTTTTGGCTTGGTGGACATGTAGAGATTTAGGTGGATTGGTGTGCCTGGTGGGGGGGTGATGTGGAAGTTCTATGTTTTTTGCTATGCTTTTCTTTATTAATCTTCTATTTAACATTTAAAAATCAAAATCCTATGTTAATAAATTAGTTAACTAATTAATAAAAATCAATAGATTTTTGACAGTAATACGGACACTTCACTATCACTAGAATAGCAACTTGATGTGTGTAGAGTTGTGTATGTTTAAGTTTTTATTGTTGTTGTTTTGGAGCCACACCTGGCTTTGCTCAAGGTTTCTTCCTTGCTCCACACTCCGAGATCACTTCTGGTGGTGCTCAGAGACCATATGGGGTGCTGGGGATTGAATCTATGGCCAGATGCATGCATGGCAAATGCCTTACCCATGTACTACCTCTATGATTCCCCGATGCATGCTTCAATTTTTCATTTGCGTAAATTTTATTCAATTTCAAGCAACCCCAAGAAAAAAAAGGTAATTTTTCCTTTTTGAGGTACCAGGAAGTGGGGAGCATTTTAACCCTTCCACTCCTATAAGTCAAAGTAAATAAGCTTCACAGTATATGTTCAATAACTGTGTGTGTGTGTGTGTGTGTGTGTGTGTGTGTAAGAAGCTGACTTGAGTTTATGATGCAATCAGCAGTTTGTCCACATCATTCTATTAAAATCATGGTAAACCATTTTTCCTCACTTCAGTGTGTCCAGTCTCTAAGCTCGTGCCATTTTCTCTGGAGTGCTCTCCTCTCCTTGTTTACTTCTCTGAATAAATGACTTTCTGGAATGGCCAGGCATCCACTCTGTACTTCCGGTAAATTCATGCCCTCTTTCCCCCACCCACATTCTTTGGTTTCCCCTGTGACTTGTCCAATTCAGCCTTGATGCCCAGCTGTGTATTTTACCATGTGTCACACAGAGCAGCAGAATCTCCTTGATCTTCGTTTTGATCCCACGAGCCTAGATTGTCTCTGCCCAGTTTCTCTCGGGTACCTAGACAACATCAGCAGCACCGTGTTGCTAGGGCGTGCGATAATGATCGTAGCCTTTGGACCGTGAGCCTTCTCTCCTCTCTCCTGGACACACCTGCCTGTGCCATCTGCTCAGGATGCCCATTAGTGCTGCTTCTCTCCCTTGAACCTGCCAGACCGTGAGACTCCACTCAGGACTGCAGGCAGGAGTGTGGATCTTGGGGCTTGGGTTTCTTGAACCCAGCTGGTTGGATCAGGGAAAAAAACCAGAGCCTGGGGTTGCTAAGCTCCGCTGGAACTTGTTCAAGGAACACAGCAGACCAGAGGTATAGAAAGCAAGGCCCCATATTCAAAGGATTTTCATTCAGTTTTTCTGTTTTGAATAAAAAAGGCTTTATATTCTCAAATTGACGTGAGATTCTCTCTTTAAAAGCTCTGCGATCACTGTGGTCTCTCACTCACCTTACTTATATAGTAGCATCTCCTCCTTTTCACTCGCATGGAAGATCTGCAGTTGTGTTTATTTTTGTAACTTAAGCACAGAATGTGAAAATAACATGTGAGTAAAAATGTTCAGCATTACTTTGGCCTGCAGACTTTCTCAAGGTAACAAGCACTCTGAGCCCCAAGAGTGACCCCACCAGGCGCCTTTCTGCAGACTGTATTTTTTAGGTCATTCCACTTTTACTATATCTAGTATTACTTAAGCATCATGCTATTTGGTAGGTTATTTTGGGGGATCTGGTGAAGCAAAAAAGTTTAACAGAAGCGAACAATCAGAGTATGTTCTACTTTTTAGTAGCAAAAGTGTATGTGTCAGATCCACTGGTTAATACCATTAAAAGATGAAGACTGTCCATCTAGCTTTGGTTGTGTAGTTTTTGACCCTTTGTTAGTGTAATCAGAGACTTTACTGTTTGGTTTCTTGAATAACCAGTTAACTGGAGGCATAACAGTCACTCAGGTGGTAAATCTCGCATGATCTTGCTTGAATAAAGATTGAAGGGCAGCTCTGAATATACTTAGGTTTCTACTGCTGGCTTCTCACACACCATCTACCTTCTTTGGAGAGTTTATTTTGGGGTAAATTTGTGCAAATTTGAGATCAAATGCATCTCAGAGGGATTTACATGGCCAGTGTCATCAGGTCTGGTGGACAGATGGTGCCTTGAATGTGCACAATGACCCATGGCTTGCTGCTAATGGAAGCTGTGGGCTTCACCCATCTCTCTGCTTTGTCCTCGAGAGCCCCTGGCTGTTGATCAGCTATTCGAGGGTTGCTTGCCTCCATCCTGGGGTTTGTGGCTAAGATCCTGCACTTAGATTTTCCCAAGGGTGGCAATAGGAGGATGGGGTTATACTTGAGGGAGGCAAGTGAGATCGGTGGGGACATCTACCTTGAAGCTAGAAGATCTGTATCTTTGAAAGACTTAGCCATCTCACGTGTAGTCATGAGAGAGCCTTTGTGTCTCAATTTCTGCCATGTGAATGCAGGCTATTAATCTTCATGCTTCAAAGAATTGGGTGAGATGCTACAAGAGACTCTGCTTTGCAAACCTTAAAACAATACACATTTCAGATATTGTTATTCTCCATTTTTGCAGAACATATTGTGGGAGGCTAATGGCCCTTACTGTACATTTTTCAGTGCTAGAAATAAGAACTGTCAATAAATATTGATTAATGAAGAGGTTAAGAAGCTGTTTGACTTTGTAGAGAAGCCAGGGCTTTATTTCTATATTAAGTGCATGTATTCATTTGATCTTTCATTGAGCAAATGTTTATTGAGTACCTACATAATGCCATGCACTCGGATTACAGCTGAAAAAGACAACTGGAATCGTGATGAATGTTTTTACTGGCCCTCACAAATTTAGAAAAACAATCCTTTTTTTTTTTTAAAGGAAGTTATACATCTGTCCTGCTCTTTGATGTTTGCCATTTTTACTTTTGTTAAAAGATAGTAATAGTGGTTCATAGGTTAATATTTGGGTAACTTAGCACATAGCAAATAAAAAAGAGCATTGTTGGTTCTTGAAATCTAGTTTGGGTTAATTTTAGGGAAGGGCAGTTTTTAGTCACCTTTATTTTTTGAAATAAGTTCAACTTGAACTATTCATTCCCATTAATACTTCTTTTTCGTGTGTGTGTATGTGTGTGTGTGTGTGTGTGTGTGTGTGTGTGTGTGTGTGTGTGTTTATGTATGTGTCTGGTTGGAAGTTCAGTAAGAGAAGCTGAGAAGCTTCTTAGGCCTTGTGCTGCAGACACCCAGGGCCAAACCTGGCAGTACTTGGGGGTTTCCAGAGGTGTATGGATCCAGAAAACTTCTGAAGACCATGTGGTCTGGAGATCAAACTGGTGTTAGCTGCAGGCAAGGCATTTGCCTTACTTAACCCAGGACTTCTTCTCCAACCTTTCTATAATTGTGATCATTCATCTTTCTTTCATCGTGAGCGAACTAAATATTCTTACCTCATATTATTTGGACCTCCAGATTTATGAAGCAAGCCACCAGGTTCCTTCCAAGCATACTGTTCTCACTTCCTTCTAAGCATGTTTTTCTCTTGTGACTTCATTCTTCTACCTTCATCTTGTTCCATTTGTTTTTCTGGTTATGCTTCATATTGCTTGTATCCCTCAGTCTGGTACCCAGAGGACACAGATCTCAGCTGTGGACTGTCTGGTGCCGAGTGTTCAGCCTGCAACTTCCCTTCATTTTGGGCTCTCGGTGCAGTAAAGAAAATAGGGATCACATCTGCTTTTTCAGCAGCAGTGTTATATTGGTGACGCATATTGCATTGCAGCCTACTAGAGTTGCAGCCCCTAGAGTCTGGGTTAGGAAGGGGAAAAATAGATAAAACCCCTCAAATCTTTGTCATATAAATTGGTGGTAAGCTACACTTCCCTATGTCTGTGTTTGCCAGGGAAGGTTTTCATCTAAGTGCAGTACTTTACATTCATGCCTATTATATTTCATCTTGTCTATTTGGATTATCATTTCAGCATATGAGGTCATGTGAATCCTGATTCAATTTTCCAACTTACTGAATATTCCTCCTAGATTTGTGTCAGTAGCACATTTGGACACATTTGCCTTCATCCCAGGTTTTAATTTGGTATTTAAAAAGCTAGAGCCTGTGCCAGCCTGGGATCACATATGTAGAGACCTCTTTCTAAGTTCAAGCACATGTGTGCATCTTGTCCTGAACATCTGTGCACAGAGTAAGCACATCTACGAATGGGTCATTCATCTCTGTATCTTCTAACTCTAGAGTCACCTGCATTTCACCTCCATTAGTGGGTTCTCTTTCTCACCTTTCCACTTAGCTTGCCTTAGGTAACACATAGCTGTACCCAGCAATGAACTGCCATTGATGTATTATGACTCACAAAGGAACTTTTAATCAGCTCACATTTTGGAAGGTCACATTTTCAAATTCGAGTGGATGTGTCCAGATGTTTCAGCGTTTCCAGAATCAACAACGGGCTTCTCTTTTTCTTATTCTTATTTCAGTAGTAGAACTACCATGCTGGTTCAAGCAGATATCTGGGAACCATTTTCTATGTTTCTGTTTTTATCTCACTTGAAAGCCAAATTCAGTTTGCTTATCTTTGATATTCTACTCCCTGAAAACTTCATTATCCACCCCCGAGACGCTGATCTGTCTTGGTAGTGCGATTATAAGAACTCTCTGACTAGATTAGCTCTTTCTGGGATTTTTCTCCTAGTTCATTCTCCAGTGTGCTACCATCAAGCAAAGCACAAACCAGAGGATGTCATTATGCACTTGGAGCTCCTTGCTGGTGTCTTGTCCTTGTCAATGATGACTGCTTCTTTGTTGTCTGCCCTTTATTTTGCTTACCACTAACCTCCGACTGCTCTCCCTACCAATCCTGCACTTGAAGTGTACCATCTACTATTGGCTCCCAAAGGCCAATTATTTGTACTTTGAACATGCAGTTCTATTTCCATGGAAGGGCTTTTCACCCTTTGAGCCCACTCATTTCTGCATCTCCAGAACTGGGCACCCAGCTTTCCCTCCTTCAAGTCTCTTTCTCTGATAGCACGGAATAAACTAGATGGACCTTTCATGAACTACCATGCCAAGCTAGTCATAACCCTTGCATAGCTTTGTTACAACTAACTGCTTGTCTACTTCCTCTCTACTTTGGTTGTACACATGTCCAGGGTTGTGACTGGCCTCTCTACCATGATATCTGCAACTCTCAGCCCAGTACATAGGATTTAATAGGCACTCTGGGTTTGTTGAACAAATAGGTAAGTGGCTCGACAAAGCAGCTCCAGTTTAACCTGAGTTGAGCAGTGACTGCTGACTTCCCTGCTCGGCAGTCCTCTAGGATTCTCTATCTGTGGCATCTGTTCGATTGACTGGCCTTGTAATCCTATTAAAAAAGTAAAAGAGGTACTTTGTCATCGATTAGGTTCTTTTCTCTGTTGTTGTTCCAAGTCATTTGATTTCTAATCCACTATAGGTATGTTAAACTCCAATTTTTACTGCTCAGTTTCATTTGTGTCTCTGACCCCGCATTAGTCAGGGTAGGCTACCAACCGAACAAGCAGTCTCCAGGTCTCAAGGCATCGTATGTTTATCTTTCAGGACCAGAGAGATAGCTCAGAGGTCAGAAGTGTATGAGTTGCATCTCGAGGACCTGAGTTTAGCTCTCAGCACAGTGTGACTGCCATGGTCCCATGGGTCAGCCCCGGAGACCCCTGAGCATCACTGTGTTGTCCTAGAATTGTTGGGTCCGAGCAGCATTGCATCATTGGGTCCAAACATTGAACTATCTTTTTTGGTTGATCAAGTTTCTCTACGAGTGACCCCCACAGAGAACTGCTTGTGAGATCACCCCATCACTGAGATTTATTTCTCAGTCGTGTCACAATTCAGTGCCAGTTTTCCTTGTCTAGTGTGTTCCACATGACCTTTCAGTGACCCAGGCCCTTGCTTCTCATAATCCTGTCCCCTTTTGTGCCTTTTAAGCCTGGTCTATTCAGCTGACATAAGGGGAGAGTGAGGATTGCAGATGGGAAAACAGAGATGGTGTGTGGGAGGTTCTCACGGGCCAGGACTAGATGTAGCACCAGCCACTTCTGTTCATATTTCATTGGCCAGTACTTCATCACAAGGCCCCATCCAACTGCCAGGATGGATGGAAAACTGCAGGCTTGCTTTGACCCCAGGAAGAAAAAGGGAGCACAGAGATAAGTGAGCCTTCATTCTTATTTCTGTTGTCATACTCAGTTTGAGATTCTGACCTGTGTTTTCCAAGCTGTATCCTAGAGCCCTTTTTTCTCTAGGACTTTTGCTCCACTCTGAACCCATTGATTTTTCAGCTTGTAACCTGGGTTTTTGCTCCTAGCTCCTTTTTTTTTTAGTTCTTATAAAACCTCTGGTCAGACTGTCTAATTCCTGTTTGCTTGTCGATTTGGCTAGACTAGACTTCTTATTGCTCCAGTTTCCTAGCAACTCTCCTGGCCATGATCACATGTCTGGGACCCAACCACCTGATCCTTGATACCTGCTTGACACAGCCATGTGTGTTCTTTGGATGAGACCTCATCCTAGGTTAAGACCCAAAGTGATGGAGGAGAGGCCTTTCAACATGTCGAAGGCTTTGAAGGCCTTCCTAAGGATACTGGCTACAGATTGCAGCTCTATTTTTAGAGACAATTAGAGAATGTAAAGACTTGAAATGTGAACCATAGAAAATACAGGTTTTGGAAGCCAATGATTCAGTACTGTAAACCTTGAGGGAGACAAGCCTAAAGGAAGAGCCAATCTTTATGAATATATACATAGATATGTATTTGGTTTAACAATTGTAGATGCTAAACTGAAGAAGACAGTGACTCATGTTTTAATGTGGGCTTTTAGATGATAAAAAAGAAGAGGATTAGTGAGTTTCATAATTGTAATGATCTGGAAATGGTATCCTGTTAAAAGTTAAAATTCTAGAAAAAATGAGTGAGAGAATCTGTCTCAGGTGCCTTTGAAGTGACCTTCTGTGTGGTTCATCTTGGATGAGCAAGAAAACCTCAACATTTTCATATGCTCTGATTATAAGAAGGAGAGAAAACAAGAGCTGAGTGTTATGCTTCTAGCTCAGACCTTTCTTTAAGAGATAGTACCACTTAAAATATTTGTCTCTGGGTAATTTTCCCCAGGGATTTCATAAATGGAAGGAGGACTGTCTTTTGGGGTTTCAAGAATTCAGATGCTTGCATTCCATGACTGATTTGGTCAGCCACTCACTCTGTAAGGTACCCACCCACATGAAAAGGTCTTGTCTTCATTTTTCAGATGCTCCGTGTATCTAGTAAAAAAAGGGACAGGGTGAGTCTTCTGGAGGTTTGGGTGAGCAGTCATTTTTGCTCCTAATGGGCTTTAGAAGAAATATCCTATACAATTATGCCTCTGTTAAGGTATATTTCTGTATCATTTGGTTCTTTGTCAAAATATGCATGGTTGACTCTGCAAGGCATATGTGAATGTTTGTAAATGCCACTTCATATCTATGACAGAAATATCAAATATTAATTATTAAATAATAATTATTTATCAATTGCATTATTAAATATATTAAATACAGCCATTGGTCAATGCTGGGTGCTGTGTGAGGTACACCTGTCCTGTTCTTATATGTGCATAGATAAATATGAAATATATACACTTAAATTTGAATATCTTTACTAGTGAGGCAGATCTGATATTGTACCATCTGATAGGTTTGAAACTGGGGAGGAGAGGGAAGAATTTGGAAGCTAACCTTCAAGTTAGTGACCGAACTTGAGACTCAGAGTGACTCTGCATGAGGGATTTAAGATGTATTTTTGCACTCAAGCTGCTGGATGTACACTGACGGATTTCTACAATTTAGTTGCTCTGTTCTCCAGCATTCTTTATCTGTGAAGTGGGAATGCTATTAAAGCTTATAGAGGGGAATATTGAGAGGATTTAATAATTTAATGTATACCATGTTGAGAGTGTATAACGTGAGCCTAAGTAAATCATCTCTTTAAGATTAACTATTGTGTTCAAGCAAACATTTGAGAAAGATGTCTCCCCCCATCTCTTTTCCTGGTTTGTTACTTGTTGAGCAATAGTGTGAGAATGTATGCTTACAGATAAGTGAAGGACCTGGTTAGTCACTCTTCTTTGATCTCTGATTTCTATAACTCTCCAGTGGTTTATCTTTAACCTCTTTCAATCCATAGGGGAAAGGGTGGGCCAGGGAATAAGGGACACAGTAGAAACATACAAAAAATTTTTATACCCTGTTGACGTAGAGCCTGGGCCTCTTTCATAGCTTTATCCATGTTTTCCTTTCTCCTGGGTCTAATATCTCTGATCCTGGAGTAAGTAAGTAGAAGGGTGGTAAAAAGGACAGGGGATAATGGGTACTTTGGCAGAATGGGATTACCATTCAGAAGATCAAGGTCACACTCTTGAAAAAAAAATTTTTTTTTGTGGTTTTTGGGTCACACCCGGCAGTGCTCAGGGGTTATTCCTGGCTCCAGGCTCAGAAATTGCTCCTGGCAGGCACGGGGGACCATATGGGGTGCTGGGATTTGAACCGATGACCTCCTGCATGAAAGGCAAACGCCTTACCTCCATGCTATCTCTCCGGCCCACACTCTTGAAAATTAAATCTAGCAATTGTTAATTGACTACTTGCTGTGTATATGTGAAAAACACCATTATGGGTGCTGTGGGAGAAACACCTGCCCTTAGGAAGCTTATCATCTTTTGTGGAAGAAACATAGAGAACATAGGCTGTGAAGGGGGCAGGGATAAAGTATGATGTCACACATACTTGGTTTTGAGGACCCCAATGCTGCTCACTTGGTGCATGTTATACATTCAGCAATCTTAACATGGAAACATGGAAAGAACATGGAAATAAATACATACTATTATTCTAGTTTAGGGCACACAGTGACAATATTATTAATGTTTATGGTTTTCAGAGACACAGTTACTGCGTCTCACCATTACAAAGTGTCCCCAACCTCCATCACTATCCTTATGTTATTTCTAGTTGGTCTCTTCATCACTTCTTCCCCGTATTCCTTGGTACTCTAAATTTTGTATTATGAGGCTAAGGGTTTGTCACCCTTTAATAAAGATGTTCTTTGGTCTAACTTTTCTATATGCCACTGATGTATGGGTTCATTTGGTATTTGTGCTCCCTTTGACAGATTTTTTTTTGGGGGGGAATAAGATAGTTTTATTGAAACTTACTCAGAAAACTGTGAGATGTGAAAGAGAGAACATGCATGCTTAAGAGAGAACATAGGCTTTTTAAACACAAATAAAGAAATATGGGGGGCCGGAGAGATAGCATGGAGGTAAGGTGTTTGCCTTTCATGCAGAAGGTCATCGGTTCGAATCCCGGCGTCCCATATGGTCCCCTGTGCCTGCCAGGAGCAATTTCTGAGCATGGAGCCAGGAGTAACCCCTGAGCACTGCCGGGTGTGACCCAAAAACCACAAAAAAAAAAAAAAAGAAATATGGGATAAGAAAACAAGGTATGGGCAGAAGCCAGATTATAGTGGATAGGGTTCTTATCTTGCATGCAACCAACCTGGGTTTGATCTCTGACAATCTCATATGTTCACCCAAGCCCACCAAGAGTAACCCCTGACCACCACTGGGTGTGGCCCAAACTTCTCTCCTCTCTCCTTTGAGAAGCAAGGTTCTCAAAGAAAGCGAGGTTGTCAAAGAAGAACACAGGCTTGAAGAGCAAGCTTCCCTCAGACTAATTTTAAGCAGCATGATGCAAGTTGCAGCAAATTGCAAGGTTCATTCTTTATTCTTTCTTGTATCTGTATGGGATTCCATTGTGTAACATGCCACAACTACTTCATCAACTCATCTCTTATTGGATCATGAGTTGTTTCCATATCCTGATTATGCTAAATGTTGCAATAAATGTGGATGTACACAAATATTTTGAATTAATGTTTTAGTGTTTCCACAAAAATGCAATGTCCTGGGTCTATTCTTACTTTTTGGGGAATCTTCATGCTGTTTTCCATAGCAACAGTGACTGAGGGGCTTCTTTTCTTTTCTTATTTTTTTTGGTTTTTTGGGCCACACCCGTTAGATGCTTAGGGGTTACTCCTGGTTACGCACTCAGAAATTGCCCCTGGCTTGGGGGGACCATATGGGACACCGGGGGATCGAACCGTGGTTCTTTCCTTGGCTAGCGCTTGTAAGGCAGACACCTTACCTCTAGCGCCACCTCGCTGGCCCCTTCTTTTCTGATCATATCCCTTTCCACAGTATTTTTTTTTATAAATGCCATTCTCACTGGTGTTAGATGATATCCCATTGTGATTTTTTATTTGTATTTACCTAATAATCAATGATGATAGATATTTTCTCTTATGCTTATTAACCATCCTTATGTCTTCTTCTGGGAAACTGCTTTATTTTTCTAAAATTAGTATCAAATTTAAAATCTAAACCTCATCTGCAAGGCAGTTTACCTGGGCTTGGCATCCAAGAAAGTGAGAGTCTTGTCAACTTTGAAGGTAGCGTTGAGGGACAAGACATCACTAGGTGTTGGTTGTTCTTTTTAGAACAGCTGATCTAATTGCTGAAGGATCTTTGACATTCTCTGGGGTCTGGGGAAGGGGTGGAAAGGAGGGTAGAATTCCAGGTGTCTCACATCTCTCGTTGTCACTGCCAACTCAAGGAGGGAGAGTGTTGGCTTTCAAAAACTCAGTGAGTCCTGTTTCTCCTTCTACTACTTCATTTTCACATAATGAAGAAGCAACTGGAGGATCAAAGAGGGTAACTTAGTACATTGAAGACATTCAAATAAGAACTGGAGAGAGGAGATTAGAACTGTAATTTCATTTCTCCCCTAGGCATCCACAAACTACAGAGGCAGGGGCTGCACCCAGAAGAATCTACATGCCAGTTCTTATTCTCTTCAGCTGGTATGTTGGGGGCTCTGGGCAGGACAGCTAGCCATAGGCTGGGCTGACCACTTAGTCCAGGGGACTGAGATCCCCCCACGCCAGACTGGACCCCATTCAGGAGTTCTCTTCTTACTATTATTCATTTACAAAAGTGTGCGGGTGCATTTTTAACAACACCCAAAAATATTCTGAATTCTCAACTGTTTTTAGGAAAAAATGGAATTCCCTAGATTTGGAGGATAATATTCAAATAGGTCTCTAAAATCAGTGTATATGTAGATGTGACTTCCTATACAGTGGTCCTCTCTGACTGCCAAGCCTAATCCATAAACAATTCATCTATACAATGTATATAGCCCCTCTGATATATTTCCCCTCCTCCATACCAGAGCCCCTTCTACTCTCTCATCTCCCAATCCGGATTCGTTATCTTCCCCTCAGTTAACCCTCTTTACCCTCAGTTCTTTAATTTGTTAGGCACCAAGACCGACCTCCTGCCCCAACAGATTCTGCCCTTTTGCACACCCCTACAAAGCTCATTATTACTCCTTAACTCTCTCACCCCCAACCATCAGTACCCCACATTTACCCTTTTTAACTTCAGTACTACACAGTTTTAATCACAGACCAAAGTCATGCATTGGATTTAACAGCCCCCAACTATTTAAAATACATAAAATGGACACATATGTCTTTTGAATATTTTATGTGTATTTTCTTTAACAGCTATAACTCTTTCTAAATAATCTTTTACCATAAAGATTCTACCCACTTTTTATCTTGTCTTCTCTTTGTGATCTGTTCAATAAGGATTTTGGTGGAAGAGTCCCTCAGTTTAATGCTTATGATTGAACCATGTCATGGGGATTGTTGGACTTGTTCTTGCGGCCCCCATATGCGCTGATAATGCCATGTGGCATTGTTCCTTGTTTGCATAGGCACATTAAAATGAGAAAATGCTATACATACAAATAAGTTCTTATCTAATAGAGATTGGAACACACAAATCCCGTAGTGCAATAGGGCTTTACACCCTGAACATTGATATAATGACCTGGCACAGGCCTCAGAAGAATGGGCATCCTCCATTCACCCCTGAACCAGGGAAGCTATCTACGAAACATCCAAGGTTTTTTATAACAACACCTGGAAGCAATTCTCTTCCAGGAAAGACCCTACCATGGCTCTGACATCGACTGCTCAAAAGAGACTTCCCTTAACACTAAGAAGACTTGACAACAACAATGACCGGCTTACAGGACAGGGTTCTCTGCATTGCCCTTTAATTGTGAGGTGAAATGAGAGGACACTCTGCACCATCCTGACTGCAATATAGGATATGTAGATTCCAGGATCTTTAATACAGAAACATGATACCAACAACAGAGACTGTGTGAAAAATAAAAGTGTATTGGCACTATAGACAATGACCTGGATTGGACAAACTAGTTTGCCTGGAGCCTAGAGTTGGTCTTATGCCAGGAAACTTCAGGGGTAGGGTCTCCTTATATATAGGCCAAGGCTCTTCCTTTCCATGTCCCTTATATTTTGGTGGGCCTATGCAAACAATAATTGCCACTCTAATACCGTTTTTACTGTGCTCCTTTGACTTTAATTCTTAAGAAAAACAACCCACTTAAACTTTTGAGGTTAACTTAAATTAATATGCATGTGCATGGAAATGTAAAAAAGTACTTTGCCTTCAATGTTTAAGGAGTTACATAAGTTTTATGTCTTTAGATTGCTTTGTGTACTGCTAAGAAATATTATGTACTACAATCTGGGGACTTGAGGGACAAAGTAATTGTACATGGGTCTGTTTTATTTTTCTTAATGTTCTTTGGCTGGAAGTTCAAAGTTAAGATATCAGCAGTGGGACTACTGAGAATTCTGTTTATGGGTGATTGTCCTTCCACTGAAACTTTACCTTGTCCTCTTTCTTTGCATCTTTGTTCTCATAATTAAAAAAATTAATAAAAAAAAGAACTGTGGGGCCGGGCGGTGGCGCTAAAGGTAAGGTGCCTGCCTTGCCTGCACTAGCCTTGGATGGACCGCGGTTCGATCCCCCGGTGTCCCATATGGTCCCCCAAGCCAGGAGCAACTTCTGAGCACATAGCCAGGAGTAACCCCTGAGCGTTACCGGGTGTGGCCCAAAAACCAAAAAAAAAAAAAAAAAAAAAAAAAAAAAAGAACTGTGATTTCACTCCTGAACCTACCTTCTTTCTCCTCTGGCTCTTTAGTTTTCCTAGACTTTCTCTCCAAGACATCCCATGGATATCTAGGAATAACTCAGGGGCCAGAGTGCCTCCTTGTAAACCTGGTAATGCTGGTGAGGTCTTAGCTTTAGTCTCCTCCAGAAGTGTCACATACCTGGGTTTGATCCCAGCAAATCTCCTCTTCGGGGATCTCTGGAACCACCACAAAGTGGTGATTGTGCAGATGATCTCTGCACATTATAGTCAAGAGTGTGAGCACCACATCCTAGTGTGTGAAAATTCTGAGCTTCACAATAACACAGTAAAAGACGGGGTGGGTAAGGGAATTGTTTTAAAATGTTCAAAAGAATGGAAGCAGGAGAAAATGGAAAACAAACCAACCAAAGGGTTGGGGACATGGCTCAAGAGATAGAGGACTTGTTTAGCATGTGTGAGGTCCTAAGTTTGAGCCTCAATATGACATGGTCCCTAAACCTGCAGGAAGTGGTCCCAGACATCTTTGAATTTCAGTGCCATTATACTGGATGCAAATACTGAACAGACTTGCATGGCTAGGCCAGAGCACTGCTGTTAGTGCCCCTGCAGGGTGTGGGAATGAGGTTGGCAGTGGAGAAAGAAGAGGGTGTTGGTTGCCTTGGCAGTGAATGCAGGCTAAGAGGGTGGCAGCCTGGCACTAGGAATCCTGGCAGAGGCCAGCCAAGTGCTTTGGAGAGCTGAACTGCCTGTGCTGACCTTTGGGCCTACATTGGCTGCTTTTATTTCAGGTCCAAATTTAGTTATAGACTCTGAAAGAGCAAGGTCGTTGGCTGGAGAAGTGTTACTGGAGTGTGTGTGTGTGTTTGTGTGCGCACGCGTGCATGTGTTTAAGAGAGAGAGCACATGTGTGAGTGTGTGAGAACACATGTGTGAGAAAGTATGTCTAAGTGCATGTGTGAGAGAATGTGTGAGCAAGTGTGTGAGGATGCATATACGAGGGTGTGTGTGTGTGTGTGTGTGTGTGTGTGTGTGTGTGTGTGAGAGAGAGAGAGAGAGAGAGAGAGAGAGAGAGAGAGAATATTTGCCTGTAGTATGTGCAGCTGTGGTCCCTCCTGACTTATTGAGACAGGGACAATGTCTTACACGTTTGTGTCTCCCATAGCCCTTGTCCAATGAATGCCTCTTGACCCCCATTATACATGCACCTAGAAATGATCATTTTCCCTGTGCTGGGTGGTTGGCTCTTAGTGTCATGTCTGAGCAAGATGTCATGTCTGAGGGCATCAGGAAGGGAGAGAAGATCTTGAAGAACACAGAGGCTGTTCTGAGCCTCCAGATCCTGTGCCTGTGTGTGTGCACATGTTTGTGTGTGCATCCATGTGTAAGTGTATGTATCCTTCTGCCCAAGATGACTTTCCTGCCCAGACATTCTTCTGGTCTGGCAGAATCTACCCTCCTCTCTCCCAGCACTGACCTATTCTCCCTGGATGACCAGGCATGACTTAGAGTCAGTAACTAGGATTGCCATAACTCATTGGCTTAATTGGAAAGTTGACACGGTCCTCTGCATCCCGAGTGCATGTCCTAAGACCTTATTATTTTTTTTTTAAAGAAAACTGCCAATTTCATTGCTCAGCAAACAGCACGCTCACTTGCAGATTGCCAGAGACCACCCAGGAAGAACGCCATGGCCAGGGTCATCTGTTTCTTACTGCAGGAATGCTTCTCCACATGAGTCCAGGGATCTATTGAGCACCCAGAGAAGACTCAAACCAATGCCTTATGGCTCTAAAGGCTTCTCCACACATGTGGAAACAGACGGCTCTCATTTTTAGAAAGTGTCCGCACACACATGTGTGTCCTCTCAGCATCTTCTTGTTCTTTGTCCCATTTTGTGGACGGAACAGGAAAGCTGCCCAGTGAGCCAGGCATCTAAGAGCTTATATTATCATCATGTGTTCCTAGTGGCATCTAACTCTAACTCAGAGAACAGTTGAGTAAATCCGCCAGCATTTCTGATGTCTGGGGTGTCTGGAGGGGTCGGCACTGCATCTCCTGTGTTTGGGATCGTAGCTTTCCTCACTGCATTTGCTGTGACTAAGGGGAGTGGCCTTATTGACTTAGCCACCATACCGAGGCTGAATAGACACTTTTCAAATAGATGAGCATTAACAGGGAATATAGGGAATGAATGGAGGAGCCCGAGGAGACATCTGGGGAGTCTCTTTCTCTGACCGGCATGTCCCAGATGATGAATTCTTCTGCCACTCATGCATGAATTCCAGACTCACTGAAGACTAGATAAACACATAAGCCCTTAGAATCGATCCCAGTTTTACCATCGAGGTAATATGTATGGAGGGGAATAAACTTATCCAGAATCATGAGGAGGACAAGGGAGCATGAGGAAGTGGACCTGCTCAGGAGGCCATGAGGTGGAGGACCACTTCCCTGGCCAGTCTGCACCTCATCCTTGGCGCTGAGCTGGTGCCCCGGAAGGCACGTGACCCTAGGCAGGTCAATGTTGGGTTTCTCACTAAGGCCTTCCTGAAACTCATCTTGATTGATTGATGATTGGTTGGTTGGTTGTTGGGCAACACCCAGCGGTGCTCAGGGGTTACTGCTGACTTGCACTTAGAAATCGCCCCCAGCAGGCTGGGGGACCACATGAGATGCTGGGAGTAGAACCAGGTCCCTCCTAGATAGCCGAATGCAAGGCAAATGCCCTACCGCTGTGCTACCTCTCCAGCCCCCTACTTGGGCCTCTTAAAGATGAACTCTCCCAACTCTCCTTTTCCACTGCTGTTGAAGCCTGGGTAAGAACTTGGACAGCACAAACGGCCTTTGTTCAAGGGAGGATCTTAGATGCCAGCTAATGTGGTAGACAGTCCCAAGTCTACTCCATACAAGGACAATAGTCCTTAAAGGGGTCTGCCAGGACGCTGGGGTAGAAGGGCTGGGAAGGAGTCAGATATGACTGATTTTAAAGGTGTTGGGAAAGCCCTACAGAAAGAAAAAGCAGCTCAGAGCTTTAGAACACGAAACAAAGACGGTGGGGTGAGGGGAGAGTTTCTGAGCTGCCAGAGGCTTGAGGAAAGAGGACAAAGAATTGGGAAGGTGAGGTGGAGAAACCCTTTACAATCTGGGCTTCCTTGGATAGGGGGGCTGTGCTTTCCTCTGCCTTGCTTCTCTCCCTGGAAATGGGAATGGTGCCGTTTGTGTGCGCTCCCCAAAAATAACCAGGAGACAGAGTGAAATCACATTCCTTTGCAAACATTTCTTTCTGTACCTGATGTATGCCAGGCAAAGAGCTGGAAAAAACGGACCCATTGTGACCTGCCCTGGCTTTATTCCAAGCAACCAGAATTGATCTCCCGTTCTGATCACCCCTCTCTCTTCAGCCAAAGGCCTGATCCCAATCCTGAACCATGAGGTGGATCTGGATATGAGTCTGGTTTCACTCAATTGTGAAGGCGTGTTTGCATATGTGTGCGTGTGATTTATTTGATATTTGAAAACAATTTATGACCAAAATTTTTTGTTTCCTTTCTGAGTCTCTGTCTATCGAGTGTGTGTGTGTGTGTGTGTGTGTGTGTGTGTGTGTGTGTTGCGGGGGGAAGTGCTTATATGGGAAGACATTTGTTGCCAGGCATCTCCCTTCTGGATGACTCAGAATTCATCTCTCCCAAGAAGGGACTATGACAATGATAGTTGGAAATGGTCACTCTGGACAAGAACTGGGTGCTAAAAGATGGTATGCATGATATTCCTTTGATAACAATATTTCAAAACACAGTGTCTAGGAGAGAGAGATAGAGAAAGAGAGAGAGGGGTAGAGAGAAAGAGTGAGAGGGGGGAGAACTGGGGGCATTGGTGGCAGGAAATGTGCACTGTTGGAAGATGATGCACTTTGATTGTATGACTGAAATTCAATCATGATCAGCTTTATAACTGTGAAAGAAAAACAGCATCCCAACTCTATTTTGAATAACTTAGTAACCACGGTGTTTAAATAAAGTAATAATAAAGAATGAATCCATCTCTCTCAGGTCCTCTGGAGGTCAGTCAGTTAGCTAAGATCCTTCCTTCCCAGATCTCCTTCCTTTTGCAATGCTCCTGGGTGTTCTGAACCCAACAATCCTTCCTCCTGACATTTAATTAAAACCAAGTTTTACTGGGGCCAGAGAGCTAGTACAGCGGATCATATTGCTTGCCTGGCATGAAGCTGACCCAACTTTGATCCCTGACATCACCTATGGTCCCCTGAACCCTGCCAGCAGTAAGCTCTGAGCACAGCCAGGTGTGGCCCCCAAATAAAAAAAAACAAATTAAATTAAATTTGACTTAAATGTTGAATGTTTTATTATGGCAAAATTTACATAGCATATAATTTACTATGAAATTGACTGGGACTGGTAATGAACATTTTTCATATACTGGCTATCATTTATCTTCATCAGCTAAATGTCTGTTTATTTCCTCTCCCAAGATTTTTTAGGGCTTCTGATTTTTTGTTGATTTTTGTAAATATTTATATCTTGAATATTAACTTCAGTATTTTGGATATTAATTCTTGACCTGACTGTTGAATACAACAAATATTTCCCCCCTTTCAGTAGGGTGCCTTTTAATTTTAGCTTATGTTTCTTTTGTTATGCAGAAACTTTTAATTTTAATGCAATACCATTTGTTTATGTTTGTTTCTGTTGCCTTTGCCAATGAAATTACATCAAGGATGACACCTTTGAGATCCAGGACTTGAAGCATTCTTCCTTTGTTTTCTTCAATATATTTTATAGATTCTGATCTAATCTTAAGGTCTTTGATCCACTTTCAATTGATTTTGTATAACATGTGAGATACAGATCAAGCTTTACTTTTTTACTCGTAGTAATCCAGTTTTCCCAGCATTATTTGTAATCCAGTTTTCCCAGCACTATTTGTTGGAGAAGCTATCTTTACTAAATTTTATCTAGCCAATTCCTTGTAAAAATTAAGTTGACATAAATATGAAAGTTTTTCTGCTTTAACTCATTGATCAGGAAAAACCAAATCAAGACGTCAATGAGATACCATCTCACATGAGTGAGAATGGCATATATCCAAAAGACCAAAACCAATCTGTGTTGGTAGGGATGTGGTAAAAAAAAAAAAAGAGCTCCTTGGGTTGGAAAGATACTATGGCATGGAAGGTGTTTGCTTTGCACACAGTCAATCGTGTTTTTCTCAAACACTCAATATGATCCTCTGAGCCCCACCAGGCATGATCCCTGAGCACAGATCTAGGTATAAGTTCTGACTACAGCCAGGTATTGCCCAGAACTTATCTATTTCTGGTAGAAATATTGTCTGTTTCAATCTTCCTATGGAAAACAGTAAGATTTACCAAAAAAACTAAGAATAGAGCTTTGAGATGACTGACTGTTATATACTTCTTAGTATCTATCCCAAAGACACAAATTGAACATACATATGCACACGATTGTTCTTTGCAGCGCTTAGTACAATTGCTAGGATATGAAATCAACCCAGATGTCCAATGACAGATATACACACATATGCATATACACACATATGTACACATATACACATGTGAATATATGTATGTGCATACTATACATATATGAATATGTATATGTGCTCATATATATGTGGCTTATTCTATGTGGCTAAAAGGAAGGATGAAATTACACAGTTGGTTGCAACCTAAATGAAATTGTAGGATCTCACGTTAAGTGAACTAATAAGTCAGAAGGACAAGGATAAATATTAGTTATTCTCACCAATATGTCACATATAGAATAACATGACAAGAAAACGCAAGGTACTAAGTATGGGTAAACTCCTGATCCTAAATTACAGAGGGTCAAGGGCCAGAGAAGAAGAGAAATGGAAAGGGGAAGTAAGAAGTGGATCAGAGGTAACAGGACCAGGGATCATGGCCTTCAAGCACATGGGTGGTGTAGAGGTCTGACATAGGTATGTGTCTAGGCCATAGAGAGCCATCAATATTCTAAGCATGGTACTCAGACCACAATAATTAATCTTGAAAAATGAGCCTGTTAAAGAGTGGACTGAGGTTCAGAGGGAACTTGGGGATAGTAGTAGAAGGAAGTCCACACTTGTGGTAGGTTTAGTGTCAAATGCCTGAAACATTGTATGCCTGAAATGCAATTATGGACACATTTGAAAGTAACAGTGCCTAAATAAATACTTTTATTTGAACAACAAAAAAATGTATGCTACTCAGAAGCCACAGAGATGAGGGCTGGAAGGACCAGCTCACGATATGAAGCTTACCCCAGAGTGGTGAGTTCAGTTAGAGAAATAACTACACTGATGACTATCATGACAATGGTAGTGAGAGAGAGAAATAGAACACCTGTCTCGAAGATAGACAGAGGGTCAAGGGGGGAGAGGGAGTTGAGGGCATTGGTGGTGGGAAGGTTGCACTGGTGAAGAGGGTTTTTTTTTTTTTATAACTGAAACCCAACTACAAACATGTTTATAATCATGGTGCTTAAATTAAGATATCAATAAAAATTAAACAAAAGGAAAAATCTAATGGCACCTAAAGTGCATCCAGGTTGTTGCATTGCCATTCCTATCCACCATATTCAGAATTCCTTCATCTTTCCAACTGAAATTCTATACCTATAAGATATTATCCTTTGTTCTCTCCTCCTCTGGAAACCAACATATTTTTATCTCAGTGGACCTGACTCTTCTAGATACCCTCATAGTAACAGAATGACTAATATCCTCTGAATGATTCACTTAATTAAATATTATACTCCAGGTCTATTCATATTATAGCACGTGTCAAAATTTCCTTCCTTCTGAAGACTGCATAGTAGTCCTTAGGAGAGATAGACCATGCCTTATCTCTTGATTATCTTTTGATACTCTTTCCCCTTTGTGAACAGTATTACTATGAACATTTCATATAACAATGTCTACTCAAGACCTTCCCTGATTAACATAGTACTGGAAGTCCTTGCTATAGCGATTAGGCAAGAAAAAGATATCCAGGGAATCCAGATAGGAAAGGAAGAAGTCAAACTCTCGCTGTTTGCAGATGACATGATACTCTACTTAGAAAACCCTAAAGACTTTACCAAAAGACCTTCCCTGCTTTAAATTCTTTAGGGGTACATGCCAGACATGGAATTGAGAGATCAGATAGCAATTCATTGTTTATTTTTTATTAGTTTCCACATTGTTTTCCATATCAGGGGCACCATTTTACATGTCTAATCACAAAGTTCAAGGGTTCCATTTTTTTCCCATATTCTCACAAACACTTGATATTTTCTAATTTTTAAAAGAAATATTAACCTGATCGGTCTGAATGCTTGCTCTGGGTAAGGACCTCCCTGTGAACTATGCTAAGCTCCAGGGATCCTGGGGAAACTGGAAACTGGAAAAGAACTGGAAAGCCATTCCTTTCTAGCTGAGGAAATTCTAGTGAAACTTTGCTCTGTAAGCACAAGCAGATATGAAACTTTTTTTCTTTTTCTTTTTCAGAGTGACATGTTTAACAAATATTTAAGGAGCAATTAAAATACATTAAAAATAAACCATAAATTCAGACTATGAAAACCATTAAAGTCAAAATTGGAAAGAATAGCAGCATTATTGTTGAAAATATGACACCTTAGTAAACTGCTTCCAAAGTCATATTTCCTTTTTTATTATTTTATTTTGATTTAAAAAATTGTTTTTTAAACACCATGATTACAAACATGATTCTGAGCACTATCAAACTCAGATTCTAAAAAAAATTGTTTTTTAAACACCATGATTACAAACATGATTCTGAGCACCATCAAACTCAGATTCTCTCAGGCCATTTCCTAGCTAAGTGCTCAGCTCATGGTCAGAGGGAGGTGGTGTAGGTCAGTGTTTTAGTCCTGTCTTTGAGGTCAGGAGGGAGGAACAATGAGGAAGTTGGTGGGAGTTGGACTGTTAGAAAGAGCTGATACCTAATCAGGGAGAGAGCTTTTGAGATCAGAGTCCAAGAACTGGAGTGTCTGGTTAAGTCTCTTTATATATTCTATTTTTGCTATTGTTTTGTTTGTTTGCCTTTTTGTTTTTGGCCACCACCGGCAGTACTCAAGGCTTACTCCTGGTTCTGCACTCATGAATCATTCCTGGCAGTGCTGAGTTGACCATCTGTGGTGACAGGGATTGTACTATCCAGGTCAGCTCCATGCAAGGCAGTGCCTGACCTGCCCACTCTACCATCTTTCCAGCCCCAGAACCTCTCCATTCTTTTTCTTCTTATTATTAATATATTTATTTAAACACCTCGATTACAAACATGATTGTAGTTGAGTTTCAGTCATGTAAAGAACACTCCCCTTCACTAGTGCCTCATTCCCATCACACTCTCCATGCTCAAGAAGAATTGAGGACTGCAAAATGGAAGTGACCCGGCAGACCTTAGAGGGCACAGGGCGAATGTGGCTGGGACTAAATCCAGTTCTCTGACGCGTTCTTTCCCCTCCAATCCCAGGCTAGAGCCAAGATAGCTTCCAGCTTCCGATCTATCAGGAGCGTAATATTTACCAAGGATCACTCTCAGGGGACTTGCTTATTTTTTTCCTCGCCTTCCACCTTTTTGTCTGCTTGCTGTCTGGCAGAGGTTTTGTGGGGATTAATGAGATAAATGGCTTTGGCGTTTGCAAATGAAAGAAGCATTATACTTTATACAAATCATCAGTATTAAATGGCCTATGAGTATAGAGGGAGAAGCAAATGCTGTTTCTTTTGTCCCACCTTAATGAGAATCGGAGACTTCCAGGAGCAGGACAGAATAGGCGTGTATGGGTGTTTGTGTGTGTTGTGTCTTTCAAGTGTAAATATGCATGTTGACTCCCTCCCCCTAACACACTGTAGTCCTTTGCCAATGGAAGAATTTTAGTATCTTTTTCTAATAGAGAATCCTTGGAAGCTGGAACACAGTTTTCAAGAATCTCTTACAATTCTCTATTCTGAACCCTCTGAAGAGATTTACTGTTTTTTTTTTTTTTTTTTTTTTCCTTTAAATCTGTCCAGTAGAGCTGATGGGGGCTCAGAGGTACCAGTTGGTACATGGCTTCGTGGTCCATTACTAGGTCTGGGAAAGCCATAAAGTGATACTTGGGCCCAATGATATTGGGGTTCACCAAGATTTCACCCTGCATTTCTGGGGTTGGGGTGGGACTGAAGAAGAAGGGTGCAGTCAGTAACAGGCATCCATTTTGGGTCTCTACCCATACAAAGCTTGAACTCTATCCTTGGAGCTATCTTCCTAGTTCCTGAATTGAACCACTTTTTTTTTTTTTTTTGGTTTTTGTGTCACAATCGGTAGTGCTCAGGGGTTACTCCTGTCTCTATGCTCAGAAATAGCTCCTGGAAGGCTTGGGGAACCATAGGGGATGCCGGGATTTGAACCACTGTCCTTCTGCATGCAAGGCAAATGCCTTATCTCCATGCTATCTCTCCCACCCTGAACCACTTTTCTACCATTGGTCACCCTGGATTTTGAGTGTGAGACATAGCATTATTTTAAATAATATTTTTTAAACACCTTGGTTACAAACATGATTGTGGTTGGGCTTCAGTCATATAAGAGGACACCCCCCATCACCAGTGCAACATTCCCACCACCAATGTCCCAAATATCTCTCCTCATCACCCCACCCTCACCTGTACTCTATCTAGACAGGCTTTCTATTTCCCTCATACATTCTCACTGTTAGGATAGTTCGCAATGTAGTTATTTCTCTAACTAAACTCATCACTCTCTGTGGTGAGGTTCATGAAGTGGGCTGTAACATCCATTCCTCCTTTCTTTTGTCTCTGAAAATTATTGCAAGAATGTCTTTCATTTTTCTTAAAACCTATAGATGAGTGAGACCATTCTGCATCTTTCTCTTTCTCTGACTTATTTCATTCAGCATAATAGATTTCATAATAAAGTTCATAATAGATGTACATCCATTTATAGGAAAATTTCATGACTTCATCTCTCCTGACAGCTGCATAATATTCCATTGTGTATATGTACCACAGTTTCTTTAGTCAGCCATCTTTTGAATGGCATCTTGGTTGTTTCTAGAGGCTTGCCATGGTAAATAGTGCTGCATTAAATATAGGTGTAAGGAAGGGATTTTTGTATTGTATTTTTGTGTTCCTAGGGTATATTCCTAGGAGTGGTATAGCTAGATCACATGGGAGCTCAATTTCCAGTTTTGGGGGAAATCTCCATATTGCTTTCCAGAAAGGTTGAACTAGATGGCATTCTCACCAGCAGTGGATAAGAGTTCCTTTCTCTCCGCATCCCCGCCAACACTGCTTGTTCTCATTCTTTTTGATGTGTGCCAATCTCTGTGGTGTGAGGTGGTGTTGTGTATGTAAACATTTTATAGGATTATTATGTTACTGACCCTACCCTGATCGGTGATTGTGCCCAACCCTAGAGTGTGACCTGGCATTCTGCCCCCATCCTAGGGTGATACCTGATTCTGCTTCCACCATTGGGTGGTATCTGATCCCACCATTGGGTGGTACCTGATTCTGGGGGATAAAAACAAGGGTCTGTGGAAGGCAAGGGACTTTTTGGCTGGGAACTGATGCTGAGGCTTTGGACTTCAGTCTTGTCCACTGAATAAAGCTAAGATTTCCACAAGTCTGACTGCGAGCTGTTTACCCGCCACTTCACCTCAGAACTGCAGGCTGAGCAGGTGGCAGACGAGTGCTCCGAGCTGGAGGGGAAAGACCTCATCCTCCATCCCTCCATCAGTCAACCTCTTCAGGGGCTGACTTGCAACAAGGTGGTACCTCATAGTTGTTTTGATTTCCATCTCCCTGATAATTAGTGATGTGGAGCATTTTTTCATGTGCCTTTTGGTCATTTGTATTTCTTCTTTATCAAAGTGTCTGTCCATTTCTTCTCCCCAGTTTTTGATGGGATTAGATTTTTTTTTGTAAAGTTCTGTCAGTGCCTTGCATATTTTGGAGATTAGCCCCTTATCTGATGGGTATTGGGTGAATAGTTTCTCCCCCTCAGTGGGTGGTCTTGTATCCTGGGCACTTTTTCCTTCGAGGTGCAGAAACTTCTCAGCTTAATATATTCCCATCTGTTAATCTCTGCTTTCACATTTTGGAGAGTGCTGTTTCCTCCTTGAAGATGCCTTTAGTCTCAATGTTATGGAGTGTTTTACCTACATGTTGCTCTATATACCTTATGGTTTCAGGTCTGATATCTAGGTCTTTAATCCATTTGAATTTTACCTTCATACATGATGTTAGCTGGGGGTCTAAGTTCAATTTTTTGCAAGTGGCTAGCCAGTTGTGCCAAGACCACTTGTTGAAGAGGCTTTCTTTGCTCCATTTAGGAGCATTTCTTGCTCCTTTATCAAAGATTAGGTGATTGTAAGAGACTTACCTTTTTTTGTTTGTTTGTTTTTTGGGCCACACCCGTTTGATGCTCAGGGATTACTCCTGGCTAAGAGCTCAGAAATTGCCCCTGGCTTGGGGGAACCATATGGGACGCTGGGGTATCGAACCGTGGTCCTTCCTTGGCTAGCGCTTGCAAGGCAGACACCTTACCTCTAGCACCACCTCGCCAGCCCCGAGACATAGCATTTTTAATTTTTTAAATAAATATCTTTATTTAAGCACCATAAATAGAGAGCATTGGTGGTGGGACCGTTGCACTGGTGAAGGGGGATGTTCTTTTATATATATATATATAAAAGTTTTATATATATATATAAAACTAAAACCCAACTACAAACATACTTGCAATCATGGTGCATTTTTAATTTTTTTATTATTAATTTTTTGGCCACACTTGGTTGTGCTCAGGGATCACTCCTTGGGGAGGCTTGGAGGAAGGGCGATGGGATGCTAGGTATCGAACATGGATTGGCTGCATGCAAGGTAAGTGCCTTACATGCGGTACCATCTCCCATAGCATTTGTTTGAGAGATTATTACTTAACATGGAGTAATGCATGCATATATATATATTTAAATATCTTTCATCTTTTTATTTTACTGAACTAAAGAAAATGAGGTGCTGTTCTTTGATGTCCTGTGATTTTATCTGTTGGGTCTCTGGAATAAATCCTGTTAAGATTCTTTTTATTGGGCTAGTACTTTCACCCATGTACCTTAGTTAGTCTTTACGATTGTCCTGTAAAGAACATGCTGTATTTTCTGTCTCATATAATCAGTCTCAGAGCTACATTTGCCACAGATACTAGACAGTCTGACTGGCCATGTGATTGGTGGCAGACCAGGTCGGGATTCTATCGTGGGAGTGTGTGAGGCTGGAGGAAAGCCACTTCCTCCCTCTGATGTTAAGTTCTGTCCTGGGATCTTGGCCATGGGTTGTGGCCCAGGAAGCATCTCTATTTCTCCAACCGAGGCCTGAACCTGTGTGTCCTAAACAGGGCTCTGTTACTTTCTGATCTCTGCACATACCCATTCACCCCACCTGGAGCTAAGCTGATATTAAATAAAATTCTTGGCCCAAAAACCAATGACAAGAAGGGAAGCATCTAGCTTATGTGTCCTGGTTCATCTCCAAATCATGCATTTTTTCCTAAATAATTTTTTTCCCTTTGAGGCAGTATGATTTACAGTACTACTGCTCTTATTAGGGTTTAGTGCTTATGTTGTTCCAATATCACACCTCCACCAGAGTGTTCACTTCTCTCCTAACTACCACTGTCTCCACCCTTGCTAAGCTCAGTTTTGTAAATCAGTTCTGTTGTCGCTGACCATTTGTTATCGCTGTATTATGTTTCTTTATATCCTATTTATAAGAGACACCATTCTGTATCTATCCCTCTCCATCTGGCTGACTCCTCTCAGTGTATACCCTCCAATTTCATCCATGTAGTGGAAAATTGTATATTTCTATTTTCCTGATCCTCAGGATAGATGCTTTTGCTTAAAGAATACCAGAATTACAAATTTTTCTTTATCTTGACTATAGCACTTGAATTCAGTAGTTAGGGATTCTGCGGAGGTGTGGGTTGGATTTTCGTAACCTTCGTGTTTTTCTGATGTTGCAGGACATGTATTTCCCTGTTGTGTGGGGGTTGGGAGGAAGAGGTTACAGGCATGTGGGTAGGTAGAGTCTGTTTGCAATCTCTCTCCCGTGCCCTTTCTCTCCTTACCCTGAATCCAGAATGGGTCTCTCAGCAGTTGAACAAAACTTTAACCCTGGTCTGGCTAGCAGTCATTTTGAAAATATGCATCAATAATAGAATGAAGCCAGAACTTTTCCTCTTTTTGATTACCAAGAAATTACTCATTGTACAGAATTGGAAAAAAATATCAAGTATTTGTTATTGGAACTATTTTTGAGCATTTTCCCATTTGTGCAGTCATTGGATCATTACAACAGTGCTGTGTGTTTGTCATTGCTTATACTTCACATATAAGAACAGAGGTGCAGCACCGCAGTAGTTGGTGGAACTGAAAATGAGTCCCCCGCTTTGTTCTGATTGCTAGACTGATTGGCTTCTCTGAAAAGGTGTTAACCTGACATGTAAGGTAGCCACCAATAATATTCTTATGCATTCTATTAGTATGCTATGAAAAAAGTCTTTTATATAGTTGAAGTCTGATTTGGATAGATAGCTCAACAAATGAGAGCACATGCTTTGTTTGCAGGAGGCCTGGGCTCAATTCCTTGGCACCTCAGGCCCCTGAGCATGACCAGGAGTGCCCCCCAATGATAGAATTGGGAGTATATCCTGACCATTGCTGGTGTCACCACCCCAAACCAACAAGAGCTATCGAAGAGTTGGAGTCCAACTCTGAATGGTGTGCTGGTACCATTATTTTTTGTTTATTATGCTTCAACTTTGATTTAAATAGTATTTCCCATAAATATTATTCTTGTGATTTACTTCAGTTCTATCATGTATAGATGGATGGACTTTCCAAGGGCCACAGAAGTCTTAGTTGACACATTCCCCATGGCATGGGTTTTAACAGGATTTCTGGTAGTCTGTCAGTGTTATTTTTATGGGTGGGTACCAGATAATTATCTTATCAACATGAAGAATTAGAGTCACTTTTCAGAGTAATTTGAACATTGGAATTTATTTTATTTTATTTTATTTTTGGTTTTTGGGCCACACCCAGCAGTGCTCAGGGGTTACTCCTGGCTGTCTGCTCAGAAATAGCTCCTGGCAGGCACGGGGGACCATATGGGACACCGGGATTTGAACCAACCACCTTGGGTCCTGGATCAGCAGCTTGCAAGGCAAACGCTGCTGTGCTATCTCTCTGGGCCCACATTGGAATTTCTTAGTCTCTCTTTAGATCCCTTAGGTCTGCTAAGTTGATTTCCTGATAGGGTCTCTTAGCTCATGCTCCTCTGGTGAAGTGAAAAAACTGGGGAAGTTTCCAAAACCCAGCCTCTCTTTCTCAGGCAGGGATGGAGGAGCTGCAATGTATGTTTTTCTCTTGTGCACAACAGAAATCTTCGTTAAAAGTATTCCAGGCACTATGATTTAAAACATTGATAATGGCAAGATTTTATGCTAAAAGAGCCATTCTGACACCACGCCCTACACCAGAGAACTAGCTTCCCTTCACATAGCCCAATTTTCCCTTCACCATGTTCTATGTTATTTCCCTTTTCAATAATATGCTTCATCTTAAACCATTTCTCAGTTTCTCTTGCCTTTGAGTATTGTTTCTTTACTATACAACATATAGAACAGCTAATTCAGTGCTCATTTCTCTCCTTCTGATTATCTTTACACAGTATATTCTCCAGATCCAACCATTTAGCTGAAAAGCACATGATTTTGTCTTTTCAATAGCTTAGTAGTATTCCGTTGTGTATATGTACCACAGTTTTCTTATCCAGTCATCTGTTCTTGGATACTTTGGCTCTTTCCAAATTTTGGCTATAAAAACAGTGCTGCAATGAAGATAGGAGTGCAGATGTTCATTTTGAAAAGAGGTTTTGGAACCAGAACAGAAATCTTCTGGCCCAAGGGTCTGAGGATGTGAGCTCTGACTGATATCCAGAGAGTCAAGCCTTTGTTGATATGACTGGGCACTTAACAGGCACAAAGTTAAGGAGTTCCTGCTGGCTCCCAAAGGAATTCACTGACATGCTCTAAGTCAGTTGGTGACACTGTGAATAGATGAGTCGTTAAACAGGTTTACCTGGCACCCACCTGTGCTCAGATGCTAAGCAGAGGGTGGGGTCACCGAGTATTCTAAAAGTTGTGCTCCCAAGGAAGTACTTCTGCCAACTAGGAACTGCTGTCTCTGTGCTTTCCTACCAAAAATACAGAATTATAGCAGCAACTGCCTTTATCCATGGAACCAGAAGTTTCAGTGATTCATACTAAGGGAGGTAAAGTCATGGGACAAGAACATTTTGAGATACTTACTCACTCATTCAATACATTTTTTACCGAATATACACCATACTCCAGGGAGTCTGGGCTCTGGGAAATACGGTGGTGAGAAAAGTAGACCTAAGACTCCTGCATCCTGGGGCTTCCCATCTGGTGGGCAACTAGAAACAAATATTCGCTTAATGCACACTAAAGAACACGTGCCACTTTGGACAGATACACACATTTAAAATTGTTGAACAGCATCGTTTCTGTAAACTTCTGCATAGAAATCTTTGAAGGCAAAATTAAACTTTGTAAAAGGACTTCCATGCAGCCTATGTGTTTTGAATTCCTACTCTAAGTTCCAACCACTGTGTTAGGATTTCTGAAGCCACAGAGCTGGCTCTTGCACTTAAAGAGATTATGAATTTCTGGGAGAATGAGTAGAGGACCCAAATATGAGAGTGCAGCTCCTCTCAGGGATAAATTAGCAAGCAAGGGAATGACCCAGTGTTTGAGTCAAGTCAGTGATGGGTCTGGCCACTGTGGTGCCTTTTGAGAACCATCCTCTACTTGCTAACATATGCCAACTGCAGGGTTTGTACTTTCCTAGTCAAGTATCTGCTAATGGCCAGTACTGGATCTATTTTCTTTTTCTTTTTTGTTTACTATAAGGACCACTTTCATTGAAATTTGAAAAATGTAAATGTCAGCTTACCAGAAATCTGAATCAGCCCACAACTGGGTCTTGTAATGGAGGTATGCCATCACCAGCTGGTAACAGGGGTCTCAGTGTTCTAATAGAGATATTACTGTCTCTCTTGTTGCTTTGAAATAAATGGAAGTAGTATTTTGTTAAGGTTAAAATTTCTCCTTTGTGGCTGGAGACTATGGCTTAGCATGTACCTTTATTGGACTTCCGCTTGCTTCTCTCCATTTTGTTCTCAGATGTCAATATGACCTTGAGTGCCACAGTGGGGGAGGGGAGATAGTTTTATTATTAGCATCCTCTAGCCAAGGTAATTTTGGCCTTCAGTCTTCTGCAGATGGAGGCTCATTTACTTCCAGTGGGAGTCCTGCCTAGGATTTCTATTCCCCACGCCATCTTCTTGACTAGCTGCCCTAGGGAGAATAGGGGAAGGGTTTAGTTAGCTGGATCCCTAGCAGGTGTGAATGCTGATAGCTGTTCCTTTCTTACAGTTGACTCTGGCTTTTGAAATGCTCTTGGAACTCTGTCCTTGACCTGATCATCAGAGGTGGTATATAGAATTATGAAAATGCTCATTTTCTATATAGTTCAGCACCTGCACTACAAAGTTAGGGCAAAGGTTCCAGATGTCACTGGTTCCTCACTGTCTATTTGGGAATATATCTATCTGCCTCTTGTAGCGATATGCTCATTCTAGCTTATCTCCAATGAGCTATGTTTATGCCAGGGCAGAGGAGCATAAAGCAAGAGTTATCACAAAGGAGCCAGAAAACAGTTCTGAAAACGAAATGAGAAAGGAGTGTGAAATAGAGCGCACCCAACAAGCTCTGAAGACCCTGTGGATGACCCCTCTAGGTGAGAGGTCTTGATCCCCTCTTAGGATGGGGAAAAGAAATGGCATCTTCCCCATATGCCAATGAGAATGTTAGTATGCATTTCATTTATGTCTTAGAAGTTAACCCTTTGTCAGTTGAGTGATGAGCAAGTAATTTCTCCCAGTCTTTGGGGTGAATATGAGAATATGAGGGCTTGTCTTCAGTAGGAAACATGTCACTTGGAATGTGGGGGAGTAGGACAGGGAAAGGGTAACAACAATGATAGAGGAAAGTGTCCAACTAGGAGAAGGTGGAGCTGAAAGGTAGTGTTATACATGAAATCCTTTCAGCAACAGCACTTTAAACCACAATACAAAAAAAATTGAAAAATAAAATACCTCTTGTAGAGGCATACTGGTGGGTGGGAAGCGCGCAAATGCTCGCGTGTGTGTATGTGTGTGTGTGTGTCTGTGTGTGTCTGTGTCTGTGTCTGTGTTTGTGTCTGTGTGTCTGTGTGTAGAGAATCTGGCATTGTCGGAGGGAAGTGGGCACTAGTGAAGGGATTGGTGCTAAAACATTAAATACCCTAAATTCAGTCATGAATAACTGCAATTTTATCGTAACTAAATAAAATAAAAATTAAAAGAGTATAGGCCCTTTCAAAAGGGACTTTTGGTTTCTCTGTTGTCTGTTGGGTCTTAGAATCTCTTATGCTTTAGTTACATATTTTTTTTACTCTGGGCCTTTATTTTCTGATCAGAAAACCCACCCTCTCTCTCATCAGCATATGAATCAGTACTTGATTGCCTTTTCCTTAAAAAGTTCTTTTCTGAATTAGAATTAAGTGTTTTATTAATACACTCTCTCATTCCTTACACCTATTTCTCTCCCCCTGCTATACATTATGATTTCTTAATACAGACCTGTGATGTCCAATATTGTAATCACTGAGCACCTGGAGGTATTTTAATGTAAGTTAGTTGAAATTAAATAAGATGTGAAATGTAGTTCCTCAGTCATCTTGGCTACATTTCAATGTGAATAGCTAGAATGATTAACAGTTGCCATATTGGACACCAAGAATTACAGAACATCTTTTTTATCGTTGAGGACTTACTGGACATTGCCCCATGAGCCCATGCTCTCAGTCAAGGATCAAGTCTACCAGAAACAGTGCTGTTTCATTTTAAGAGGGAGCAAATTTAATATGGAAAGGTACAAAGTAGTTGGAGGGAGGCCTGTCTGGGTCTCCAGATATAATTCTTAAAATAATGTTGCAGAACAATACAGTCAGAAGAAAGGAAACTGGGGAGCTGGACTTTACTCCACTGAGCACTGGGTGGCTCAGGAAGCTCAGCTAGAATCTGGAATCTGCAGTGTTCCTAGAACCTTGCAGGGTTTCGGGAACTCCATCTGACTGAGTTCCATTTTTCATCTTGAGTTGGCCAAACCCAGTCTCAGTATCAGGGAGCAGAGCTGTATGTGAATCAGAAATGGGATCTTGACAGTCTCTGACCACTGCTTATAGGAAAGCCTGATGGAAGAGGTTGGAAGAGCCATGGAATAGGAAGCCAGCCTGTCACTTGTGCCAGGTGGTGCTAAACCAGACAAGATCCTTCTGTGAATGGGTTCCCCTGGGCTTTTGATGAGGACCATAAGGAATGTTGGGAATTGAACTGGGATCAGCTGCATGCAAGGCAAGTTTCCTACCCATTTTACTATTGCTCTGGCTCAAGGTGTTTAGGACTTTAGGAGGAAGTCTATTGATATGCATCTTCATTCTGGTGAACTGCAGCTTGTTAGTTTTCATAAATCATTCTGAGTTATATTTGTGTATACATGGCATGTCCTAGTTATCTCTTTGGCTATGGTTGTTGACACTGAGACTATATAGGGGGACAGAATTGTCAAAGTAGGTTTGCTACTCCATACTTTTCCTCATATGTGGCTTGCTTGGGGTCCCTTTATGCTGCCAGAGGGATTGAGGAATCACTGTTCAAACAATATGGAGAAGGAGAGGTGGGAAGCATGCTGAAGAAGTATTTGAGTTTTGTTTAATGGGGGATATCAAAGTTTTGAGAATTATTTAACCTCAATATGATAAAATCATTGACCATGTTGAGAATCCACGTTGGAACATGCAACATCTCTGCAGCAAATCTAACAGCAGAGAGATACAAGAGTGGGTGTCAAAACACCATGGATCAGGCCGATGGAAGTGGGAGAAGAGTGAATGAAGTGGACTGGACCAGCATATGCAGGTTTTGTGGGCTGGGACTGAGTCTGGGTCTTGAGAGATTTCATTCGAATGACAGATCTTGATATATGATTTGTATTTCTAAAAGGTCATTCTGGCTTCTGCATGGAGATCAGGTTGTGGATGGAGAAGAGATGTGAGAAAAATGTCAGGGGTTCCTGCAACATTCTGGGAAGGAATTGCTTGGGGATCATAATAGGGGAGATGAAAATCATTATTCATCACTTTTTTTCAGAAATTCCCCACCAGCTCATATCCCTTACACCCAAAATGTAGGTTAGAAGAGCCTTAATAGCCCATTCTTTAAAGCATATGTCAGTTGACTTGACACCACAGTGCTTTTAAAGTTTACCTGCTGTTCTTCTCATCTTAGCATGGCATCTTGGTCACAAACAGATCTAACTGGTTAGAAGCATATTCTGGGGGATGGCCTGATCAGGTGCACGATCAAAGAGGGGATAAAAGAATAAAAATTTGGAATGCCAAAGCAGGCAGGACACTTGCCTTGCCTGTGGCTGACTCAGTTTTCATCCTTAGCAGCAGATATGGTCCTCTGAGCCTCAGCAGAAGTAATCTCTGAGCAGAGAGCCAGAAATGAGTGTTGAGCACTATTGGGTGTGTCTTCATGGCATTGTGTATTGTTTGATGAATCCCACCAGGGTTGATCCCTGAGTGTATAACCAAGAGTAAGCCTTAAATAATACTCAATGTGACCCATAATACATCCCTGTCAAACTTTTTTTGATTGATTACTATCTTATACAGCCACACACTAATAGGTACGTGTTCATAGGGGTCTCAGGAAACAAGCCCATCTTGTCCTTCAATCTTTGGTGGAACAGAGAGGTGTTGAGAACAATCAATTTGTGTTGAGCTTTTGTTATTGTTCTGGGCTCTCTGAACAACTCTGGAGTCCATGTTCTGGTCTCCAGGCTGAAGGAGTCTTTAGGGGATGTTCTGATAAACAAGAATTATTTTCTCATGTCCAGGAAGCCATGGCGGGCACCCCCAATTTGTGTGGGGCCGGGCTGCTAAACACTGTTTTGGGACCTTCTCTGAGATCAAAGCATCAGTGGAAAGAGTTTAGAAAGGCGAGAGCCAGAGCAGACTTAAACGGTGGCATCTTTTCAGCTGGCAGCCAGGACACAGGGCTTTGAATCAGCTTTCTAATTTATAAATTGGTCTCTTTGCATTGGGTGGTTATTTCGTACTAACAAAAGCCCTCAGGGACACAATACCACATGCCCTTCCTCTGTGGTCCTGCTGGGGATTCAGCAATGTCGTGTCTGAGATGGGGGTTTTCCATGGTCGGGGGTCTTGGCTGTCTGAGCCCCTCGTTGTGCGGGTCTTGGCAGGATTTATTCTGAGTGGGAGGATGACTGGGTAGGCAGAAGTGAAGTCAGGCTTTGGGGTGTTGTTCCTACTGGCAGCCTGGTGCAGGGAGCGCAGCCGTGGCACCTGCATCTTACTTTGTTGGCTGTGGCTATGCCAGTCACCATGTCCCCACACCGTAGCCATGCTCAGAGCCGCCAGAACCCAAATACTGAAGGTTGTTTTCTTGTCCTTTGGCTGGGGAGAGGTTGACATTCCACTTTTCCCCATGGGCTTTCTCGTATGTGCTTTCTCCAGATGGTGTGCTCTGAGACGTTTTCATGCTCTGGGAACTGGTTCACGATATAAATAAGGTCACTGTGGCACACACGGTGGCCCCAATGTTAGTCTTCTCTGATGTGACTCTCAGAGTTCAGCTCTGCAGGGTGAGGTGGGGGGAGGCATCTTGTTCTCATAAGCCTTGATTGCCATGCCTTGGGGTGCACAGGGCAACCCCCACACAGCCTTTCCCAGGCCCAGCATGTGTCCCTGTGCCAGAGCTTCCGGCTTCCTCCTCAAGCCTGGTCCAAAAGCCCCTGGGGTTGTTTGGTTAAAGGAGCTGGGAAATGGTCTGAGAGGGGAAGTGAGGACACAGAGGAGAGTTTGAAGACTCATCCTGAGATGAAGGCCTTTGCTGCTGAGGGCTTCTTGGAAACAGACAGTTGGGGTCAGGAGAGGCGAAGGCAGCGGAGACTTCTAGCTACTTTTATGTGTGTGGAGGGATTGGGCAGTGAGTCGGGGAACTGAAAGGGATTTGAAGGTATTTTCAGTGCTAAACTGACAGTCTAGGAAGGAGACGTAGCCCAGATTGGACAGCTCGCTAGGCTGTTTTAAATTCAGTCCCTCCAGGCCTGCAGAGAAAGTGCAGTGGTTTAGTGTGAAATGGTGGACTGCGCGTTCCACAACCCCCAGAGATGTAGAGCGATCCCCATACCTCAAGTCTGGGTAGGACAAGAGAGGCAGGTCTAGAAGCAATTCTGACTCAGGAAATCATCCACACACGGTTGGAAATGAATAGCAGGCCAGAATCTCACACCACAAGCTGTTCATCCACAAGACAGTCGCTCCACCACGTGGAATCACAAGCCAAGATGGCAGCCCCCCTCCAGGCCTCCAAAGCAGTCTTTATTGGGAAAAACAAGCCCACCCCCAAGAGGAGGGGGAAAAGCCAGATGAGGAGGTCATGGGGAAACATCTTTTTAACATGTAAACCTAAAGAATCAGTCAAGAGACATCTACTTAGAAGGCTATATGAGAACCTGTAGGATAAAATAATAAGGAGGCCCTTTGGATGGGCTTGGATGGAGGTGAATGGTGATGGAGGCCTTTCTCCTCCAGCCCAGGACCACGTGTATCCAACTCCCTGCAGCTGGCGGGTCAGCATGTTCAAATAGAGGCGAGGAAATCATTCACAGACAGGTTCCAGGAAATATCAGCTTTATTCATGCCCTAGCCAACATGTGTGGCTTCCGTCATAATCTTTTACGCTGGATTCCTATTCAGCCCTGCATCGTACCTTGTCCCTCAGAGATCTCCTCCTGCTTCCTCCTCCATTCTGCATCCATGCAAATCTCCTTTGGCCCCTCAGGCCAAACCTTTTGTAACCTCCCCAAGACTCCTCCCAGAAATGGGAGGGTCTTTCTTGTAAGTAAGGTTACACAGAAGGAATGGGGGGATGGGGCTACAAGGACCGATCCAAAGGACTCTACGGACAGTTTAGGGTGCAGGCCCCTAGCATGTTGCCAACCCCTGTTCAATTCCCAGCATTTATGACCTCCTGAGCATCACCAAGTGCAGCCTGAGCTATGCTGCCCCTTTGGCCTCCCAGCTCCTCGAGAGTGGCCTGTAGAATCCCCAGGGACACAGAGCCCAAACAGCACTGATTCCTTATGGGCCTTGCAAAGATATAATGACTGGTTGGCCAAGTATTACTAGGAGGGGTCACCAGACTGCCTGAGCAATGCTTGGGTGTCCCCTTATTTTGGAAATGAATAAATTAAGTCTCCTCTCCATTAAAAATGGAAATAGATGGGGCCGGAGAGATAGCATGGAGGTAAGGCATTTACCTTTCATGCAGAAGGTCATCGGTTCGAATCCCGGCGTCCCATATGGTCCCCCGTGCATGCCAGGAGCAATTTCTGAGCACGGAGCCAGGAAAAACCCCTGAGCATTGCCGGGTGTGACCCAAAAACCACAAAAAAAAAAAAAAAAAAAAAATGGAAATAGATCTTTGCCATTCTCATTTATCCTGAAAGTACTCAGGAGTTATGCAGGGGGTTGCTGATGGCTCAATAGATCTTATGAAGGGCACCTTAAATATCAAGACTGTTTTTGGGGTTCTCACATGTGACCTCCTGCCACTTCCAGTACCCCCGCACAGGGGATTGCTTTGCTCGTGGCCATTAACATGACTGCACAAGTGTTGTGTGCATGTGGAATGTACATGTGAGATAGCAGGAGACAGACTTCAGGCGTCAACCCCATGCTCTCTACTTGCCACAGAAATCTTCCATTGTCTCACTGGGTGACCTTTTATGAGTCATGCGATCCTTTGTTTTCTCCTGTTAAAAGGAGATCCTCAGACTTGCTGGTTCTTGAAGTAGTTTTGGGGCTTCAGGTGCTTTGCTTTTTCTGAATCCTCTTCCTGATTTTACCCTCTGGGGTCTTGTAAGAAAGACCCCAGGTACAGTCTGATTGTGCTGGGGATCTTGTTTATGCTTCAGGCCCAGAGGTGAGTCTGGGGAGAAGAAAGCAGGTCAAGAATGGTTCCTCAGGAGGGCCTGGTTCCTCCACAAGCTGACATTCTGGTGAATGGACTCTAGTGGGGCGTGGCAGCTGCTGGGTGCAGCTGGGCCAGCAGGAAAGGGAGTGGGGTGAAGGGCATGGATGGTGCCAAGGGAGTCAGCATCAGGTTGGGAGTAGAGCCATGAACTGAATGGAGCAAAGAGGCAATTTTCCAGGTCCCAGAGAATGGGTGGGGCTTGAATGCACCAGGGACCAGATGGCTAGAGTGCTGGAACAACTGTCAGGGAACAGGAAGGCAGGGGACCAGCTGGCTCTAGAGAAGAGTCGATGTGCTTATCTCAGTGTCAGACAGAGGTGGCGAATTCATGGCACCTGGAATCCCCTGCCTGGCTCTGTGCACCCATAGGAGCCATATGATCTCTCCCGAGAGATGTTCTTGCCCATTCTTGGCAAAGATCAGAATCTTTGGGTACTGCGTTATGGATGGTGACGGTTGTCCAAAAGCTCGAGTCAGTGTGGAGACTTATAGTCACTGGTGTGATGATGGAAGGTCAGAGCCCTTGGCAGTCTGACAGAAATGGCAGCCTAGCCAAGTTAAGCTTCGTGGCAGTCGACAAGCCTTTGTTTTCTGTCACAACCTGGTTCAATTTAATGTAAACCACTGTTTGGCCAAGTCAGAGCCAGAAACAGCTTAGAGCTGCTGTCAGGCATGACACAGGAGTCTAAAGACATGTGTCTGCCTTCGGGAGAGTCTTTGGGGGTGAAAATGGTCTGAAGTGGCTGAGATGGGCTATTGGAGTAACCGGGTTTCACTTTATTCAGGATAGTTCTTTGCTTAAGCTTGTCACTCATGGACCAGAAGAAGTACCTCTAGATTGGTCCCCTGCCCTCACCTATTCTCTACCCATGTGTGTGGTCCCTTTCTTTCCTATAAAGACCTTGAGTCACCAGGAGAAGCTCCTTTCAGTTTCCATTCCACAGCTAGCCTATCTACCTGCTGGTGTCTTATGCCAGCTAGTGGAAAGCTTGTGGTGGACGTTTCCTGAACCTGTTTTATTCTCTTCCACCTTGTGCGAGTTAATTGCTATGTTGCCTTTGCTTTCAGACCCGTGTTCCCCAATCCCAGAGGATTGGGGCATGATGCTTCTGCTACAAATGGCCATGTGACTCTAGACTTGTCTCTGTATGACACAGAGTTGGTGACGGCATGAGAGTTTCTAGACAGTAGGTCAGATTGGGAGCAAAAGTTATCTCCATGTCAAATGTAGGAGAATCAGCTCAGCAAGAAGTAAGGAGAGGTGACTAAGAGAGGAACTGAGAGCTCATCTAAGTATTCATGAGTTGTGCTGAGGAAGGGACTCCAAGTTGGACCCAGGTACCTTCCTGGAAGAACCTTGCATATGTGGAGCAGAAAAATGGGCCTGTGATGGGAGGAAGTGCTGACAGTTGAGGAGCACATAACTAGTGGGACTGGCCAGAGTGTCCTAGATGACTTCTGTGACATCTGATTCACTGCCCACAGCCTCATTTCATTCTCGTAGCTTCTCTGGGCCCTTCTGCACCTGCATGTGGATGATTGTCCAGATTCTTTTCTTGGGAGTGTTCAGATTGGGGTTCATACTAAAGTCACCTCTTGGTCGACCTTGTGGGTTTCTCAGGTGAGGCATCCCATCGCAAACACCAAGGTGTATTCACCTAATGCACACAGTGTTCCAGGTACAATCGTGAAGGCTTTTGCTTGCTGACACCTGTGCTTCAGCATTCGTAAGTTCCTACCTAGACTTCCTTCCTGTAGGTGGTCATCTAGCCCTCTCTTGCAAGACCTGGTTACATACAACTCCCTTGTCCCCAAGATGTTCAGTGTTCACCCCAATTGGAATGTCTGACATCAGCAAACACCTTCTAGCTGCTGGCTTTTGAGGAATTCAGCAAGGGTATGGCTTGAAGAAGATTTTGGCTTAGGGTTCTGTCTGGAGATTGCAGTAGGCTGGTGAGGAGCCACTGCTGGGCTGGCTGGGGTTCTCTTCCTCCTCAACATGGAGGGTCTCTCCATGTTGGCTCTTTGGGATTTCTCACAGCAAGGCAGCTGCAGGGATGTTAATCTGCCTCACCTGGTGGCCAACTTTCTCTAGAGCATCATGACACCAGCATAGGCTTTGGTGATTCAGCTTTGGAAGTCCTATGTGGTCACTTCTGTTATACTTTGTTGGTCACAAACAGTTGCTAAAGGTCAATCCCATTCTAGGAAGAGAGGTCTGAGTTCATTTCTCACTTATGGAGGGAAATCATTGGACTTTATTTCATAATTTAAAGCTGTAACAACTCCCTTATGTCTAGGTCCCAACTCCAAAATGGGGTTGAGGTACCTAAGCCTAAACTTTCTTTGGTCCAACTCTCTCATTTTACTATACTGCTTCCCTCCCCCTTGGCATGATAGAGATTTGAATCAACTCATTTATACCTTTGTCATTACTGGTTTATACAATGGAGTTATCATTTGTTATTCATTTATTAGTCATTTCTCTTTATCTCCTGAGATTACTCTCATTGCTTGCCTCATCTTCTTCAGCCATTTTATTTAATGGATATTCTTTTGTGCTCACCTATATGTATTCATAGCAGTATACATTTTAATTTACATTGCATTGAGTATTTATCTTTTATGCATCTTCGCTTTCCTACCGGCATAATTTTTCCTAGGCCCACACATGCTGTGATATATACATGTATACACACACACACACACACACACACATGTCTTGTTACCTAGAATGAAGCAATGAAAGGAGAGGGCAGACGACATATCCAAGGTCACAGCCCCAAACTTGAACTAGACCAGACTTCTCTCTGCTCAACATCACACACTGTGATTTCCATATGCCATCTCCAGGTTCTGCAATAGTTTGGAATACTCTCTTTTCCTTTTTATTTAATTTTAATTTTTTTTTTTTTTTGGTTTTGGGGCCATACCCGGTGGCATTCAGGGATTACTTTTGGCTCTGTGCTCAAAAATCGCCCTTGGCAGGCACAGGGGACCTTATGGGATGCTGGGATTCAAACTACCTTCTGTCCTAGATTGACTGCATGCAAGGCAAACAGCTTACTGATGTGCTATCACTCCAGCACCAACACTCTTTTCTTTTTAAAGAAAAGAAATTTGAATCTGAGTTTAAAAACTGATTGCAAATTCTTCCACTTTCTTTTGACTGAACTGACTGTTCTCTCCCTTCTTCTTGCAGGTTCTAACTATGGGAGCCCACGCCCAGCTCATGCCAACATGAATGCCAATGCCGCCGTGGGGCTTGCCCCTGAGCACATCCCCACTCCAGGGGCAGCCCTCTCCTGGCAGGCAGCCATCGATGCGGCTCGGCAGGCCAAGCTGATGGGCAGTGCCGGCAATGCCACCATCTCCACGGTCAGCTCCACGCAACGCAAGAGGCAGCAGTATGGGAAACCCAAGAAACAGGGCAGCACGACTGCCACGCGCCCACCCCGTGCCCTTCTCTGCCTGACTCTGAAGAACCCCATCCGGAGGGCATGCATCAGCATTGTTGAATGGAAGTATCCTTTGTGCTTGGGAGCTGCTCCACGGGGCCTCTCTGGCTGCTATGCTGGCCTGGCTGAGCACTGGCAGATATGACCTACCAAAAAAAAACAAAACCCAAATTTATAAATAAAAGAACCAAATCACCAAAACTAACAAAATGAGATACCCTTGGAGCTTGTTAGGCAAACTGATCTCTGATATTTTTTGCTCCTTGAAATCAACTATCAAAATCTAAAGGTCCTTTTTTAATTTTTAAAATTTTTTTTGGGCCACACCTGGTGACACTCAGGGGTTAATCCTGGCTCTGTGCTCAGAAATCATTCCTGGCTCGGGGGAGCATATGGGATGCCGGGAAATCAAACTATGATTCGTCCTGGGTCCTATGCCAGAGATTCTGATTTCTCAGATCTGGGGTAGGGTACAGAGCATACAGTGCTTACTGACGGCACCTCCATGATCTCAGGCTGAGAAGTTTGGATAGACTGAGATAGCATCCAATCCAGAATTCTGTCTCTGTCACAGGCCAATAGGGATGTCCATGACAAAAAAACAAAAGGAGCGCTGGGCACAGTGGCCAGTTTTAGCCAGTCAACTTTGGGATGTCAGAAAGCTTGTCCAGCTTTTAACCCCTCCCAGAGAGATCTCAGTTCTCTTCCTGCTTCAAGATTCATTACATTTTTGAGTCCAGGTTTCCAAGAGCCATGAAATTGGCTCATTGTCCTAGAAATTTCCATCATTTCTATTCTGCGTCTTGTTCTGCTTCATGGACAAGACTGGAAACTTGGCTGTCACAGGGCTCAGAGGGGACAGGGCTGGAAGAAGATAAACTGGGCACTTCCTCAGAAGTTGCCCTTCTCTGGCCTCCACTGCAGAGGCAGGGAGGAAGGTATTAGCACATTATCTCCTTTTCCTCTTGAGAATGTGTTTGGCCCTGATAGTTTGCAATAGAAATCAGGTTCAGGAACCTATTGGTGAATGCGGCTCAGCAGTTTCTCTTCCGAGGTTCCAGAATTTATTTGGCTTAGCCTCCTACCCCTATTAGAAAAAGAAAATCACTCAACATCCCCACCCCTAAAGTCTGTTTTCTTTTAGTGAAACTAAAGCTTCACTAAAAGTAAAAGTCTCCCACAGGATTGCATCTGAGGCTACTACTGCCTCTCATCCCCTAGCTCATGCATGCTTACCCCCTGGTGGCATTATTGCCCACTATGGGGATCTTTGCTCTTCATCTTGGCAGAGGCACCTGGAAAACCCAGGGAAGCTTTGTCAGCTGAAGCCAGAGCCACTGACTGCAAGAAGGTGGAGCTTTCTCACCTGGAGCTCTGCCTTAAAGAAGCCTGGCTCTGTCCCATGACACAGAACCTTTCCTGCCATGCTCTTGGAGGTCTTTGGTCTTGATTTTCTCTTGAAGCAGAGAGTAAGGGAGAAGAAAATAGAAGACATTCTAAACTTCAAAGGACAGAATAAAAATAAAACCTGCAAATGTCACTGAAGAATCGTAAAGTCAAGTTTGCCTTAAATTTTGCTAGATCTCCCCTATCTCCCCAACACCAGTTTACTTGGGTTCCCCCAGGACCAGTGTGTCAGCCAGGAGAAAAGTGTGTGTGTGTGTGTGTGTGTGTGTGTGTGTGTGTGTGTGTGTGTGTGTGTGTGTGTGTGGCAGAAGGGGGAGCCAAAGGAGAAAAATCACCCTTGCCCAGAGCAGGCCCTGCACTTTCCAAGCAACCCCCAGTACACATAAGTGAAAATGAAGTCCAACGCAATCTAAATAAATAAAAGAAGGGGAAAAAAGTTTTTAGAAATCTGTGTTTACTCTGGCACGCGACTGGCCTCCACTGCTTTTGACATATTAGGAAAAATTTTGGCGGGGAACCACTAGACGCACTTAAAAAGGCATATGTTTCTTTTCAGAATACAAGGGACTTGGAATGTATTGTTTAAACAAAATTCTTATGAATCTTTGATTCATTTTCAAAGTACGTATATGTATGTTTGTTCCCTGTATGTTTTCAGCAGTGCTTAACTTCCTTAACTCTCTTCCTCAGACCATTTGAAATAATTATTTTACTGACTATTTTCGCCAATTGTGTGGCCTTAGCGATCTATATACCCTTTCCAGAAGACGACTCCAATGCCACCAATTCCAACCTGGTAAGTCCACGCTCCTAAGTCTTTGCATTTTTTACGTGTGCAAGGCTGTGCTGGGATCAAGTTCGATGGAATCAAGCTGGAATGTGAGACACAAGTGAGCTCTAAGTGGGAGCCCCACTGAGCTCAGATTTCGAGAGCTGCTTTGCTTTTTGTTCAAATCAGTCCATCCTCTTCGAGTACTTGTTTGCCGAAAGAATATTTGAATTAGGTGGCAGAGAGCTGTGAGTGTGTGTGTGTGTGTGTGTGTGTGTGTGTGTGTGTGTGTGTGTGTGTGTGAGTCACAGACCCTGTCAGTGCTGGATTCTGTGACAGAAGATGCTCATGCAGGTGTGTGCAGGCATGAGCTCTTATTCTTAGCTCATCTGTTGCATTTATTTTAAGTGCTTTTGTTCCATTGATGGACTTTTCTCAGGTGAGCCATTGCTTTGCTGCCTGAGAAATCATTTCTAGGAAGCATTTTGCAAAGTTTGCTTTTGTGGCCAAGAGGTGTGATTGAATTAAAAAGGTTTTATTTTCTTAGGAAAAAAAAGGGTTTCCATTTGGATGGTTGGGAGGCCTGTGCTGGCAGTTTGGGGTTAGAATTTGTCCATGGAAAAAGTGGAGAGTGTTTACTTTTGGCCGAGAGTGAAGTCATGACAAAGGCCTACGCTACGTCTGGGCATGGGAGGAAAAGAGCTCTGGAATGCCGCTGGCAAAATCAGGGGCCACCGGACGGCTTGATTACAGGGTGAAGGGAAATCCAGTCTCTCTGTCCCTCTGCTGGAAAGACATCGTCGCCTTTCATGGAATTCCTGTGAGACCAGCTCCCCTCCTGGCATCAGAAACTTTAATTAACTAGACATTGTACTGTCTGAGGGGATAGGTTTTTCTTTTTAAGAAGTGGGAAGGTTGCGGGTTTCTTCTTCCCATGGTTTCTACTGTAACATGGGTGGGGTTCTTTTGCCTCTTAACCTTGGCCATTTCTTTAGCAATTAAACACAACACGTGTGGTTTACACCCTGAGTTTCTGTACTCGGTCCTGGCCCCATACCGGGGTCAGGTGTTCACAGCGAACATGGCAGCTGTGTCTCAAGGCTCGGCTCTGGGCTGTGTGCTGGGGACAGGTTCCAGAGCTGGCAGTGAGCGCTGAGTGATGACACGGTTGGAGCCAGCAGGCACAGTGCGAGCTGCAGTCCACGCAGCCTTCTGAGGCATGACCTTGTCTCTTAACAGGCAAGAAATCTTGACTGTGTCAAAAGCAATACCAGCAAATGTCTCTCTGGAAAAGCAAGCTTTCCTTCCATTGGTTATAAGTCTTCTCCCTGTGTTCACTTTTGTCCTCCTCGGCCCTAAAACTCCTTATCCAGTTGAACCCTGAATCCATGCCTCATTCTAGGCCCATGCTGCCTCAAAGTGGGAGGAGGCATTCCCCTTTGGTTACCTATTAACTTCTCTTGTTGTATGCCTAGGAGAAGTGAGCTGGGCCTTCTGGGCAGCTGTAGTAGAGGAAAGCCTGGCACTGGGTGAGGTCTGTTAACCTTCAGTGTCCAGGAGGTGGAAGGGCTAGCGGAAGTACTAGGGGCTGTGATAAATGCAGTTTGGGGCTGGTGCAGGACAGGGGTTAGTGGGCACAGAGAATGTTGGAGGTTCAATGGTTTTTAAAATCGCATCACAGAGTGATGGAAACGTTCAGATGGTGGTAGTGGTTGCATCAATGTCTAACTTAATTGAAAGTCATTCAGTCGGCGACTTACCCTGGGTGAATTTTCTGGAATGTGAATGATACCTTAATGAAATGGATTTTGAATAAAGACTCACATCAATGCAGCAGCCTATGCCTCCCCCAGCCTTCCAGGCCAAGCTGCGATTGCCTATGGTATCCCTTCTCCCTCCACAGGAAGGCGAGGCTGGCTGGCTAGGTGATCCTCAGTGAGCTTGTTTGGGGGATCCAGCTGAGACCGCCAGTGAGATTGGTTGGGTAGGACTGCTAGTGTCTCTCTAGAAATATAGTATGTAAAGAGTGTGGGGTATGGACAATTGTTCTCAAATTGGGGTTTGGAAGTTAACCAACAATTCCTAACTCTTTCAAGAGATGTATTGGTGGTACCTGAACTAAAATAAGTAAGATACTCAAGTTTTAGCATTCTAAACACCCCCTCCTCTCTCTCTCTCTCTCTCTCTCTCTCTCTCTCTCTCTCTCTCTCTCATACACGCATATACAGAAAGACACACAAATGCACATGCTCTGTTCCTGAACTTTCTTTGAAGGAAATATGTGGCTTATATATAATTTTTAATTTTATTTGAAGTGAAGGATAATTGACATATAGCATTATGCTTAGTTTTAGGTATAGAGTGTAACAATTCAATGTATGTACATATTATGAAATACTCATTACAATAAGTCTAGTTAACATCTGTCACCACACATAGTCACCACACACACATTTTCTCCCCTTTTGACTGAGAACTTTTCCAGCTCTGCTTTCTTTGCGACTTTCAACTCTGCAGTCCATGCTATTGCTAATTGTAGCCACCAGGCAAACAACACATTCCAGGACTCACTTATTGTATAACTGGAATTAAACGGTTGACTGAGGTTTTGTTGGAGGGAGTTTCTGCATTTGCCACCTCTGTGGGGTTCACGTTTGCCCTTTCTGCAGCTTGTAGTGTTTTCTACCCTCATAGCTAGAATGTAGCAGAGAGAATCTCAGCTGGTAAACTCAGGAGGGAAAGAAATAGAACTTTCTTTTCTATTGCTTAACACACTATTGGATGGGAGATCCCACATGGCCAAGAGGCAGTAACCTCATCTCTGCTAATCTTGACTTCTTCTCTGGAGTTGAGATGGGTTCTTAGGGTCTTTCTGGGACTCAGGAGAAGGCAGTGGCCCTGGCTGACCCATTCCATTGAGATGGCCTTATCTTTCTAGAAGGGTCCATGTCTTCATTCTATGCTGGCAGCATGTTCACTGTTCCAGGACACTGACTCTTACCACTGATAGGTTTCTTCTGCCACTGTGGATGTTGTGAGAGGGTGACATTGTACAGATTTCAGGGCCCTCCTCAAGGTCTCACTCATTTTTGCTGCCTTGATGGTTTGCCTGTGTTTGTGTCTCTCGGCTCTTTGTTTTCAGATGGGTCTCCTAATAATCTCTCCTATGTCTTTAAGATCATCAATGCCCTTTCCCTTGGCAGTGGTCTAATTTTCTATGCATTCTTCCAGGTCATACCTTCTCTGGATCAGTAAAAGTGACAGACTGAAAGTAAGAAGGGACTCAGCGGCCAAGAAGTATTAGAAAACTCCTAAAATAAACAGGCAAAACCCACATCAATGAATAGATGGGGACATTATTCTGGGCCCTCCTGAGAGTCATTCTCTTGGTTCACCTCTTCTTCATTCCCTCCAGAGCATGTTGCATGGTCAAATACTTCCCTTTACAAATCATTTCCCCACCATGGCTTTGGGGAATATTAATGAAAAAGTTTCTGTCTTACCCTTTTTCTTCTAGTTACTTTTCCTATATTTATAGGAACTTTTGCCTGGCTCTCTCCTGAGTTCTTTTTTTCTAGGTCTGGGGCTCTATTTCTCTCCAGAAGGCCCACACTAGAATTTCCTACTTTAGAGAGACCCATGGACTGGTACAGAGATAGACTGGTACAGAGATACCCTTGTCTCTACCATCCCTAGAACTTAAAGGTTTTAGTTCTTGGGTAGTTCTGGTTCAGATTACAGTTCTGGGGGCATGGCCTAGAGATGTGAGTGAAAAGTGCTTCTCTGGAACACCTATCCTCTTGGTGAGAGAAAATTTTGGATCGAGCATACTTGGGGGTCAAGGCTTGGCCTCATTCACCACTTTTTAATTCTGAATCGTCAGTCTTTTGGTTACCTCAGGACCCTAGCAAGGAAGATGGGAGAGGAGTCTCCTGACAAAGATTTGGGCAAGAGGAAAGCCAACAAGAACTGTAAAGCGCCTTAGACCAGATTCTCAGAGAACTCATCATTCCTCCGATCACACAGCCTGACCCCAAAGAAAAGCAGAAAAACTCTATATACACACTACTTCTTGCCTTTGCCCTTTGCCTGGCCAGGAGTAGTACTGCCTTACCTGCTCTTGTGCAGTCAAGTGGAATGTCTTCCGCCTACCATTCTGCTCATTTGAGCAGTCTCTAGAGATGGAGCTTTTCTGAGTCAGGGACCTTCCTGGCATTGCCTATGCTGAACTGAGCTGCAGGCAATGGAATGGATCTTTCCCAAGCTGGAGAGTGCTAGGTCTGAAAACACAAGAGACTGGTGACCTGGTGCATGAGGAAGATGGGACTCATGGAGGCCCAACTGTGTGTGCTAAGAGAAAAGGAAGTTCTCAAAGGCCAGATAATGACTGTGGGGACAGGAAAGCAGTCCTGGACTTGTGACTGGGGTGCTGATATGGGTCATCCAGTGACCTCACAGAGAAGGAGAGGTGAATGAGTGGTAGAGTCAGGGACTTGTGAGGTGCCTGTGGAAGTTGCAGATGGACATGGTTGGCCTGTATGGCCACGATAAGATCTATTCTGAGGAGAGAATCTGGGTCCTAGGGAGGATGGAAGAAGAAACCATGGGCATGGTCCACAGAACCTGTGGCAGGATGGAGTGAGCAGTGAGCACAAGGCTTGGACCTGGAGAACACAAGGTGTGTGGAGTAGGTGGGGAAAGAGCCACAAAGGAGGTGAGGAAGGCTTGGAGGTGAAATCAGAGAGTAGAGTTTTAGAAGTTTGGGCAGCAGAGAATTAAAAAATTAAGAGAATTGCTTGGTAGTTCTGTCATGTCTTTTAGTAACTCAAGGCCCCCAACAAGCTCATTGGCCTGATTCTGGAAAATTGAGCTTGGAATTTAATTTAGTAGAGGATATTTGAGTTTGTGGCCTCTTGAAGGCTTTTTAGGGTGACTAAAACATTCTTCTTGCAGGTCAGAAGGTGGTCTCCTAAATCATTTACGTAGGCCCCAAATGGAGTTTGGCAATTCCCAAATTACTTTCTCAACTCTTCTTCCACATCCCCAAAATAAAAATTCCAGAGACCTGGTCAGAGAAAGAGCCAGGAAGATAATGGCAGATCAAAGAAAGCCAGCCCATCACTTCCAAGAGTACTAGGGAGAGCTGATGGGAAGGAATCCCCGGAGCTTCATTTAGGATAGACTGGAGCACCTCAGTGGGTTTGGGGGTGCGTTTTTAATTTATGGTACCCTGAAGCAATTATCCCAGCAGTCACTGTGCCTGCCCCCATCACAGGCAGGGATGCCTCTTTGCTCTCTCCAGCCTTGCCATGTCTCCCCGCAAATCCATAGAACAGGAAGTGAGGTGTCAGCTGCTAGAAGTTTCTCCACTCGATGAAAGTTCCAGAGAAATCTGTGTGACGATGGCACACACCGTCCCCAAATCAGACGAGTCTCTAATATAGCACACGTGCTGGCTAGTTCTCTCCTCGCCTGTTCCTGCTTGTGGCTAATCTCTCAGATTTTTGAGCTTCCTCAGCTCCCCGCCTTTCCCTGCCTCTAACCTGCTTAATGGAAACTCCATTTGTTTGCTTGCATTTTCCTTGCTTTGCCAGAGATGAAAAGTATTCCAGGATAGATTTCTTTGTAGATCTTTCTCTCATTATTTAAATAAAAGTCTGTTTGTTTTCTGCTCCATCTAACACACATTTCTGCGCTCACATTCATCATCTTGGTTACCTTTTCCACATGCTGCTAAGGCATAATGAAACCTGAGCTGGCCCACGACATGGCATTTTTTTTTTTTTTGGCCTTATTATTCATGGTCTTGTTACGGGCAATGCTACCTACAATGCAGTCCATCATGTATAATATAGCTGCTGTAAACCTGTTCTCTCAAGTACTGTGTCTCAGTAAGTCCATTGTCTCCCATTTGCAAAGCAGTCCCTGCAAGCAGAGAACTCGTATCTGTGAAACTCCAGTTTTTTTTTTTTTTTTTGCAAAGCCTGAGGTCCACAAAGACTTGGACTGAGTTGACATTTTAACAGAATATATTTACCATTTGACCTCCTGGAAAGAAAATGCTGTAGCTTTTCAGAGGAAGAGGTAGGTTTTGAATGGTAGTACAGGGGAGACAGGAAGGAACCAGAAAAGGAACCTTTGGGGTTAGCCTTTTCTACTGGGCCTGGGGTAGAGGTTCTCGAGAGGAGAGAGCCCAACAGGAGTGACCTTGTCAGAGGGGTCTGAGCTGGTTGGGATGTCAATGAACTGTTTATTACTGTGAAATTGGAACAAGGAGAAATAAGGCTCTTTGACTGGCTGAGAGAATAGAATGAGTTAAGTTATATGGTGCTTGGCACAGGCCCTTGTTTTTTGTCCTTTAGAGATCCAGCCCAGAGGCCTAGTCTGTGGTATTTAGTCTGAATCATTAGCATGTTGGCCTGGAAGTGTGAGAGGAAGAACCAGAAAAAACTTACAGTGGTGATCAAACCTGGCAAAATTGGCATGTATCTCTACATGTCTCCTTCATATTCTGAACACATGGAAGCAGGTGGGAGGAAGCAAGGATATATATTTAAAGCCACTAAAGTAATCCAAAAATCCTGGCCTGGGATTGGGGGGACTTCTGTTAGGGCACAATCTTTCACTCATAGATGTTTGGGGCCTGGAAAACCTTGTGTCTCTTCCAGCCACAGCTCAGTAAGTGGGATATGCCTGCAGTTCTGTAAAACTGGGGTTCCCCATTCTCAGGTGATGTTGAAGAAAATCTTATGGGAGCCTGCATTTAGAAATCATGCATATTTTTAGATGAGTCTGAGGTCTGCACCTCCAGCTTGGACCAGGCATGTGGATCTGTGTCCAAGCTTCCATTCAATATGTGAATCGACAGGATAGTTTTGGGGTGTCTCATCTTTCTGCATCAAGCTGTGATTTATTTCATCACCAGGTTTACCTAAGAGTGAGAAGTCTTTCTGGGACTTTTATGCATCAACTGTAATGATCAAAACCAAACAAGGTTTATTATCGCTCTCTCGCATGGGTCATACTAATGTACCAGCTGTGTAAACTTGGCAGAAACTGTGGGGTTATAAAATACACCAGCAGATAGTCTCACGTAACTGGCTATGTGACTCTCATGTCAGGCAGTGATGATTATGCTTTGGTGAGAAGGAGCAGTCCCGGGGAAGGTGAGGGTCGGTCTGTGTTTGGATGAGTGAATCTGATAAAATGCACTGAGTAGGGAACTCTGCTGAGTTTCCAATAAACTGCTCTGTAGGAGACCAGGCCTGAGTATGTTTTACTAGTCATTCTGGAGCCACAGGTTTAGGGGTTCACCTAGAAAAGACCCACGTTATATGTAGCTTACCTCCCTGTGATGTTCCTCCGGCATCTGGGAAGACTCACAACTTGTTCTCAGTTTGCTCTACATGTTGTCCTCCAGGTGCTACTGCTATGGTCATGGTTTCTGATTTCCATGACAGTAAGTTATACTATGTGTTCTGTTGCATATCATATAAGTAAGTATGTGTTGGACAATGAAATGACATTATATGTACTTGTTTTCATGAAGATAAAAAAATATATCTGTCTATCCCCAGTGTCCAAGCAGAAAACTGGCATAGACTAGACTCTTGGTAAATATTCATTGCATGCAAGAATAGTTGAGTGAACTGCCTAGATTGTGTCTCCTTTGTTCTGAAGAGGAAATAACATCTTAGAGAAATTGGCTGAGATTTAATTTGATCTCAGGCACCATGCAACCATTGTGTTTACTCTTTGCTCTCTTCTCTGGAATGTGACGGTGTGCTGTGAGCCTCAAATGAAAAGGGAGCAGAAGTCTCCAAGATGAAACACTCATGGCAGTATCAACAGATATTAGTTACAGAGATATTGGTGGCCATCTTCTCCCTTTCTTGTCTCTTCCCCTCTCTCTCCGTCCACCTCCTCCCTCCCTCCCTCCCTCCCTCCCTCCCTCCCTCCCTCCCTCCCTCCCTCCCTCCCTCCCTCCCTCCCTCCCTCCCTCCCTCCCTTCTTCCCTCTTCCTCCCTCCCTTCTTCCCTCCCTTCCTTCCTTCCTTCCTTCCTTCCTTCCTTCCTTCCTTCCTTCCTTCCTTCCTTCCTTCCTTCCTTCCCATTTTTCTTCCCTCCCTCCCTCCTTCCCAGCTTGCCTTCCTTCTGTTCTTTTTATTTTTTTTTTTCTGACAGTGCTAAGGATATGGATATCAAGGCCTCACATATGCAAAAGAAAGTTTCTAACTACATCTCTGACCTGGCATTAACAATGTGTTTGTGTGTGTGTGTGTGTGTGTGTGTGTGTGTTTGGACCATACCTGGTTGCACACAACTATACAAGGCAAGTGCCTTTCTTGCTATACTGTCTCTTCGATGCTTATTGTAATAATCTAAGAGAAAAATAATTCCCGTCCAATTTGATCTTTTTATTTCAAAATAAATTTGGTGAATGCTGCTGTTCCTACAATTCAATATAATTGACTTTAGAGCCTTTCACACAGTAATACCTGGTGCTGCTTGTGAGTTTGTTGCACAGACACATAGTATTTCCTGTGCATATCTTCGTGCACTCTGCTATCCCCAATAGTCCAATGAGGTGGATCCTGTTATTGTCCCATTAGACAAGTGAGACACTGGAGCTCTGACAACCAAACTCATATGCCCTAAGACGGAGAGCTGCAAAGTGAAGACAGTGTAAGACAGCAGTGGGATAGATGCAGGAAGCTTCTCTTACTCATTGTCAACAGCTGTCTCCTTTTCTGTTGGGTAGGAGGTAGGGAGACTCAGGGATACCTGACCAAGCAGGATGTGTGCAACTTATCAACTCTGGCTCTCACAGGCAGCCTGAGGAAAGGGCCGCACTGTGGCCCAGGCATCATAGAATCTCATAGTTTGCGCCTGACGTTTCAGCGGGGGAAGAAAACTTGCCAAGACCAATACTGGTAAGGGAAGAGATGGAAACACAGGCAGTCTGGGCTGGGGCATGATGCATGTTGAGGCAACAGAGGGGAGTGACAGAGTCACTGGGTGGCAACAAAGGGAGCTGATGTTTCAAGTGGGGTGTCAAGCTCCCCGAGAGTGCTGTGCTTAGTCTCTTCATAAGAAACCTTGAGTTCCTGCTGCAGTTGCTGGACTCGGTGTTTGCTCACTAAATATTTCAGAGAAGAAGGCTTTGTCTGCTCGGCCTATGCTAATAGACAGAGTGGCAGGAGATGCTGCTTTGAAGCTTAAGTATGGGGGCACCTCTTGCGCTGCTGAAGTTCATCTGTGCTCATTTTGGTGGGGAACCAGGGAACAGTCCATACAAATTCACTCTCTAGGGAATACAATTTCTTTCATGCACTGTGCTCCTATTAATAGAAGTAATATTTGAAGAAAGTCTTTCTGGACTATAAAGTCCAAATCCCTGGATCCTTTAAAGAAACATTTGGAACCTTTTTCATCATTTTTTATGGGGATTGCATAGCATTTGAAATTTCAATTATTGAACCTATTGTAATACTGTGGAACCATTGGGAGCACGAAGGAACTTCCAAATAGTCCCAAAACACTGAGCCATGAGGGACTGTGAGTTCGGCTTTCTCCGCCTCCCCCACCAGTACCTGCTCCAGTATCAACCCTTTTAATTTGCTGTTCCCTCTCTCTGTGGGCTTGGAAACTAGATAACCAAATCCATTACAGTTATTTGCCAAGGAAGAGCAAATAGATTTTGATTGAGGAGGCTCACCTACAAATAAAGTGCATTAACTTTAATTTATGGATTTGATAAAATTGATTTTGGCTTTTCCAAGGCCTTTCCCATAACCCCCCTACTCCTGTTTTCTTTCTGGTTTTGGTTTAAAGGAGTAGTTGAAGTCATAGTGCTAATTATCTAAGAATATTGGCAAGAGTGTTTTCCACATTTGTGTCGCCTCAACCTACCTTTCTGGCGCTGCTCTGAGTATATGGTTGTGTCCATTTTCAGTCCGCTTGACAACCTCATGAGAGCCCTTGGATTAGTATTATCATCCCATTTTTTAAGATAAGGAAAGGAAGCCAAGAGAAATACAATGGCAGATCTGGGATTCCAAATTTGGCTGGGGAGGGAGTGGTTCCTAAGGCTGGCCCCTGGCCCCTATCTGCTACTCCCGGTGGCCTCCCTAAGGTGTCTTCTTTGAGCTGGAGTTTTGCTTAGAATATCACCTTTTAGGGGGTGGAGAGATACTCTAGCAGGTAAGACATTTGCCTTGCATGTGGCCAATGTAGGTTTGAATCCAGTACCATGTATACTTGGTTCCCTGAGCACTGCCAGGAATGATCCCTGAGCACTGTCAGTGTGGCACCCAACACATGCAAAACAGAATCCAAACAATCACAATAAAAGTATATGATCTTTTAATTATCAAGTGGCCAATAGGCAGCAGCATATATTGGGCTTTTTTGCCAAGGATACCAAGGATGGGACAAAGATTCAAGGTAGAAACCAGCACCCCTTGTGTTTCTGAATGTCTTAGGGTATGACTTTGAGAATTTTTTTTGGGTTGTTGTTTTTTGGGGTCACACCCACCCAGTGGCGCTTAAGGGTTACTCCTGGCTCTATGCTCAGAAGTCGCTCCTGGCAGGCTCTGGGGCAACCATATGGGATGCCAGATTTCAAACCATGGTCTGTCCTGTGTTGGCTGCATGCAAGGCAAACACCTTACCACTGTGCTACTGTGCTAATGCTCTGGCCCCTGACTTTGAGACTTTTTAAGTGGCATAAGAGAGGAATGAAGGGGGAATCTTTTCCTTTGCTGAATTCAGGTGGAGACTTGGCTTTAACACTCTTATTCTGCCAAGGATCTTATGGTAGCTTCTATGGTAACTCAAAACCACAATCAATGAGGCCTTCTGGTTTATTTAAATAGAGGAGAACTTCTGGTTAAGTTGGGGCACTCAGAATCAGCCTATCAAGTTTATTATTTTGTTTTTGTTTTGGGGCCACACCTGGTAGTGCTCAGGGTTACTCCTGGCTCTGTGCTCAGATATCACTCCTGGCAGGCTCAAGGGACCATGTGGGATGCCGGGGGTCCAATCTGGATCCTTCTTGGATTATCAGCATGCAGGGCAAATACCCTACCAGTGTGCTATCACTCTGGCCCCCCTGATTCAAGTTTAAAGCCCAAAAGAGCCTTCTTGGGGTCTGAACTATTGGAAGCAATTCCTGGACCTGCTTAGGCACACATTTAGACTTGTCACCCTCTTGGGCCCTGAGTCAGTGACAGGGCCAGGAGAGTCAGCTGTGAGTGACCTGCCCACCTCCCAGCTAGGAGCATAGACAGACCCTTCCTGGAGTCCATCTCAGATCATATGCCTGAGCTCTGGAGGCTCAGCTGGAGGTGTGGACTCATCACAGAACCACAGAATAGCTCTAGAGAAGTCTGATGGGTCCCGAGACAGCTGGGATTTGAAGATTTAGATCCCAGCTCTATGTAGCCTCTGAATATTGACCTGGCCTTGTCACTTTTCTTGAGACTTGAGATTTCTGAGCTGTGAAGGAAATATAATAATAACTTCTACCTCTCCGATACATGGCAGAGTTCAGATGAGAGGTTATATATATAAATGCTACAGGGTATTCAGAGCGCGATGTAAATGGAGCTGTTATCCTGATGACTATTATTACTGTTGTTAGTTAAAACAAGACAGATATATTCCTTCCCTGATATATTTACTCCTGGTTGCTGACTTTCCTGGCATATTTCTCTGTGAACCTTTTCCCTCAGCCTTCTCTCAAGATAACTTAGATATGCAAGAGAACTAAAAGCCAAGTTCCATATTTAGTTTCTGACCTTTCCAAGATGGATGATGAGTGGTTTGACCATAATGACTTGCTGCTGAGCATCCTGCCGGGCTGCTGGGCAAGCTTAGCGAGGGGGAAGGAAAATTGAAATCTGGGGTTTGTGTGAAGGCCTCAAAGCGACCCATCCCCTTGCACATAGGATCCCCTGGTTGGGTTGCCCATGCCATGTGCTTCATGGGTCTAGTTTAACCCTAACACAACAGTGTTGATGGTGAGTCATTGTTCTGTAGAAACTCAATGGGGGCTCAAGGCTGTACCTGGTAATGCTTTGGGGACCAGATGTCTCACCAATTCAATAGGATTCAAATCTCCGAGAGATTTGATATTTGAGACAGTATTGCTGCTGATTTTGAAGTTGGGGTGGTAAAGGTCAGAGCTAGGACTGACATGTGGCTCTTAAGAATCGAGTGCAGTGCACCCCTCCCTGGTGAACAACCAGCAAAGGACAAATTCTGTCCATCATGAGGATGAACTTGGAAGAAGAGGATGAACTCAGAGGTAAGGGTTAGACTAATTCCTTCACTTTTTGAGATGCCTGAGCATAGAAGAAGTTTTTCCATGCTGAGCTTTTTGATATCAAGTCTGATGGGCAAACTCAGGTTTGTTTTCAAGTTGTGACTTTTGTGGTCATTTGTGACTCAGTAACAGGTATTAAATATATTCCTTCACCTTCATTTTGTGGATACCCAGAGGCACCTGGATCTTCATGCCTGCGCTGGTCTGGCTAAATGTAACTGATCCTTTAGGTCTAAAGCTAGATGTTAATTCTCTGAGGTCCTCCCCAACCCTGGAGAACTTTGTGTATTCTTAGCTTGTGCTGACTAGCATTCACCCTCAAGGCCAAACTTTCTTGCTGGATGCCTTCTCTGCTTCTCTATATTTTTATAACTTTCTCCATATCTGTTATCTGATCACATTTAAGCCCTCTTTCTCCATGCATCCCTCTCTCCGTGTACTTGGGAGAATGGCTATAACAAAATGCCACACATGACAGACCATTTTTCCCGTTCCAGTTCTGGAAGCTAGAAGTCCAAAGCCTAGGTCAACTGCTGAGTGCTCTGTGAGAGATACTGTTTGTCTCTCTTCATTTTGGGGGATGACCGGCAGCATGTGCCCTGCATCCCTCGGCTAATAGCCACATCATGACTACTGCTTCCCATGACTGACTCTCTGGGTGTCTGTGTCTTTATTAATCTTCTCAGAGGCTCTCCAGTCATTGGATTTGGGCTTACCCCCAAAAGAGTTACCCCACCGTAATCTCTTAACCTTGGGGTCACATTGACAGGGATCAGAGATAAGGGCTTAAAAGCGCCATTTGAAGGGACAAAATGACACAGCATTTCCTTGAAGTAACCCTACTCATGACATGACAGGATCATGTCCAGAATTGGCATGCTGCCTGACTGGTCATAGAAAGCTGGTGCTTAGAGTAAAGGGGTACTCAGGTGCTGGCAGGGCAGTTTCTGGTGTCCTTCTATGGCCAAGTTGCCTCCTACTTTGGCAGAGGAGGACCTTTCCCTGGGGAGGACTTGCAAATTAGCTTAGTCTTCAGGGCAAGACCCATTCCTCCTCTTTATTTCTTGTCTCCTTTCTTTCTTGGCCTGTGAAGAATGAAAAATATATATAGTCAGATATTATAAGTGTGTATCTCATGGTGATTTAACTAAAGAATTAAAAAAGAAAGAAAAGAAAAAAGAAATGTAGTCAGAATGGAAGGTCCCAGGGCAAGGCAGCCTTCCAGATTGCAACAAGTCCAGTCTGGACACCTCCTTGGCTCCCTCTTGCTTTTGTGAGTGGGTGGAGGATGCCTTGGACAGCCCTAGTGGTGGGTCATGGTGACCAGGGAAGGTCTAAGTTGGCCTCACTACTCGGTGCTGGCACTCAGGGCTATGTAAAGTGGGTTTGGCAGAGACCTCGGGGCTGACTTATTTTTGCCAAGGTTCAGCCCAAACAGGGGGAATAACTCTAGAGGCAGACATGAGATGACTCAGTCGGCATATTCCATACCCTTTAAAGTGGTGTCCTCCTTCACTGCCTGCTTCTGCAGTCATTTGTCATTGTTGTGGGAGATGGTGGAAAATGCCTGTCCCTCAGTTATTCCAGAAAGAGTTCTGGTAGATGGACAATTAGGGCTGTAATCTCCCAGAGCTCCCAGAAGAAAGATCTGTTCACTCCCAGAATCAATTTCTGGGTTCGTAGACAGGAAGAAGAAGAAATGTTGGTTGAATACTTACTGTGATACAAAGTGCTGCAACTATAAAATTTGCAGAAATGGATTGTTCCCTGACCTTGAGAAGTCTGTTTTATGATGGCAGCATGTATCAGGGTCCCCCCTTCTTTCTCTCTCTCTTTCTCTCTCTCTCTCACTCTCTCTCTCCTCTCTCTCATGAGCTGTAGTCTCCATGACCCAGCTTTCGATACCTGGCAACTTCTCAGCATCCCCACGAGTGGATGATTCCACTTGGCCATGTCACGAGAGCTCAGTGCAAACTGCTCCATCCAGGGAAGGCTGAAGAAGTGTTGGAAGATTGGTCCACTCAGCAGGCTGCTTGGCCAGCATGTCTCGCCTTGGTAGCTCTTTGTTCTTTTCCTTCTTACTGACATGAGCAGAGTGAAAAGGACTATGGAGTCAGCAGTGTGAACTTCTGGATTGTCTTGAGTTTTGTGTCTGCTGTGCACTTGGTCTGCTTCCATCTGGCAGAAGCATGAGGGGAGCCATATTCTCTAGGGTGGCACTTTCCTTTGGTGGCAGCCGATGTACCAAAATCAGCTTCATGGAAGCATGGTCATGCAGTGCACACAAGAAGAACATGAACTAGAAACCCATCTAGGTATTTGGGACTCTCCATTCCTTTATTTTAGAAGCAGTGCCAAGTGGATAGGAGATAGGTAGGAGACACCCTCTAGGTGTTGGGTTTTACTGACCTACTCTTATCAAACTGGGCTCCTTACCATGTTCCCTTGGCAAGGATTCTTGTCACTTAGAAGTTTCTGTCACTTCTACTGCCTGGGCTCTGCCTTACCTACCTCACTTCACTATTAGCCCTGTGACAGAGAAGCAGACAGGCTAAAAACATCAATTCACTGCTCGGGCAATCACTGATGACTCTAAGAACAAGGAGTTCAAACTCCTGGAGAAGATCTTTAAAATCTTTCTCCACATGATTGCTCATGAATTCCTCCCTTGAACCCCAGTGGAATAAGCCAGTGATAGTACCAAAGTTACATTTCAAGGGAGGAAACCAAAGTTTAAAACATATGTAAAAATTACTTTTTAGGAATTTGTGAAGAAAACAAAAAGAAATAAAAATTAATACAACCTAACACTTGACATCCCTTCATGTTCCCTCTCAAACTGTGTATTTGAGATGAACTTAAGAGGATTTTGTTGAGAAGACTGTTAGTATAAGATTTTCATGGCTTTTGTTGAGTTATGGTGGTGGCTCTGCTTGTCTTAAGCCTGTCTCTGGCTTACTTTCCCCTACCTCTGCCATCCTTTATCCAGTAGTGCCCTCTGTCCATGTGCTTTTTTTCTGTCCATTATGCTTAGTTTTCTTTAATGTTGCATAAAAACATTTGACTATAATCTCTGCTTAATGAAACTGGTAATGTTTAAAGAAAGTAACTATGGTAAATTGGTTAGTTAATCCATCTGAAGATAAATTATCCATGGTCAGTAGACCTAAGACATATGGAGAGGTTAGGACCAATTGTGTGATTTGGATATTCAGATGTTATTAGTAGTAGTCTAAAAGAAAAATGATTAGAGTGGACTGGAGGGATGGGAAGATGAACTTGGTGATGCCTAGAAGGTTATAGAGAATAGCAGAAGTGGAGGGACCCTTGGTAAGAAAATTCCATGGTGAAGGTACCATTTTGACATAATTACATGGAATTCTCCCAAGTTTATTATGGGAGCATTCTTGGGATGAGTTACATTCATTCATTGACAAATATGTAGGAAGCACCTACTTTGTGCTAGACACAGCAATGATTAAGACTCATCTATAGTTGCTTTCCCAAGGGACTCTATCCTAAGAAACAGGCCTCTAACATCTAATTAGACGCCTGATTATTTAATTATAATTCATCTATAAACTATTTTTTATGCTTGACTATGACTTCATTTTAAGTTGATACCTTATTGCACTGAAAAAAACCTCCTGAACTAAAGATTGCTTTATTGTACGAAAGAAAAGCTGATCATAACAATGAAATTTATTTTAAATGTTAAAGATGAAAACATATTTTGGGGTAGATTGTGGAATTCCTTTTTAGTCTGATAAGGTAGCAACTGAATCATAAAACCTGAGACGTATGAAGCAAAGGGATAGAGGATGAGGAGGAAATATGAGTTTCCATGGAAGAGTAATCTATTGCAAGATATCTTCGCTGTTATCTTGGCTGGATATTTGTGAATCCAAGAACAGTCCCCAGAATGAGAAATTACTTCCCATCCCCTTGTCCCCTTTCGGGGGAAGACCTTGGAAATATTTATCCGCAGCAAATAATAATCCACACAGACCAGAACGATAGGGTTTAAAAGATCGGGCAAGGAGAGCCAAAGAATCCTCCTGCAGCCAGCAGCTTTTCACAGAAGGACCCCTAACTCCTGTCCCTCCAGCTATTTATTCCCAACTCCACAGCGCCCCACCTGGAAGGGTTAGGTGGGGCAAAAGTCACAGAACAATCCTAAGGAGACACTTTTATATACAATTCCAAGAATCATCTTATGGAAACTTTTTCATATGCTACAATCTATGATTATATCAAATAAGGGCATACTTGTCGTAGATACAAAGTGAATATTCCAGAGGGAACAAAAACATCTCCCAAAAGAAAAGAATTGAGCAGAATATATTTATTTATTTTTGGGGGGTCACACCTGGCAGTGCTCAGGGATTACTTCCGGCTCTGCTCTCAGAAATCGGCTCTAGCAGGCTCAGGGGACCATATGGGATGTTGAGGATTTAACCTGGGTCCATCGTGGGTCATCAGCATGCATGGCAAACGTATTACCGCTGTGCTATTGCTCTAGCCCCATGAGCAGAATTTTGAACTCTGGCACATTAGAGGTAAGATTGTTCAAGATGAAACTCAATTAATATGCAAGGAAAGTTTCTGGTTTAGAGGATGTTTTAACCGCCAGGAAGATGCTGAGCCCCTAAGTGCTGCCTGCTGTCACTTCTTACCCATCAGGCTGATTTGAAATTCTGGGTTGTCAAAGTCATGTTTTTGCTCCCAGTAACTAAGCCATGTCTTGCAAAGCTTGTTTAGTTTTGTAAAAAGAAAAAGTTGTTCTAGTTATTTTATAGTTTTTGAATTAGGAGGGCTTTCTGCTCACAAAACATTTTTTTTTCTTGCTTCCAATGTAAAATTCTTGGGTTTGGCCATTCAGAGCTAAATAATAAAACTTTCATGCTTGCTCTTTTATATTCTGGTGGGCCATTGCCTCCAGGAGAGCCGTTTTATAGCAGACCTTTGCAATCCTGCAACTGAAAATCAGAGCTTCACACATTGTAGGTTCCTCAGACTGGAAATTGATTTTTGTATACCTGTTTCATAACAAGAACTTCTCATTGTACTTTATTAGTTTGCCTGTTCATGTCTTTCTTAGTCTTGTATTCACTCAACAGCCACTTATTGTGTCTTCTATACTTTAGGGGCATTCAATGATAGAAAACACTGGAATAGAGGTTCTAGATTAATCGGTTTCTATACAAGTCAAATATGGCCGACTGTGAGGTTCAGTGGAAAGTCAGTTTTCCTGGCTTTTGACTTCCTGGCTTGGAATGTCCTGATCGTCCATCAGGCCCAGCAGCAGAAAAGAAAATGCAGTCCTGGGACCAGATACTAAACTCACTGTCTACCCTTGGGCAAGTTACTTAACCTTTCTGAGCCTCCCTCAGTTTCCATACACCACTTAGTGCTAATTATAAGGGTACAACTCACAGACAGGGCTTTTGCAGAAACATTATCTCATTAGAGATAATGCTTCTAAAAGCTCCTTGGAAATTGACTTATTATTCAAATGGAAGTATTGTTAGTTTATTATTGACTGCCTACTAATTTCATACGATGGGGGTGGCAAAAAGTGAGAAGGCACCGTTGTTCCCACTCAGCCTTCTTTCCGGGCTGTATGTTCTTTCTGGGCAAGGAAAGACCAGCCGACATTCAAATTAAGAGAATCAATGAAGAGAATCCTGTTTTAAGAAGGGAGAGAGAGCTGGATAAACTCTCTGGACTTTTCTTGTTAGGAAATTCTAGTTGGAGTCAGGGCAGGTTGTTTTGGGGACTGATAGGAATCAGCATATGAATCATCTTCTGACTCTCATCATTAGTGAAATCACTCTTTATCAGGAACCAGCACGTGGTCAGGGACATAGAGTTTGGCTGAATGCTTGCAGAAATAAAAACCAAGACTTACATCCTTACTGGGAGCAGATAAGGGGATTTCCAAGAGGGCTGGAAACGTTTAGGTTTAATGTCTTTGGGAAAGGTGGTTGCAGAGCTGGGCCTTCACCTAAGAGGGGGCAGAACATAGAGCCACCTGGTGAGGTGTTCTGTGTTTCAGGCGACTTGATAGCATTTAGATACCCTTTTCCTATTTCTTTAGAAGAGGTTGTTCTCTGGTCTCCGTATCTTTTGTTCATTTGCCTGGGAAAGAGAGCAGTATGAATCCCAACCCAAGCATCTCTCTGGACCATTTCCTCCCCTTTCTACAGAAGCATGTGTGTGTAGTCATTTGTATGGTTTTGTCTGTGACTTTTCCTTTAAGGAAAATATCTAAGGGTAAGTGCGACCCGAAAAAGGCTATTTGTGCTGGAGGGCAGTGAGAAAAGGGCACCTGGAGTTCACCAAGATGGGGCCAATTAGAGGAAGGACAGACAAGTCCTTCCCAGCAGACTTCAAAACCTCCAATTATCCAAAGAAGTTTATTTCATGGAAAAAAATAATACATTTGTCCAAATGTTAAAGTTTTCTTGTGTTTTAGAAGCTTCCCAGAAATTGAGAAAGTTAGATTATATTTAAAGGAATGGGCCTGGGGCGTTAGAGCAATAGTGCAGTAGGTAGAGCATTTTCTTTGCACATGGCCAACCTGGGTTTGATCCCTGGCACCTTATATGGTCTTCCCCTAGCACTGCCAGTAGTTTCCCTGAGTGCAGAGCCAGGAGTAATCCCTGAGTACAGCCAAATGTGGCTCCCAGAGACAAAAATAATAATAATGAAAAAAAAAAAAAAAAAAACGGGCCACTCCAAGAAAAGGAAAGTTGCAATCTGTGTTCCATGGCAGAGGTGGAAAGGGGAGATGGAATCTGTTAGCCCAATGGCTTCCTTCCAGATTGCCTGTTCTGTCTGACATTCATGAGATGGAAGATTATTGACAGCTTCCTCAGGGGACCTCGGGGAGTAAAAGGCCACCGATGGGCAAAGCAGACACTTTCTGGGGCTAGAGACTTCATTCAAGTTATTTTCTTGGAAATATTTTCTAAGGAACTTGCCTCTTTTTGACATTTGTGAGGTCATTTTTATAAACTCATTTTTAATGACAGGAAGGTGAGATTGTGAAGAGAGATAAGGTCAAATGAAGCTCGGGATTAGCTGGAGGAAGAGGGACAACCAAAAGAGACGTGGAGAACATGCATCTCATAAAAACACGTGTCCAGTGTGTTTTTTAAGGAATAAAATATGAAAGAAAATTATGAAAATGCTTGGTTCAGATCGGAAGGATAGCAAATGTACATTATGAAGTAAAAGGCTTCTCTTTACTTTCCTTTTTTATATATCTATTTTTATTTATTTTTTTAAATAAAATCTTTAAGCATCATGATTACAAACATGTTTGTAGTTGGGTTTTAATTATAAAAAAAAGAACACTCCTTCACCAGTGCAACCTTCTCGCTACCAATGATCCCCAACTCCCTCCTCCCCCACCCTCTGCCTGTATTCGAGACAGGCATTCTACTTCTCTCACTCATTAACGTTGTCATGAGAGTTGTTACTGTAGTTATTTCTCTAAATGCATTCTCTCTCCTTTCTACTGCCTTTGTTCTGGTAGGTAAGTAGGCAGCGGGTTTTTTCCAGGTGAATCGTTTGAAAACCTTACTCCCAAGTCCTTGAGCCTCCGAGTTCTTTTTTATATATTTTTTTATTTAAGTAGCATGATCATATTTGGGTTACAGTCATAACCAGAACATCCCCCTTCACCAGTATAACATTACTCCCTTCCCCTTCCCATCCCCTGCCTGTATTCCAGATAGGCATTCTACTACAGTTATTTGTTTTTCAGTTCAGTAAGTTGTATTTTTTTTCCTTAAAGGATAAGAGTAAAAAAATATAGTAAAGGTATGATAGTGGCAATGGCTGTTGTTTGCATAAGTCCAGAAAAATTGGAAAATGGAGAAAAACTCCTTGACCTGATTACAAAAAGGCCTCACCCTAGAAGTTTATTGGCATAAGACAGACTCTGGGTTCCAGGCATACCAGTTCATCCAACTCCAGTCATTCTCAAGGTCCCGGTGAAACTTTTTCACACTTTAGCTGCTGTTGGTATCAGATTCTTATATTTAAAGACTCTGGAGTCTGTGCATTTCTTTCATCGATGTCAGGCTGATGTGGAGCATCCTCTAGTTTCAGCATACCATTAAATACGGAGCGATCTGCCCTGCATGCAGACTGTTGCTGAGTCGTCTGGGTGTTGGGAGCACTCTTTGGAGTAAGTCAATGCCAAAGCAGTGATAGGTCTTCCCTGGTAGAGGCTTGGATCCTGGTAATGTTATAGACAATTGTGATTGTTTTCATAGATGGTATCCATGTTTAGGTGTGTGTGGGTGATGCCCATTCTTCTGAGGCCTGAACCAAATCATTATGCCAATGTTTAGGGTAAAAGGCCTAATTACATTACCAAATTTGTGTTCCCATCTCTATTAGATAAGAACTTGTTTGCATATGTATTATTTTCCCATTTTAATGTGCCTATGCAAAAGAGAAGCAATGCCACAAGATATTATTGGTGCATCTGGGGGCCGACAAACTTGGTACAAACATGACATCTATACAGCGATACTCTTCTACCAGTATTGCTTATAAAACAGATCTCAAAAGGGGGAAATCAAACAATCAAATAACAAATCCAGTGGGCAAAATTGACGCATGATTTTGGATCACACGAAAAGTTGTGCAGGGGTCTCTCTGGAAACCAAGAGCCATCACTATATCTGGTAACAGTTAGGAAGATTTTGTCAGCTGGACTGAATTTATGCAACTTTGAGGCCCTTTTTTATTTTTTACTGTTTGTGTGTTCACATGCATACATATACACACATGCACTTCTATAAAACCTGTCAAATGTTACTGACTGCATTGAAGGAATTAGCATTATAAAATCATAAAGAAATCTCTGATGGGACTTTCAAGTAGAGAACCAGGAGAAGGAAAAGCCTCAACATTTCCTGTGCAGCAAACCAATCATCCACACAACCACAGGAATCTCTGATAAATCTCTTGTGAAATCCATTCCCTCCTGCCTGACAGTTCTCCTTGGAAATGTTAGCTCTGCCTTTCACAGTAAAATATTGTGTGGGAAAGACCTGCCATGAAGATACTGATCCCACTTTTAGGTAAGGAAAGAGGCCTATGAATCTGACTTCCCATCACTGCTCAGAGATACCATATGTTGACCTCTGAATTTTACATTTGTGCATGTAATCCAACTCTTTCTATTGGCTAGGCCAGGGTTTCTGATTTGGAGAAATACACTACAGTTCGGGGTTCTGGATCATGTCTTTCATGTTGCTGCCAATCACCTTTAACCTTCCTAAGAACAGTTGCTACCATTAAACTTCCTGGGTGATTGTCATGTGCTAGAGATTCAATCTTATAACATTGAAAGGATAATCTTTCTTCAAAGAGAATGCTTTTTTCTTTTCTTTTCTTTTCTTTTTAGCTCTAGTTTGCAAACAAGAAGGCTGGTTTAGAGTAAAGGTGAGCTAGTTCAGATGATCTAGCCATTGTAGAATTTGAAGTAAGTTTTGTGGGCTCATAAGAGCATGCACTTTTAGTTTCAAGTTTAAAACCCAGTCTATCCCAGATAGTGTTAAAGAAACCTGGAAAGTGGAGAAGGACTGTGTCTGAGGGCACAGAAATGAGCAGGTGAGAATTCTGCCCTTGGGTTTGTGGTTCTGTGGTCTGTGCATTATAGAAAGCCATCATACAGATGGGCTAGCAGGTATTCATGGTGTGTGCACGACTGGAAGCCATCATACAGATGGACTAGCAGGTGTCCATGGAGCTCAGGCCTCGAATTCTGTCGGACTAATGTAGAATCTATTTTTAGGTCTGTCCAGTGGAGATCTCCCCTCAGTTTTGAGCTTCATGAGGATCAGCTGGGGACCAAATTGTCTCTAGAAAGATGTAGTCTTGTAGGGTCGGCTGAGCAGCAAAAGAAATCTTGCATGACAACCTTTGGACTTATGTAGAATTAACTTGGAAACTGATGAGTCTGCTATATCTGAGAACTCACTAAGGGCAATGAAGTGTCCAAGGTTGAGGAAAAAAGGGCAACTTGGACTCTTTTTGGGATCCTGGGCTTTGTGCAAGTGACTCTTTGGAAAAGCTCAGATGAGAGCACGTGTTCAGACTCCTGCCAGGCCAGTGTGAAGAAGCAAGCTGAGTGTGCAGCCATTCTAGGCTGAACGCCAAAAGAAAGAGCAAGAAACCTGGCTTATTATGGGAAACATCATAGTTCCTTCTCTTGGATTCACTAAAAAATAAATCCAGGCCCCATTTAATATTTGGATGACAGAATTTTCTCTATTGATGACATCTAGGAAAATCTCAACTATATCAATTCTTCTACTTTTTTTTTTCTTTAATTTTTTTAAAAACCACTCAGACTGCATCCTCTCCCTCTATCCTTCAAAAGGAAGGGAAGAACGATCATCAATGGCAAAAGGCAGCCGCAGAAGCGACACCTAGAGCCGGCTTCACGCTCAGGAGAGGACGCTCTGACTCCTCCTCGTGGGTTCGGGTGCTCTACACGATCAGAGAAACTTCTCTAGTAAGATAAAAATATGGAACGCTTCATGAATTTGCGTGTCATCCTTGCGCAGGGGCCATGCTAACCTTCTCTGTATCGTTCCAATTTTAGTATATGTGCTGCCGAAGCGAGCACAATTCTCCTACTTTTAAAGAGCACATTACTATCTTCTTGCTTTAAACAGTATCTTATTTTATGTATTTATTTATTAATTACCATACCAGAAAGACTCTTGGATCAAAAATGCTCTTGAATAAGAGATAGTGACCTAAAATGAAGAATAGGAAGGATTTATGGAAGATGATGAACATGACATCGTAGAGCCAACACCCAAATGAGAGGGAGCAATTCAGTGGGTATGGACAGGTCTTGTTCTTACTGGACCACAAAGCTAGGTTGCTGAAGAAGTTGGAAGCCTGAACCTAGGACACTAGCTAAAGGGGAATGTTGGCCCTATCAGTGATTTGGGGAACTAGATAACAGATAGAAGTTAAGGAGCTCTGTGAGTAGAGACCAAGCAGAGTGCGGAAAGCAATGACATGTATCTAGGTTTGTCAACTGGTGATGAGGTTTCCCTAACTCCTCCAGAAATAGTAGGTGTTGGGATCCATCAAAGAGATGGATCGGAGCCAGAACTATAGTGCAGACGTAGGGCATTGCATGTGGCTGAGTCTTGGGAACTCAGGATGGACCTCGGATTTGATCCCCAGCACCCATACAGTCCCCCAAGCCAGGAACGATTTCTGAGCGCATAGCCATGAGTAACCCTTAAGAATCACCGGGTGTGGTCTAAAAAACAAAAACAAAGGCAAAATAAATAAATAGAAGGAGATGGATCAACTGACCCTTATGAAGTTGCAGGGTTTGCTGGCCCAGTGCTTGGAAGTTGGTGTGTGTCCTTCACTGACTGATCAACAGAATTCAAAAGCATGCAGTCTTCTAGTCTCACTCTGTCTCCCACTGGGTATGGAGAACAGAACAGGCTCCCAAGATAAGAATTGCCTGCTGCAGAGGAAGAGGAGTCCCATTCACCTGGAATATGCTCTCCTCTATCAGGAGCTAGAAAACAGATTGCTGTATTTCAGACCCTCTGTGAGTGCTGACAGAAAGGGCATTTGGTGAAAGATGTGTGTGGAATGCAATTAATACTTATTTGCATTCCTCTTTTAAGACAATGGCACCGTAAAAAATGAACCCATAAGTTTGAATTTTTAGTTTTCTTCTGCTTCTGAAAGAATAATAGAACTTCTTTGGCTTTTGTTCTAATAACGCTGAGTACCAAAACCTTGTAGTATCTAGGTGCTTTTATTGTTCCGGGGAGAGGAAAGGACAGGCACACCCAACAGTACTCAAGATTTATACCTATCTCAGTGCTTAAAGATTATTCTTGGTAGTGTTCAGAAGACCAATCATAAGAAATTAACCCCTGTTCAGCCTCTTGCTATGCAAGCACTTTTCTCTTGTATTATCTTCGTGGCCCAATTTTTCTCTCCTTCCCTCCCATCTCTTTTCCTCCCCTCTCCTCTTTTCCTTCCCCGCCCTGCCCCACCCCTCCCATTTCCTTTCATCTCCTTCTTTCCTTTTTTTTTTTTTATTTCTTTCATTTCCTTACCCATTGGTGCTCAAGGATTACTCCTGGCTTTGCACCCAGGGCCCACTCTGGCTTTGTATTCAGGGATCAATTCTGGAAGTACTCAGGGGACCATATAGGGTATGAGGAATCTACCCGAGTCAACCATGTTCAAGGTAATTTCCCTACTCACTATATGACCTCTCTGGCTCCTTCCTTCCTTCCTTCCTTCCTTCCTTCCTTCCTTCCTTCCTTCCTTCCTTCCTTCCTTCCTTCCTTCCTTCCTTCCTTCCTTCCTTCCTTCCTTCCTTCCTTCCTTCCTTCCTTCCTTCCTTCCTTTCTTCCTTCCTTCTTTTCTTCCTTCATTTTCCTTCCATTTTTTCCTTTCTGTCTCCTTCTCTCACTTTCTTTTTCTTTTCTTCCTCATTTTTTTTCTCTTGGGCAGATAACATAGGAAATATAGTGATAAATATGGTGATAAATATAGTGATAAATCTAAGATTTGGGATATCTTTGTGTCCTGTGAGTTTTTCTTTGTGTCAGTTGATTCTTCTTACTGAACCCACTGCTGGTCAGATGTCATTGAGTTTCACTGGGCTCATAAGCATTGTTTGTGACAGAATCTACAAGTAGTAGGATTTGTCCACTGGACATAAGACTCTAATGTTGTAGGAATCAATATATCATTGTAGCTAAAAGAAAGCTTGACTATTATCTGATTATTTCTCTAACATTTTAAAGAAATCTTGGCTTAGGAAGATTTTGCTCAGATATAGGGAAAATTGAAGACATTTTTACTGTGGCAAGTTTGCTTGTTTGTCCATGTTGACTGACTAGTGTAGTTAGAAAGTAAAATTTAGGATTATGTTTACAGGTTTTTGAGGAACCATTTTAATGGATTAAAAACTGAGCTCATAATATTTTTCTATGGTAGTGCTACATCCATCAGTGTTTGGGGGCCTATTCCTAGTGATTTCTCATTACTTACTCCTCAGTAGTGCATGGAGGATCACGTGATGCCGGGGACCATTGGATCTGGGTCTATCTGGGTCTACTGCATGAGAAGCATGCAGTCTAAGCCTCAGAGTCATCTTCCTCACCCTGAGATCACCACTCTTAACACATTCATATTGGAGTAGTAGAACCAAAAATAGACTTTTCCTTTTCAGGAGCAACTCTGCATAGAAGACTAACTGGCTTTGAACCCTGTTTCTATCTTATCCTTTCAGTATTCAAGCCAAGGGATCTGGCCAGAAAGCTCAGTATGTTCCAGACAGAGAGCAAGCTCTTCTCAGAGAAGGAGATATGAAGCTGGGCACAGAGTCAGGTTTGCAGAAATGGCTTTGTATTGGTGAGGAAGGGAGATTTATACTTTGCCTCAGCTTCTATCATGATGAGAGTACTACAGAAAAGTAGGGATGTCACCACATTAAACTTGTCTTCTGTCCTCAAGAAGCCAGAAATTGGTTCTGATGTCTGAGTAGAGCAGCCACAAATTAGGCAGAGCCCAGGTCACTACTGCATGTTATTTCTGAGTATGTGATGCTATAGGACTATCTCTGCCTGGGAGGGGCATGACAGTCAATGATGACTTGTAAGTTAGCCTATATGAGCAGATATTTTGTTTTTTAGCTTGAGCCTCTCAAATAGTATTTAGGCCTAAGGGACCCTTTACAGTGAGTGTTTCTTGGCCAACTTGGCCAATAACCAATTATCAGTGAAAGGGCCCAAGTATAATGTGCTACTCTGACCTTAAATGACAGGGTTTACCCAGGGCTACCCCAGTGGTTCTTGGAAGCCTTCAGGGCCTCAGAGGATGACACTTGGGGCCCATGATATACTGGGGGTTAAATCACAGTTAGTTGTATGCAAACCATGTACCTTAACTCTCTGAGAAGAGATTGGTGGTGGTGGTGGGAGGGGAGGTGAGTTGAATAGTGGTTTTTCTGGCTTGCTCCTAGCATTGTGCTGAGGAATCACTCCTGGAGGTGCCCTGGGGACCATATATGGTTCCCAGAACCAAACCAGGATTGACCATGTACAAAACAAGAACCTTAACACGTGCACTATCTCTAGCACCCAGATTACTAACCTTTATGTTTCTAGTGCCTTGATGAATCTGTGTTTAGAACTACAGCTTACAGTTTTCTAAGGGCACAGCAATGAAATTTATCACATTTTGGTCCGCACCTAATGGTAAGAACATGTTGAGAGAGGTGCTCATTCAAAAGATGGCACAGACTCCACTAATAATAGAAACAATTTATTCCACCTAACTTTTAGAGTGATAAAATTTTCAGTATGTATATGACTCCAGAATAATTAACTACACTTCCCAGCCTTCTTATGCTTAATGAAATTGTGTGATTTAGTTCTAGCTAATGGGATGTCAGTCTAAGTGATATGTGTGTTTCCGGGTTTTACTTTAAAAGGAAAGAAGTATCTGCTTTTTTCCCTTTCTTTCTGCTCACATAGGAGCCATTTCAGATTATGCCCACGATAGGAAACCCCTCATGGTGGTAGAACAGTGCTTTAGAACCTGTGCCCCAAGCAACTGGAGGGGAGCTTTCGAACCTGAACCAACCTGGACTTTGCTGTGTTATAGTTGATAAGTGACCCTTCATATGGAAGCTTCTTACTTTTACCTCTTACTTTATCAACAACAGCTCAAATGATAACTTCTTATAACTAACTGAGGACTTTGGTTATAAATAGAGCAATTGCTAGTGTTTGGTTAAGATGGCCAAATTGAAGAACACCTCATCAAAAAGTTAAAGACTTGTTTCTCTTCCTTCCCTTCCTGGTTCCCACCAAGTAGAGAGCTGGTGTCTAAGAGGAAGAATGGTCATGTTGTCTGGTACTGGATGTCTTCCAGCTCTCTTTCTTGGGTTGTCATCCATTTCTGGCTTCAGCATGTGGAAGCATACATGTTGAAGTTGGGAGAAAGGGGCTGGAGTCAGCACAAGATGCTTGTCTTGTGTGTGACAGACTGGCTCGATTCCTGTCACTGTAGATGGTTCCCCAACACAACCAGGAGGGATCTTTAATCACAAAGCCAGGTGTAAAAGCTCTGAGTACTGTGGGTGTGCCCCTCCTGACCCCCATCCCATTTGGGATATAGATGAAGGCTCTAGAAGTTAAAAAACAACAGCAAAATGTTTGGGTCATCTGGTCAGCATGTTATAAAATAGAGTGAAGACTTAGGACACTATCATTTCTAATCCAGCTTTAATAATAAATGTCAGAGTCCAGTGAGTCAGTGAAGCTGCTGATTTTCCTTTAGAGTATACCCAAGTCAACTTGTCCTAAAACAACCTATCGGAGCTGGCTGAGAAAACAGTAATATTTTTTATTTTATTGACAGGTAATATTTATTTTATAGAATCAGTCTACTGAAATCGTTACTCATTTTAGGATGGAGGTACCTTTCTTTATTGTTATAAAAATTTACCTACAGAAAAGTGACCATTTGAAGCATTTTAAGATGCTTCAATGGCCTCTGGGCTTTCACAGGAGTGTGCAGCCAACACCAGAATTCACCTCCAGAGTTTTTTCATCTTCCCAAGCTATAATTAAATCCTATTAAGCAAGAACTCCCCAATACCCTCAGACCTTACCATTCTACTTTCTGCTGAATTGGAGGGACCACACAGACCCAGGAAACCTTGAAGAAGTGGAACCATATTAAATTGGTCACTGAGACCTCTTTTGATTAAGGTGAGAGAAAGAGAGAGAGAGTTGAATATATCCCTGCTAATGGGAAATAACTAGGAACCATGTTCACAGGGAGAACAAAGACTCAAAACTAGTTCTGCTTCCTCTGTTGGTTGGTATAGGATGTGCAACTCTCTGGTCAAGTGGCTCCTATCATTTTCCCTTCCAGCTCTCCTTCCTGAGAAACAATGAGTAGGATCTGGTTTCATTCAAGGACCCTAGGCTTGAATAAAAAATGAGATAGTTGGATATATTAAACATTTTGGAAAAGCTAAAAAATTCCCAAGCTCCCCAATTCTTTTTTTTTTTTTGCTTTTGTTTTTGTTGTTTGGGCCACACCTGGCAGTGCTCAGGGGTTACTCCTGGCTCTGAGCTCAGAAATTGCTTCTAGCAGGTGTGGGGGACCATATGATCTTCTGGAGATCAAACCTGGGTCTGTCCTGGGTCAGCCATGTGCAAGGCAAATGTCCTACTGCTGTTGCTTCAGCCCCAACCTTCCCATCAGCCATCTGAAAGGTCTATGCTTTCAGACCTTCCTTTTCCCTTGTCCCCTCTATGTTCTCTGCTTCAAAGTGTTGTCAGAACTTTTCAGTTCAGGAATGACAAACCAGTGAGAGATTACAGGGCTTTAGGCACTTGCCTTGCATGTGGCCAAGCCCAATTGGATTCCTGGCATTGAATATGATCCCCTAAATATCACCACGTGTGATTCCTATGTACAGAGCTAGGAGAATCCCAGAGCTCTGTCAGATGTGGTCTCCAAAAGCAGACAAGAAAAAATTCAGGAATAAGTAAGACAATTCCCTCCCCCAATGATTCTCCTGAGGCTGCTTTTCTAACCAGTCATATTTCCTGAGAATTCAATAGGCCTTCCCAGAGGATATTTTTTTCCTTTAGGTCTTTTGTTTAAAAATCATTAGTTCTTCATGACAAAGGGAGGCTTAGTCATCTTCTCCCAGTGACAGGCTTTACTTAAAAAACAAACAACTACGGAATCCTCCATCCCACTGTAGCCATGTGCTGCCAAGCCTGGCCAAAGAGTGAGAGAGGGATGATACATGCTTAGAAAGGCAGTTCTGAGACTCAAGATGATCTGGCAGTGAGAGGGAAGTTGGAGACCATACCTGCCAGGTTCTAGAAAGAACACCACCTCAGATGCTTTGAACTACTTCCTTCCTGGGAACCCTAGAATCCTTCTAGCATCCTAGTGTCCAATGAACAGATGGGAACAGTGAGACAGTAGAGGAAGGGGCACTTCTCCCTCAAGTCTGAATGGGCCAGTGAAAAGTTTGGGATGGAGGGTTGCCAGTTCGGAGTGCTGTGTGTGTGTGTGACGTTTTTCAGTCTATTATTTTTCTAACTACAGTTTCAGTGTCATGAATTTGTTGGATTAAGAGAATCCACTTCTCTGGATAGTAGTTACTAAGAATCCTCGAAGGAATTTGTTTTTATGGTGAGGGTTTTGGGCTACTCTGTTGGTACACAGGTCTTACTCCTGGCTCTATGCTCAGGTTTTATTCCTGGAGGTATTTGGAGATTATACGTTCTGCTAGGGATTGAACCGAGGTCAGCTGCTTGCAAGGCAAACACAAAAACCCTATGCTATCTCTCTGGTCTTTTCTTGATGTGCTTTTACACACTCAGAGGAACTCTAGGTCTTAAGCCCCTTCCCACCCAGGTTTTCTTTCTTTTCTTAAATTCAAAAATGCAGGAGACTGATCTGAGTGTTTATGACTTTGTCTTGTTCCTCATAATTTCATGTAGCCGCCTTGCTTTGCAGTGGAAGAATTTGTGGTAGGCCTGAGGGTGGGTGAGTACTTCATGACCACTGTATTGATTCTCTAGAGAGGGGTGTTCCTCCTGCTTGAATCCAGAGGTGACTATTCTTAGAGTGGCCCATCCTGCCTCCCTGGGGTGCAGGTGTGATCCCCCACTGCTTACTGAGTTATCAAGAAATGGATGAACTCAATTGGCAAATCCTGTGGCATTATTGAGTAAGTCTCCTAACACAGATATAATTCCCTTTGCTTATAATCATGAAAAAACTCACATATACATGCACACACATGAGCATGTGGGCACACACAAGCGCGTACACACACACACACACACACACACACACACACACACACACACACACACACACACCAGAAACTCACCCCTGATGTGAAATGGGCCTTATTTGGTATGAAAAACAAGAAGTAAGAAGTTGAATTTTCTGTAAGGGCTGTCCCTTTTCTGTGGACTTGATTTACCTTCAGATAACAGGACTCAGAATCTTAGTGGTTTTCAAAACTCAGAGACAACCTAGTGTCAGATCTGCATACTTAGAATAAAAGTCTATGGGCTAGTAAGAGCTTAAAAGGCCAAAGAGCTTTAATGAAGTTGAAAAAATAAACTGACCATGCTTGTCAATCAGTCACTCTCATCTGGGGGAAAAATGATTATCCTCAAAAAACTTCTTCTTTTTCTAAATTCTGTAGAATTTAATTTCATTGTAGTTTTCTTATTATTCTTTGGGAAGTTTTCATTTCAGTTTTTGGATTTGGGGCCACACTGGTGATGCTCAGGGCTTAGTTCTGTGCCTGCACTTAGGGACCACTCCTGGAGGGACTCAGGGGATCATACGGGGTTCTGAGGTTCGGACATGGGTTGGCCACATGTAAGGCAAGTGTCCTACCTACTTTACTATTGTTTCTCACTTTTTTAAATAACTGACTGGAATAACTGAATTGTTTTTGAAGAATTCTCTGACCTCAGATTTTTTCTTCATATAAAGAATTAATCAAGTTTAGAGATTCATGTCTTCTGGGACTTCGGCTGGCTTAAAAGTGCCAAAAGAATCTATTGGGTTGCTGAGAGAAGATACTTCCACTTCTTCGATGACATCACTTTAAAATAAGGGCATTTCTTGAGATCGAATGGTTTCTTAAACTAGGGGAGACCCACCAGAGGGGAGATGATGAACTAAGGCATCCCTAGTAAACCATTTTAGAGACTCTTCTGACTGGCTTTGACAAGTCTGATTATGTTGTTCCTTTTAAGAGAGAAATATTTCTGAATCCGATGATTTTGCTCATGAACTTTGAGCCAATTATTGGACTGTTCTTTCTTTATATGTCCCATCAGTAGCTTCCTAACACATATCATTTGAATTATTAATGTTGGAAAGTGTTTTCATTAAAGGGTAAAGATGCAGAAAAAAATCAATAAGTTAGATACATCTGACAAATAAGAGCTTGAGTGAAAGAAGCAACATACAGCAAGAGTCCATGTGTGCAAAGCTATACCAAGGCAAAGGAAACAGAACTATAGTTGAAGGTGTGCTTGGTAAATTCGTGCACTGAAAGGCAATCTTGATGAATGCCAGAGTCAAGATACCAAGATAGCACTTGGCTCTGGAGGAGACACTTATAGGAAAGAACTTATGAGTGCTGACATTTGTCTCTTTGCTTTTGGTTTCTGTGTTTGTGCCAAATTGGGTGGTGCTTGGGGGTTACAACAAACTCTGTACCCAAGGATTGCTTCTTGATGATGCTTGGAAGACCCTGAGGTGCCAAGTGTCAAACCTGGGCCTCCCATATACAAAGCATGTGCACCAGTTCTTTGAGCCATCTTTTGGGCCCCAACATTTTTGTCTTGATCCAGATAGTCATGAGCTGAAAGCCTGTTTTATAATTACCGATTACTCTATAAAGATACGTTGTACATGCTTTTTTGAATGTTTGCTATACTTTACAAAACTAAAAAAGAGTGATATGAAAATCAGAACAATACAAGCCTCCAGTAGTTTAGAAATGGCAGATAAATTTGGCAGATTGAATGCTTGCTTTCAAAACCACACTAACATGATGGTAAAGGAATCTTTAAAAATGCATAAACCACAAAGGCAAAATGAATGGAAATGAAGACAATAGCAGCCACAAAGAAGACAACAGTAGAGTATACATATTTTATGTTTTATATTTGGGAGTTGGGTTTTCATTTGTTCACTTTTTGTATTATAAGCATATGTCCTCCCTCACTCCTAATTTTTGTATTTAAAATGTTCTTTGATGACATATTTGCATAAAGTTCTTGACAGCCTTCTTGCCACAGCCTACTGTTTTACTAGGCTTTGCTTCTCTACAGTTTTGCAAAGGCAAAATCTTGCCTCTAGTTTCTTTTTTAAAATAATATATTTATTTAAGCACCATGATTACAAAAATGTTTGTAGATGGATTTCAGTCATAAAAAATACCCCTTTCGAAAGTATAACCTTCCCACCAATAATGCTCCCTGTGTTCCTCCTCCCCTACTCCCTACCTGTCTTTGAGAAAGGCATTCTACTTCTCTCACTCACTACCATTGTCATGTAGCTTCACCAGCCCTCATCTCTATTGTCTCTGGGCATTATTTCAATAATGTCTTATATTTTCTTAAAACCCATAGATGAGTGAGACTATTCTGTGTCTATCTCTTTCCCTCTGACTTATTTCACTCAGCATAACAGATTTCATGTACATCCATGTATTGGAAAATTTCATGACTTTGTCTCCTGACAGCTGCATAATATTTCATTGTGTATATGTACCACAGTTCCTTTAGCCTGCATCTAGTTTCTTGTTATGACCAACTTCAGTTATATTGATGCGGTGTTTAATAAACAGTTCTTCTCCCAGGGCATTATACATAGACTAACTACAGTTGAGTGCAACTACAAAAATTGCACTGTCTCAGACATGGTGGTTAGAGGCATTATCTGATACTTTTAAATTGGTATTAATATTGACATCACCTCCAAATAACAGTACTTGTCTTGGTCATGGCTATGCATTAAGGCCAGAAGAGAATCATCATGTCTCTGGTGAGGACCTGGCTCCATGGGTCCACTTTGAAAGCTAGAAAGTTGAGGAACAAGATAGCAGAATCCCAAGCAACAATGGGGAAAATTCAATTAGGATTATAGTTCTCAGACTTCAAAACATTTCGAAGTTGGTAAGAACTGGAAATAAGTTTCAGGTACACTTTCAAGTAGTGTAGTTGCAGTTAAAAACTGAAAGATTTCTATTAAATAGAAGCAGTAATTGGATCCCAGCTCATCCTTCCTGTTCTAGCACCCAGGACTTTTCTCTCCTTTAGCCATAGCTAGAAGAGTTTTTTCCTAATGGAGGTTGAGAGAGAAGCTCTGGACTGGCGCATAGCTGGCACAATGATGGGCAGGAACCTAGAGATGAAAATTGAAATGAGACTTCTGAGCTGCCCTAGGCCTCTTTGTGTCAGTAGGAGAGCTTACCATCAGATGGAATCCTTTAAGTCTTCTGAAGAATAGACTTCCCTAAAGAAGAAAGCCCTGAAGTTACACCTGTGCCACTAAAGGGGACATTGCACCCATAGGCTTTGTACTGAAACCATGCTGACAGGACCTGCTTATCACTCAGAGAATCCTGTCAGTTTTTGGTTTCATTATTTTGTTGTTGTTATTGCTTTTCGTTCTTTTTTTTTTTCGTTTTTAGGGCCACACCCAAAAATCTCAGGGGTTACTCCTGATGCATTCAGAAATCACTCCTGGCTTGGGGGACCATATGGGACACTGGGGGATCCAACAGCGCTCCATCCTGGGTCAACCATGTGCAAGGCAAACACCCTACCACTGCACCACTGATCCGGCCCCATTTGGTTTCATTCTCGAATATGATTGGTCAATTAAGGGCACCTATATTACAATTAAGATTAAAAAAAATCAAACCCAATATATTCCCTAAACCCACCAGGAACAACCTGAGAGCAGAGCCAAGAGTCAGCACTGATTACAGCTGGGTATGGCCCCCAAACAATAAAAAAATAGATAATTTATTGCCAGTAAGTGGTGATTTCTTTTGGAATTAGTTCACATAAAAAGCAAATGAAAGTTCAGTGCTGACAGTTGCTTTATCCTTTTGAGAGCATTTGTTAGGTGATTAGCATTGATGGAAAATTACATCCACACCCCCCCCCCCACACCACACCCAGTACACACAGGTTGTTCCACCTTTCTTGCCTGTTCTGGACCTTTCCTAGTAAAACACAAAGCGTAAGGAATTAGAACATTCTCTCTCTTAGTTTTTGTTGGGTATGATAACAGGAAGTTTCAGTCATGTTGGTTTTCCACTCTCAGTGGAAAAAATTATTGGGGTGAATCAGTTTACATTTCCTTTTGAAGAGGAAAAGCATAGCTGAACCACACAGTCCTCAAGGGTAATTCCTGGCTCTGCACTCAGGAATCACTCCTGGCAGGCTCGGGGACCATATGGCAAGCTGGGGGTTGAACCTGGATTGGCTGCGTGCAAGGCAAATGCCTTATTCATTGTACTATCTCTCTGGCCCAACGCAGTAATTCTGTTAGGTCCATTTCCTCTCTCCTGCCTCTCATACTCAAATTAGACTACAAATATCCACCTCCTTACTGTCCCCAGAACACCCTAAGCTTTGACAGAATGGGACCAGGTGGGCCGGTTAGTTGTAGCCCTCCAAATTCCCAATAGTTACTCGATTGCTCCCCGAAATCTAATGATTTACAATCCAATACTTTGAATCTTGAAGGCTATTTGGAATTTAAGGAGAGTATAAATGCTCCTGTGAGGAAAAATATTATGGCAGTTTTATCCTGGAGTTCCCACACGCCCGTGTCTCTTAAAGGGCATAATGATGTTCCGAGAGCTCTTTTAAATATTTCAAGCAGCTAAAAGAACTTTTCCCTTTATACTAGAGAAGATAATGTCAAGGTTCTTTGCTGTCAGTTGAACGAGTGTCTGTTGACTCTACAGTATGGTCCACAATCCCCAGAGAGGGAGAGGGATCCCATGTCCCCAATCAGGGTAGGACAAGAGACGTAGGTCCAGCAGCAATTCTGACACAGGAAATCATCCACACACAGTTGGGAAGGAATAACAGGCCGGAAACTCACACCGCGAGCTGTTCACCCACAAGCCAGTTGCTCCACCACGTGGAACCATGACCCAAGATGGCAGCTCCCCTTCCAGACCTCCTGAGTAGCCTTTATTGAGGTAAACAAAGCCCATCCCCAAGGGGAGGAGAAAAAGCCAGATGAGGAGGCAATGGGGGAAATATCTTTTTAACATGTAAACTAAAGGAACCAATCAAGAGACATCTAATTAGAAGGCAATATGAGGGACAATCCAAAGGCCTCTCCCAACAGTATGGCACCTCTGGATAATCCATGCTTATTAGAAAGTATCCATCTACTATTGATGCATTCAAGAATGGAGGAGAAAGAGAATCATGGCCAATACAATTGATTTGGTTGATTTGCTAGTGTGCTGAAATCTAGAGTACCTGGGAGTGGAAAGATGAGGGCTACCCTGTCACCAGCTTGCTGAGGGTTTGTTGGCTTCCTACTCCGATGGGCTCCAGAAGGCAGGGGAATGGGTGCAAGGAGTGGTGTGAGGGGATTGGAGACTCTGCTTCATCACTGCCGAGGGCTGGCCTGAGGTACTGGTGTGGCTGTGAAAGGCACCTAGCTGCCACTCTCTCCTATCATGCAGCCTCCTGGCAGCAGAGATAAATGTTCCAACGAGGCCAATGAATCTGGAGAGGAAAGGCAACCGCAAGCGGTGAAAAATGATGGAGCCATGGCCTAGTTTCTTGCTTTGTAAAAGTCACTTGCACTTTTCTGGGGCACTGCCAAAGTGCTGCCTGCTGCTGTGGGACAGAGATGTGCTCGGAGATGTGCGAGAATGTTGTTTGGCAAACAAAGGACATTCGCTGGTCTCCAGTGGTTCTGGCTTTTGAGCCCAGACTAAAGAAAGACAAGCGGGAGGTTGTATATAAATCTGCGAGGTTGTATATAAAAATGTACTTCTTTGGTGAGTCAGGGGGCGGAAGTGGTTTGGGGAATTCTTCATTTGGGTTGTTTTATTTGGAAGGAGTGAGGTTTGAAAACAGAGGCAGCCTGTAAACACGTTGTGACCTCCTGGAGCATTTGGAATGGCTTTCACAGGCTTTGGGGCTTAGCAGGTCTCCATTTGTTCTGGTGTATTTTCATTTTTGTGGTTCTAGCCAGAGCAAGGTTGTTTATTGGACAGGAAGCCTTTGTTTTCTCATCTGTAAAATAAGGCTAGTCACACCTGCCTTGGGCCAGGGAGAGAGCTTCATGGCAGAGCACCTGTCTCACATATTGTGAGACCCTGGCTTTATTCCCATGATCACATGGTCCTCTGAGCATCACTGGTATAGTCTGGTTACCTCTCTGCCCTCTCACCCTCTGAGTGCCTCAGGTATGAGCTCTATAAAACCTAATGCCTAGCTACTGAGAGCTGTGAGTGCTAGGGATTATGAGCTCACTGTGTGTGTGTGTGTGTGTGTGTGTGTGTGTGTGTGTGTGGCCACATCTGATGTTGCTTAGGGCTTTATGCTTCAGGATCACTTCTGGTGGGGTTCAGGGAACATTATGTGGTTTGGAGATTGAAACCAGGTCAACCATGTGCAAAATAAGCACCTTACCCAATACACTATCTCTCTGGTGCCAGAGTTCATATTTGGTTTTATCTCCTTTATATGCCCATTCCTCTTCCAGGACTTCCAAAGAATAGTATCCAAAGGAGAGAGCCCATCCCCTTGAAAGGTTCTGCAAATACCTAGTGGCTACCCTCTCCCCTTGGGGGAGCCCTTGTTTTCCCCCACTGAATTCAAGCAAGCTGACTCTGAGGAACACATCATGAAACGTTATAAGATAAGGATAAGGATCTTACTTTACTCTCTAAAGAAACAGGGTTCCTCACCTCCCCACCCCTAGTATGATCTTCCATGCAGAGGTTGCAAATCTAAGAGAACGACGGAGGGAACAGACAAGGAAATATAGAGGAATACAGTCGATTCTCTCGCATCATCCACAAAACCAAAACCAAAAGGCCCAGGACATCTTTGGGACACAATGTTATTTCTACTAACCTGGGAAGCAGCTGTTTATCTTATAAGGAGACATAGAAACATCATGGAAAAAAAGATGGAAGCGCCTTTAGTCATAGCAGAAGAGCCAACAAAAGTATGAGGGCTAGATTGTGCCATCTTGCAGGGTATGGAGTGATAGTACTATGAGTAGGACCCTTGCTGTACATGAGTGACTGGTATCAATCCCTGGTATCACATACGGTCCTCTGAGCACTACTAGGAGTGAACCCTGAACAGAGGCAGGAGTAAGCCCTGAGCACAGAGCTAGGAGTAGCCCCGATCATCAGCAATTGTGACCAGAAAACAAACAACAGAAAAGAAGCTGCCTTTCTACAAAGAGGATTAGGGATGATTGTAGAACACCGAGCATACTGCCTAACCTGGGGAGGATTTTATGATGGGTAAAGACTAATAGTAGTAGAAGCAGTGACTTGGTTATTCATAGAGTTGAAGTCTATGTCTTTACACAGGATTCTGCTAAGAAAAAAGTTTCCTGTTTGTGGACTTGAATAAGAACCAACACAAAGCCAACAGGTTCCTTGGGCATTTCCATTAAAACTAGAATCATTTCTGGCCCTCATTTGCCCCTGCATCTGGAAAACACATGTATATGTCACTGAAATAAGCTGTTTTTGTTTGATTGTTTGTTTGTTTTTGTTTTGGTTCTGGGCCACATCTAGTGGTGCTCAGGGCATACTCCTGGCTCTGAGATCCAGGATGATTCATGGCAGGGCTCAGAGGGGATGCTAAGGATAGAACCCTGTTTGATGCAGGTAAGAAAAGTACTTTGCCCTTCGTACTATCACACCAGGCCTTTGATAAAGCTTTTTAAAATAACAATAATTGGAGCAATAGCACAGTGATAGGGTGGTTGCCTTGCACAACGCTGATCCTGGACAGACCTGGGTTGGATCCCCAGTATCCCATATGATCCCCCGAGACTGGAGTGATTTCTGAGCGCAGAACCAGGAGTAACCCTTGAGCACTGCTGGATGTGGCCCCCAAACAAAACAAACAAACAGAGAAAGAAATAAAATGACAATATTTTTTTTCTAATATCTTTTGAATCACACAGTGGTCTGTAAAGCAGGCAAAACATGCTTCTCATCTTAGACAGGAAACTGAGGCAGCCACAGCTCTCTGCCCAGTTTCACAGGAAGCACAAATCTAAGGCAGACACAGGATTTTGAGGCCCACATCTCGTGCTCCTTCTTGTAATCCCTAAAAATGCTTATTCCTTCCTGCTTTCCAGAGGCTAGAAACAAAATTTTCTTTATTAATTAAGTTTTAGGGAATCACGGGAGGCAGTCCCTACACAGGCTTTTCTGTTTCCAAGGAGGTAAGGAAAATAGAGTTCAAATTGTGGCCAAGGTTGACAGAAAAATGAAATCCAGTAATGCCTTCAAGTCTGGTTGAGGTGCCAAAAGACTTTGGCAAGAGGTTTACCATCCCCGATTTGGGTTCTTCTCTGCCCTCCCCTGGATTTTGGATCAATGTCGCAATGGCTCTGGCAGCGCTGTGCCTTTCCCTTGGCCTCAGCGGCTGTCCAGTGATGAGGATGGCCTGTCAGGGTCATGGCCTCAGAACAAAGCAAGGCTATTTGTGGCTGATCTAAAACATAACTGGAGCCGCCTGCGTACAAGCGTGGCTTCTCCAGTTCTGGGGCCTGTGGTCCAGCTGAAGTGAAAAGTTTGGTAGATATAAAAGTCCATTTTTTTTCTTTTGGTTTGCCAGAGAAATTGGAATACCAAGTTTACTACTCTGCCATGTCTCACAAGGTGATTCAATTTCTCATTCCATCCCCAGGGCCTGGAATGTTTCTTGGCTCTCTCTTTCTGTAAATCCTACTTGCTTGCAAGATCTATTTCCTCTACAAAGTTTCATCATTACAGAATGATGAAAAATAGTCAAGGATTATAGAACAAGTGAAGATCTGTGAGCCCAGAGACTTGATTGTGTTACCCAAGACAGGCCCCCTTCCCCTCTCTTGATTTCATTCCTTCACTATAAAATGGAAAGTGCGAAACTGGATAATTCTGAAGATTTATTCCAAATCCAAAGTTCCAGGACTAATTATAAATCAGTCAAGAGAAATCCGCTTGGCTTTTACCTTTCCAAGCACACCCCTAATACTGTAGCCTGTTCAACAGAATTGCTATTTTCTCCTATGGTTTGGCGCTTCATATCTCAGAGGAAGGTCGTATGGGACCAGGAGGGAATAGTGAGTTATGTTTAATAGGGAGACTTAGAGTCAGACAAACTAAGTTTAAATTATTGTCTGTATCTTCTTCTTCTTCTTCTTCTTCTTCTTCTTCTTCTTCTTCTTCTTCTTCTTCTTCTTCTTCTTCTTCTTCTTCTTCTTCTTCTTCTTCTTCTTCTTCTTTTTTAGTTTTTGGGGCCACACCCGTTTGATGCTCAGGGGTTACTCCTGGCTAAGCGCTCAGAAATTGCCCTGGCTTGGGGGGACCATATGGGACACCGGGGGATCGAACCGCGGTACTTCCTTGGCTAGCGCTTGCAAGGCAGACACCTTACCTCTAGTGCCACCTCGCCGGCCCCGATTGTCTGTATCTTCTAATTGCGTGATCTTGAGCAAGTCACTGTATAGAAATATGGTGCTGATACCACTCACTCAGGGTAAAGGAGGAATAATAAAACGAGGAAGCATATTCAATGCCTGTGCAGTGGAAGTGTTCAACAAGCAGAAGAGATATTGATAATTATTGGAATTGGGACGCAGAGGGTGTGTCTTCAAATCCCTTTATGAGCATTTTATGATTTGTCAACTGTTGGCTGTATTTTTAAGACAGTGCCTTTCTCATTTTAATAAGCAGTGTAATGATTTGAGGAAAAAATAATTTCAGTTCTAATAAGAACACGAGCGGTACTCATTATGCACATGATCACATTTTAATAGAGTTCCGTAATTTATGGAATTGGGCAAGACTTATAAAAACATGGATTGACTCTGGAGTCTCCGATTTCTGGTGAGTCAAACAGCTACTCGTACTTCCTGCCAGTGCAAATAAATCAAGTGTAAACCTTTGCTTTTTAACCAGATTGTCACAAGAGAGCAAATTCATTGATAAGAACTTTAATGAGGCACGTGATTATTGAGGTGAGTTGCTAAGGAGGGACTTTCCAGTTTGTCTCTGGACTATGAAAACCAACAGACCGTTCACCCGTGGAGCTGCTTTCCCCCACCTCCCTCACTCTCGGTCTAAGGAACTGAAACTTCTTATGTATTAAATAAAGTTGGAGGGGAGCTCAGTGACTTGGGGTCGAAATCAAACATTTTTTACGACTTTGCTCAGAGATGCCAGGAAAGTTGCTTACAACCTTGGTTATCTCAATCTTCCTGACTGAAAAAATAACATGAGGCCATGATGAATATAGCCCGAGTTGAAAGAGTCTAGGTGAGAAAGCAAAACATTAGATAACTGTTCCCTGTGAGTGAAAAAACATATGTTGACTGGATATCTCCTTTCAAGTAACTCCTGGACATAAGTAAGCTCCAAGTTTCTATAAAGGTTTCCAGCACAACGTCTTTAAGAAAAACAGAGAAAAGAATTTGATCAAAATAATGCCTTTTCATCACTGGTAGGTGAGAAATATTTAGAATCCCTGATCATCTAGGTCTTGTCCTCACAATTCATTACTCCCCACCCCCGCTACTCTCCCACTCTCGATGCCCTTCCCTCCCTCCCTCCTTCCTTTTTTCCTTCCTTCACTTTCCCCTTCCCTTCCTCCCTTCCTCCCTCCCTCCCTCCCTCCCTCCCTTCCTTCCTTCCTTCCTTCCTTCCTTCCTTCCTTCCTTCCTTCCTTCCTTCCTTCCTTCCTTCCTTCCTTCCTTCCTTTGTCTCTCCCTCCCTCCCTCCCTCCTTCCTTCCTTCCTTCCTTCCTTCCTTCCTTCCTTCCTTCCTTCCTTCCTTCCTTCCTTCCTTCCTTCCTTCCTTCCTTCCTTCCTTTGTCTCTCTCCCGTCCTCCCACCCTCCCTTCATTCCTTCCTTCATTCCCTCCCTCTCTCCCTCCCTCCTTTCTTTCCTTCCTCCCTCTCTCCCTCCTTCCTTCTTTCCTTTCCTCCCTCTCTCTCCCTCCCTCCCTCCTTCCTTCCTTCCTTCCTTCCTTCCCTCCCTCCCTCTCTCTCCTTCCTTCCTTCCTTCCTTCCTTCCTTCCTTCCTTCCTTCCTTCCTTCCTTCCTTCCTTCCTTCCTTCCTCCCTCTCTCCTTCCTTTCTTACTTCTTCCCTCCCTCCTTCCTCCCTCCTTCCTTACTTCCTCCCTCCCTCCTTCCTTTCTTACTTCTTCCCTCCCTCCTTCCTCCCTCCCTCCTTACTTCCTTCCTTCCTCCCTCCCTCCTTCCTTTCTTACTTCTTCCCTCCCTCCTTCCTTCCTTCCTTCCTTCCTTCCTTTCCTCCTTCCTTCCTTCCTCCCTCCCTCCCCTCCTCCTTCCTTCCTTCCTTCCCTCCCTCCCTTCCTTCCTCCTTTCTTCTTTCCGTCATTCCTTCCTTCCTTCCCTCCCTCCCTTCCTTCCTCCTTTCTTTCTTCTTTCCTTCCTTCCTTCCTTCCTTCCTTCCTTCCTTCCTTCCTTCCTTCCTTCCTTCCTTCCTTCCTTCCTTCCTTCCTTCCTTCCTTCCTTCCTTCCTTCCTTCC